>NC_041220.1:88649077-88779833 GCF_002837175.3 Physeter macrocephalus | reverse complement strand
AGATGAATGGATAAAGAAGATGTGGCACATATATACAATGGAATATTACTCAGCCATAAAAAGAAATGAAACTGAGTAATTTGTAGTGAGGTAGATGGACCTAGAGTCTGTCATACAGAGTGAAGTAAGTCAGAAAGAGAAAAACAAATACCGTACGCTAACACATATATATGGAATCTAAGAAAAAAAAAAAGGTCATGAAGAACCTAGGGATAAGATGAGAATAAAGACACAGACCTACTAGAGAATGGACTTAAGGATATGGAGAGGGGGAAGGGTAAGCTGTGACAAAGTGAGAGAGTGGCATGGACATATATATACTACCAAACGTAAAATAGATAGCTAGGGGGAAGCAGCCGCATAGCACAGGGAGATCAGCTCGGTACTTTGTGACCACCTAGAGGGGTGGGATAGGGAGGGTGGGAAGGAGGGAGACGCAGAGGGAAGAGATATGGAAACATATGTATATGTATAACTGATTCACTTTGTTATAAAGCAGAAACTAACACACCATTGTAAAGCAATTATACTCCAATAAAGATGTTAAAAAAAAAGGATGGGTCAGTAACTTAAAAAAGAATTGACACAATTTCTAATGTATCTTCTGCTTTTTATTTTAATTTTTGTTAAAATAATAATTTATGAAATAAAATACTTAATTTACAAAACAAATAGTTTTGTATGGTTTATAATTTTGTATGGTTTATAATTATAAAAAATTATAGCCTCCTGTCCCCTAACCTTCACCATTACTGTCCAATTCTTTAGAAGCATACACTTTTAACTCATTTAGCTAATTTGTCTTAGTATTTACATCCATATTTCTAAATGATTTGTTTCTTTTCAAAATATTCTTAAATTTAGTTATTTCTTATATGAGAGTACTTTGTTTCCTACACTTCCCCCAACCCCAAAATTACAAATCTACACAAAAATTCCCCTCCTTCTAATCCTTTCAAGAATTTTACATATGAACTTTAGTCAAATCAATAGCCAGTGTTTACATTATTATGATGATTCAACTACTATTCACTGTGGCAAGCAGAATCAATTCTAAATATGTTCCCCCAAGTTTCCTTTCCTTTGGTTTTTCAATCAAACACTAATCTAGCTAGTGCTGTGAAATGATTTGGCAGACAAAATCTAAAGTTGCTCATCAGCTGACATTAAAGCAGGGAGATTATACTGCATTATTTGGATAGCCACACATAAGTACATGAGATTTTAAAACCAGAAGAAGAAGGCATAAAACTCACTCAAACAGATGTAGCAGAAAGGAAGACAGAAAACATGAGGCAGAAGTAGAAGACAGAGAAATTTGAAGTGTGAGAAGGATTCAATGCACCTTTACTGGATTGACCACAAAGAGGATAAGGAGCCAAGGAATGAAGGTGGCCTCAAGAAGATGAGAATGTAATCTATCAAAAGGAAACAAGCACCTCAGTCCTACAAACAGCATAGAACTAAATTCTACCAACAACCTGAGAACCTGGAAGCTGATTCTCCCTCAAGTCCTCCAGACTGAGAATTTAGACAAGCCAGCCACCTAGATTTAGCCCAGGGAGATATTAGACAGATTCTTAGGACCCTATCCTAGTCAAAGCATTTCTATCTACAGAACTGTGGGATAATAAATGGGTGTTGTTTTGAGTTGGTAAGATTGTGGTGATTTGCTACAGCAGCAATAGAAATCTGATACATTCAACATGGAGATACATAATACAATATGATTTCTTTTCACCTCTAAACCATCTAAACTCAGATCACTCTTTACACCTGCCATACAATAATTACCATGGCCATTTCCTTTATATGTTCCCATGCTGGATCTATTGTTTCCCTTGATCTCAGAACTTCCTCCTTTTCTTTTATTTTTGTGGAGAGCACCCTTCAATAGCTTCCTGAAAGGGAAACTTAAACTAACTTTGTTTTCAAAACTTTTTATGAAAATAATTTTGATCAACCCATGAACATAAGCTGGTTGAAAAGTTGTCTGGGTATAGAATTCTAGCTTGGAAATAATTTCTCTTCAGGATTTTGAAAGGCAGTGTCTCTAGCCTTATTGAAAAGTTCAGTGACATTCTGATGCTGCCACCTTTATAAAAAAACTTTTTTTTTTTCTCTATCTCTCTACAGAAGATTTTCTTTCTTCAGTAAGCCATTATATTCATCCCTAGTGCTTGGAAATTTCCTAAACTGTTCTTAATGTGTTTACATTTTCCATTTAGTATGAATACTATTTTGTTAGCCCTTTCAATATGGATATTTATGTTCTTCCACTCTGGGAAAGTTTTTTGAATTATTTTATACATCTCTCATTTTCTCTGTTCTCTCTAAATTAATGAATAATTGGATAGTCTGGTTTAATACATTAAATATTTAAAATATTTCTGTTCTATTATGTATATACATTTTTTGTTCTGTTTTCTTGAAGATTTTTCTCAAACATATCTAAAAACCCTCCTTTGCCATTTATATTTCTGCTTCCATGTTTAAGATCTCCAGAAGTTCCTACTGCATGCATATTTCTAATATTTCTTTTTTTCCTAGTGCTTTCTTTATATAAAATCTGGTTCTTGTTTGATTGTGGAAATATGTTCTCCTCTATCTCTAAAGAGATGTTATAATTTATAATTTATTTATATTGGATTTTTCTTTTGTTATCTTTGATTTTCCCTTCCTTTGGCAATAATTGTAGTACAATTTTCTATAGAAATAATGGAAAGTATTTCAGTCTTATTTTGCTTTCATGGTTGATAGAAATGTATTTTTTGAGTATTCATAGTTGCAATGCATAAAACATGTGCCCTTAGTCATTTTTGAAGTTTATAGAAAAAAACATAGGAAGTTTGATTAATTTATTTGTACAATTTATATTTTAAAACAGAAAATACATGATGTAATTATAATTGACTTTGCCTCATTATCAAATATTTTACTGACATGAGAAAACTTCAATTCTGAATAGACAGTGATAAGAAGAAAATCCCCCCTATGTCTAATAATTGGATTGTCAACGCTGGTTATGTATTCTGTATATCTGAATCTGTTACTCCTTTATTACCTACATGTTTCTGGTATTGATATCATTGGAAGCATCTGAATTATATTACCTCTGTCTCTGTAATTTGTTACCATGCCTGGTGAGTCAGATCCATGGGCAGTACCAGTATTCCTGGAAGTCACTTCTATACCAGGGCAGCTAGCAGTAATTTAACACTACATAAACATTACCATAAACTGCATACCTGTAATCTCTCTAAACTTATGCTAAATGTATTCCAAAATTGTCTTCTTTGTACTTAGATCCAAGAAATACCTGCGGATCATTAAATACTACCTAACAGGAGGGAACCTAGGATGAAAGTAAGTCAAAGTGAAAAGAAACAATGTTCTTACCTGATTTTAGGCTACATATTTAATGTTGAAAATCTTGCCAAAATATATGTCTATGTGAATACATTGCTGGATTCTTCCCAAGGCCTTGAAAGGAGGCCATGCAAGTGAGGAGCCCTTAAGATTAAGCTTTATAAGCTTCATGACAAATCTACTTCTGCAACAAATTTGCTTTGGGTACCAATCCAGGAAACTGATTGGAAGTATAGATTTTGCCCTTGAAAGCCTGTGAAATAGATCAGAATTGTACCTTAAATAAATCAACTTCAAATCAACCCTGTACCTAAATCTGAAAATTCACTCTGCTGTGCAGACCAGATTGAATCCAACTGCATTATCCAATATAGCCTATTAGAAGTTAAGCAATGAGATAAATCTTCAGCATTACAGAGATTCTTTAAACTTGAATGCTAACCTATTCCCATTGTGGAATATCCAGAAAAATTTAAATTGTAAAAAATAAATCCTCTTACAAATTAAAGTCCAAATAAGTAAATTCCCCTGAAATTAAATCCTAAATTATATTACCTCAGGCTTAAGAACTGAACTTCCAAAAATAAATAAATAAATAAGGCTAAGTGCTATCATTCCCAACTTCTATTTCTACTGAATCTCATTTAAAATGGATTCAGATCCTCAGGTAGAAATTGGCTGCCTCTGGGATGTGTAACCTGGACTATGTTTCAAGAAAAAGGGCAGTTAATTCAAGGAACCCAATGCTGTGTTAAATCAAGGCATGGTCTTTTATAAATTTTACTTATAAATAGAAATAGTTAATAGTTCACATGATATTAAGCACTGACCTTATATACAACCCATTTAGAAAAATAAATTCCTTGTTTTTGGAGCAGTCATTCAGGCAAAATTATGTTCTCTGAACACAATACTTACAGTTGCCAAAATGCAAAACAATGATTCTGTCATATTGGAGTGTAAAAAGACGGATGAAAAGATGCAGTTTTCAGCTTCAGCAGATGTCAATCAATGTGTACCAGTTGCTGAGAGCCCATGACTTTAGATTTAACTCAGTGTGGAACATTCTATTGAGAGATTATTAAAAGTATTTTGTATTTACTCTTTCATTCTGGGGAAGTGTGGAATGGAGTGAGGAATCTACAAGTAAAAACCAGCTTCAGAGTTAGAGGGTGATATTCTACTTGTTGGTACATCTTTGCAAAGTTTAGAATGCATTATAGATTGCAACCCCAGATCCCAGGTCTTACTACAGCCACCTTTGTTTTTCCCATAGGGCCTATTTAAAACTCACAATGCATTTTCCCTATGAGGTCCATCTCTTTGGCACTCCAGTGCTGCTTTTCTGTTGTTGTTGTTGTTGTTAGAAGGGTCTAGTAACATAGCATCTACACTCTACGCTGAGAAGACATTTTCAAGAGTGTGTCACGGTGACTATTTCTACCACCTTTTGCCATAGAATGACTTAGGCTGAAGAAAACTGCCTGTTGGAAGATGTAATTAATTTTTAGAAGCTGTTATAGGGCTGATTATGAGGCTTAACACTAATAACCCATACTGTTTCATAGCACACATGAAAATCAGCAGCTTTGCAACTTAAAAAATAGCAAATACAATTCTGTACATCGATAATTTAAAGTAATCTTGTTTCAACCCAGGCTAAAATTCCAGGAAATAATACAAGTTTTCTTTCCCAAGAAATGAGGAGAAAAAAAGTATGTTCATTGACAATTTCTCTTTCCAGCTCATCACTTATCAAAGCCACCTCTCCTCTCCTGGAGAGAAGTGAGAATAAGGGTGCAGAAATACAAAGTGTTTTTCTAGTGAAACTCTCCACTGAGAAGGAAGTATAAGGAATGGTGAAGAAACAAAAGTTCTCCTATGAATTGTAGTCTAACCCCTGGTAATTTATTCATATTTAAGAAGGCATCCAAAAGTTGAATGGTTGCTCTATGACAATGTTGTTTCTTTTATACAGGGTCTCAGTCATTTTATTGTAGTATGCACAAATTACCTGATTGGGGGCGGGAACATTTTTTTAGGTCATTCCATTGCTTCAGAATGTATACTACTAGTTTCCTATCTTGAGTATAATTCTGTATGTCAGTGTTCTGGGATATGAGAAGGATAACTAAAATGGGGATTATCATTATTCAGAAAAGAATATTAAGCTCTAGTCTCATGCATTAATGCCATCCTTGGTGATGATAAGTGTCTTTAAGTCTGAAATTTCTCTAGTTTTAATTAACCAAAGAGCAAATTTTTCCCCACCTTGTCAGAAGAGTGGTAGGAGTTTGACGTCATGGAGAAAGAATACTGTTTTGAACATTTAATTATATATTTTTCTCGTATAGTGAAATTGTATAGTGAACCTTACTCTTCTCAACCTCCCTACATACATAATTTCCACCTTCAGAAATACTGGCGCCTCTAAATCCAGAGGCTTTGAGGCTTCTATAGCAAATTTCCTTGTGTCCTATTGCCTCCTGTCTTAACAGGCAGTTGAAGTTGATCATTTTATTCTCTATTAAGTCTATTATTATACATCTATTCACTTTCCAACTTTTATAGTTTTGCTGACACTGCTCATTCATTACACCTCCAGAATATTGTTCTGTTCTTTTTGGACTTATACCTTTGCTCTTATTATATTACCATTCTTTTAAAGTTTTTTTTTTTTTTGGAGGGGGTGGAGACAAGCTAAACACTTTCATTCAAACTACTATGGGCCTTATGGAATAAATTATGTCTTCCCAAAATGTGTAGGTCAGATCCCTAACCCCAATGTGACTGTATTTTGAGATAAGACTGTTAAGGTGGAAATTAAGTTTAAATTAAATCCTAAAATGAGATGTTAATCCAATAGGACTGGTGTTCTCATAAAAAAGCAGAAAATATAGAAAAGAGGTCATGTGGGGATACAGGGAAGAGGTGGCTGTCTGCAAGGAGCAGACATTATCAAAAGGCTTTATTAAAAACTGACCCTGCTGGCACCTTGATCTTGGATATGTGGCCTATAGAACTGTGAGAAGATAAATTTCTCTTGTGTAAGCCACCCAGTCTGTGGTATTTTGTTAAGGCAACCCTAGCAAAGTAATACAATTGCTCATTAGATATCATACAATTTTTTAACAAAACAAGTTTCTCACTCACAATTCTTCTCAATCATAATTGGGGAATTCCTCCATCTCATTCAGAATATCATAACTAATTGGAGACACTAGACAATTTATAAAGGACATTCTTGAATTTTGTCAACATTCATCATTTCTTTATGCTTATTTATCATGTCTGCATCCTCCCTTGAAATCATGCTGTCCTGTGGCTTTCTAACTTATGAATCTTTGACAGAGCAGTCTTAAAACTTATGGCTCAATCTTCCAAAGTTTATCATGCAGGCATCCCCCTCAGACGTCCTACTCCATTCCAGAAATCCAGTGAAGTAATGGGTTAGAGCTTTCTTCCTGAGATCATCAGATTCCTCATCTCACATTCAGTAATGGGGTTCTAAACCTTCTCATTTAACATTTTACCTCTTTTGCTCCCCTCCCTCAAAGTTATTTACCACCTCTTTATATCAACTTGTGTCAGGTAGAACAATACCAGAAAAATGATTGGGTCAGAAGTTACAAACTCAAAGTGTATATTTTGAATTTCTTCTGTAGATTTTATTTTATAGGTATTTCATTTTGACCAACACAGTATTTTATTAATTGAACCAAGTTTTAAAAAGATAGATTTCTGTACTCCATTGAGAAATGTGTAGATCTAGCAATATGGACTAGTAATATATCTACTGGAGATAAGTAATACTGCCAACTTTTATGTAAACTACAAGTATTTCCTTCATATAATAATTGTGAGTATACTTACAGGTAGTCTGCTTCAATCACATAGCTTTCTGTCTCATCCTTATATACCTATGGGTTTATAAAATAAAATTTTTATCAAAAGAAAAATTAAGAGGTAGTAGGGCTACCACAGAGTTGCACAGATCAGGCACCAAACAACCCTAGATGATGTAACACACTGAGATTATTAAGTGGATGACACTGCCTAGGTTAGTGCACTGACAACTAGTACAACTATAAGTTGTCATCCTTGAACCTATTTTTCCTCTGTCAAAATCTGCTTCTGCCCTTGAAGCACAAATATTCTTAAGGCAAAGGGACACAAAGTCCTCTTTACTGCCTTGGAAATGAAGAGGGAAAGAGCACAAGAAAACAAAACATAAATTAATATCTCAATAAGTATTCTGTCACAGCTATATAAAAGGAAGAACATATTATCCACGAGAGTAAAATATTTAAACTTTACAAAAAATGAAAATACCTGTAAAATTATATGAAGCAATTATAGAATTATCTAGACAGAGAAGTAGCCTAAACAAAACATTGAAAAATTAGGATAGTCAATACAGTGAAGTGTACAGGGCTGAGAGCTGGGAGCTCATATCCCTATCCTTAATCCTCCTAGGATGCATCACTCTTATTTGTTAAAAAGAGATTAAACTAAATGATTTTAAGAACTCATTTTATGTTTAGATTCTTTGATTATAATAAGTAGTAAAAACTTTTTCAATTCCTAACTCCCAAAGAATGTAGCATTGACCAATGAATGCTCACTTATGGTTGTTTTAAAAGAAGCTTTCAACGGAATGATGTTTGTGCTCAGAGCAATATTATACTGACTTATTTCACTTGTATTCTCATTTGTGATAGAAGAGTCTTGGTTTGTTTTTTTTTCTGGAAGCCACTGCAGATTTAATTTCCCTTTAAGCAGTAGAGTAATAACACACTCTCCTTCACCCCACAGTTTGAACAGATTGAGAATTTTAATAGGGAAAACATCAGTGCAGGTAGGGAAAGCCCAGGAGGCTCCAGGAAAGGAGCCCTGAATTTAGTAAGAGAGATATAACAATGGTATGAGTTCTACTGTTTGGTTTCCAGGAAAAACCCATTCTTTCTAAGACTCTCACTTCTCCCTCCAACCTTTTATTTCCAATCTTGTTTTCATTTCCCTGAATCTTTATCCATTCAACACTCAGGGGACCATGAAGAGACTGCCACTTGCTGCCTTCACTCCATCTAAGCCTCTCTTTTACAGATTCATTTCTTTTTTAAAAACAGATTCTAAATACATTCTTCAAGAGAACTTTGCATTTATAGGAGTTTTTACAAGTAAATTATAATTGTCCAACGTCTTAAAAGGGGCAATTAAAACACATTTTGATGCACTGTATTTGACAATCACCATTAAACTCTTCAATGCTTTAGTGAGTACTCACTGCAAAATTTACAGCAACAGGAAAAGAGGAAAAAATCATTAATAAAGCCTAAGGTCAACCAATATAAAATGTTGGCAGGAAAAGACATCTTTTTGATGAGATGCCAATAATACCTTTGTGTTTGGACTGTGTGTTCTAGTGGAACTAAAAAGAGAAATAAACCAGATACGGCAGAGATTCTATTCAAGAACCATGAGTTCAGGGAAGCATTGAACTGGATGGGAGCAGAATACACACCACCCCAAATTATGTCTCTTTGGCATAAGAATTATTTTAGGGGGATTATTTTTAAGAAACAGCAGGCAAAGAAGAAGATCTGAAGCCAAGTAGACGTTACCCTTTTGTAACAGACATTTATGTATAGAAGGGAAATCTCCATTTGTAAGGCTGTCTACCTCTGTACAAGGAAGAGGAGGATGTCTAAGTCTCTAGAAATTCTTATCAATGGAGAAGGCATAGTCTTAAATCTAGATAACAACCATGTCTTTGATGACTGTGTTTTGCCTAGTAACTTCCCATAACTGGCCTCCTCCTTCTCTCAGCATCTTCTTTTGTCTTTAGCTAGAGTTGGTATTTAAGGTGGTGGCTTGGACCTTTTCTAGAAGTTGCTCAGAACTCACAGTTTATCTTACTAGAATCCAAATGAAAGTACAGTTGACAATATTTTTTCTACAACAAATGCTAAATTTCTCACGAATGAAAAGGACATTTTAATATAAAGATTAATGGAACCACTCAACTTGATATTTCAATGTTTTTTTTTCTTTAACTTCAATTTTTAATTTTAAATACAGCATAATTTCGTGGCATTTTTTGGAATGCTAATGGGTTACGTCTACTGAAATAAAAAACGCACAACATGAGAACTCTGAGTTTCAGTTTTATTTGGGGACCTTACTGAGGACTATAGCCCAGGAGACAACCTCTCCTGGAGGTTGTCAATTCCTGGAGGAATTGCTCCAAAGAGGTAGGGTAGGAGCCAGTAAATATAAATTTGGGGCTAGGAAATACATGTAATCAAGAATACATCTTGGTAAAAGATTACTGCTAATCAGACACACAGACACATACACACAAAAACCAAGAAACATATCTCAAGTTAATGATTTTAGTGGTTATCTATGTATGGGAAAATTCTAGAATCTCTA
Source organism: Physeter macrocephalus (assembly GCF_002837175.3). Classification (NCBI taxonomy): domain Eukaryota; kingdom Metazoa; phylum Chordata; class Mammalia; order Artiodactyla; family Physeteridae; genus Physeter; species Physeter macrocephalus. The sequence continues at coordinate 88,770,029 of NC_041220.1, read as the reverse complement.
GTCATTGAAATTCTACCTTAGCTATGCATCTTAACTATCTAGGGGGCCATATATCCAAAACACAAAATGCTACATTCTGTTTTTCATCCTCAGCTCCTTTCAAGGTGTACTGTATGTAAGTGACTGCAGTGGCTAATGACTTGATCCTATGGAACTGGGTAGCAGGCAACATTCTTTGTTTTACAGTTATCAATTTAATAGAAAAGAAAAAAAAAGAAAATCCTACATTTTAGTAGCCAGAGTAAGACCTTAATTTCTATGAAAAAAAATAATAAGACACTGCACTCTATATTTAGTGATGATGAAATAAAATTCATATTTTATGGAAAGACAAGAAAAATTAAAACATAAAATTTTTCTCTGCCCATTTGTGCCTCCTCAACCCTTAGTGTGTGTTGTTCAAATGCATTAACCAGACCTCCTTAGGAGATAACATTCTTTTTTAATCTCATAAATGATCACAGCACCTTAGGTGATAACTTTTCTTAATCTTCTAAGGGGTCACAATGACCCCTGACCCACTACTCTTTGTACATGTACATCTGGATTGTGTAAACTGTCAATAATATGTCATTTGGTGTATAACCCTTTGTCTCAAATACTTATATAACTGTACTTTGACCTCTAATGGTTAGAACAGTCCTCAGAGGTCTATGAAAGTCTGTCTCCTAGGTTATAATCCGCAGGCTGGCTCAAATAAAATTTTCCATTTCTTTCTTAGACTATTGATTACTTTTTTATTGATGGTGGTTAATCAATTTTGTTTTATTTCTTTTCTGTAGATTAAATGCTCCTGCTTTTAAATCTTTTTCATCCTATTTCTCCAACTTAAATCTTTCCCTCTTCACCATTCTTTTTTTCTCCTTCTATGTAATTTCTATCTGTTTTCCTGATGCCTGATTTATGATTCCATCTTCTTCCAAGAAGCTTTCCATGAATACCAGGGCCCACTGTAGTAAGTAGCTCTTTACTATCATACCATCTATATTCTCTACTGCTTGGCAAAGGCACTCTATTGTAGAAAGTTCCAGAAGAGATGTCTTGGTATGTGGGTTCAAATTTCTACACTACCATCAAAATTTCTGGTTTTCAGTCTCTAAAATTAACTGAAAAATCCTTCAATTTTCACATATGTTGAGAGTTGAATGAGAAAAAAATATTAACGTGCAACATGTTAGGTGTGTGTGACTTGCATTAAAATAGAATGTGAGGATAGGGACTAAATTCCATGAATCCTTACTATTGTTGGGCCTAAATTTTTGACAAATATAAGTGCTCAATAATTATATGTTGTTTGGTTTAATCCAAAATAGAGTGTCCAAAAACAATTCTCAACCTGTTAATAATTAATATATTTTGTTTTTAATACATGTAATAAATAGTAGATGTGCATAGCCATTATATGAAGCCGTATATCATGCTACTCTTACCTTCCAGACTTCCTTTAGTAAGAACTTACCTCTGTAAAAATAGGGAGAAATATTTATGAAATGTTATTTGTTGTACTTTCTATAAACTAACAATTTTCTGTATGAAAGGAAAATCAAAATGAAGTTGGTATTACAAAGAAACCTCTCTAAAATGGAGCAAGGAAGCCATTTAGGAAGTGGAAACTATGCATGTCTCCTTCTGGGTGGAATCTGAACTTTGACCACTTATTGCTCAGTGCAGGACTCCAGAACATCCACATGATGTTCTAAAACCTCAAGATACTTATCAAACACTTACCTTAAATAATTTGTGACAACCTATCCCTTAAAGACAAATTTTTCCTTTTTGGGTCAGAGCCAATCAAGTTTGTTGAAAGACAGCTTTAATTAACAACATTGTGGTTTTTATCTTTATAAGTCCCTGACACTTTCTTTGCCCAGGAACATTCTTTCAGTTTTACTTGAATCTGTGTCTCCTGAATTGTAATTCCCAAGACCCCAAATAAAGCACTTCATTCTTTGCAACTTCGAAACTGATTATTTTTCTAAGTTTCGGGTCTGTCTCTGGCCAATCATTCTGACTCAGGGTCCTTCCCAGGGTCATGTGCAACTGCTCAGCCAAGATGGATTCCAGTGAGGATTCTCGGAGGTTGGTAGGACATGTGGATTGGCATCTCCTCTCTCCTTTTGACCTTTCCCTTATTCTTCTGGTTGGTGGTGGCTTGTTAGCTCCGTGCTCCTTACCAGGATCTCCTATCAAGAGAATAACTCATGAAAATTGTTACTGGCTTTGCCTGGCAAGTGTGGGTGGCTTCAGTCCGTGTTTCCCTTAACAGTAAGAAATACTTAACTGAAATATTTTTTCACACATTTAGATGAAATTCCTAGATGATATTGCAAATACCACCTCTACAAATACTAACCTTAATAATCATATAAAATATAGTTTTTAAAAAAAATTGATTATGGTAAAATACACATAACAAAATATAACATCTTAAGTATTTTTAAGTGTACAATGCATGGTATTAAATACATTCATAATGTCTGCAACCGTCACTACCATCCATCTCCATAACTCTTTTCATTTTGTAAAAACTGAAACTTTATACCCATTAAACAATAGCTTCCCTTTCTCCCACTTCCCCCATCCCCTAGAAATCACCATTCTACTTCTGTCTCTATAATTTTGATTCCTCCGCATCCCTCATGTAAGTGGAATCACACAGCATTTGTCATTTTGTGATTGGATTATTTCCTTTAGCATAATACCCTCGAAGTTGATCTATTTTGTAGCATATTGCGGAATTCTTTTCTTTTTAAAATCTGACTAGCGTTCCATTGTGTGTATGCACCAAATTTTATTCATCCATTGATGGACTCTAAGGTTGCTTTCATGGCTTACCTATTGGGAATAATGCTACTATGAGTATGGGTGTACAAATATCTCTTCAAGAGTTTGCTTTCATTTTTTTTGTATATATTCAAAAAAGAATTGATAGATCATATAGTAATTTTATTTTTAATTTTCTAAGGGCCCTTCATAATGTTTTCCACAGTGACTGTACCATTTTATATTCCCACCAATAGTGCCTAAGGATTCCAATTTCTCCACATATTTGCCAACACTTGTTTTTCTTTCCTTCTTTCTTTCTTTCTCTCCTTGTTTCTTTCTTTCTTTCTCTTTCTTTCTTTCTTTCTTTTTCTTTCTTTCTTTCTTTCCTTCCTTTTTTCCTGCTTTCTCCTTCCTTCTTTCTTTCCTCTCTTCCTTCCTTCCTCCTTCCCTCCCCCCACTTCTTTTTTTTGTTTTCTGATAGTGGCATCCTGACAATTGTAAGGAGGCATTTCACTGTAGTTTTGATTTACATTTCCCTAATGATTAATGATTTAGAGCATCTTTTCATGTACTTATTGGCTATTTATATGTATTGTTTGGAGAAATGTCTATAGGTAGGTGTTTGTTTTTTTGGTTGTTGAATTTTAGTTGTTCTCTGTGTTTTCTGATTATGAATCCCTTATCAGATATATGATTTGAAAATATTTTCTCTGATTCTGTGGGTTGATTTTTAGTCCATTGAGAGTATATTTTGATACACAAATATCTTTTACGATGCCTATTGTTTATTTATTTATTTTTTTACCCATGCCATTGGTATTATAGCCAAAAAATCATTTCAAAATCCAATGTGATAAAGTTTCTGTCCAAAATTTTCTTCTAAGAGTTTTATTGTTTTAGATCTTGGAACCATTTTGATTTTTGTATATGGTATTAAGTAAGGGTCTAACTTCATTCTTTGCATGTGGATATCCTGTTTTCTAAACATATGATGAAAGAAACTTTTCCTTCTCCTATTGGATGGTCTTGGTATCTTTGTCAAAAAATATTTGCACATATATGAAAGTGTTTACTTCTGGGCTGTTTATTCTTTCCATTGGACTATGTCTGTCTTTATGACAATATCACACTTTTTTGATAATGGTAACTTTTTGGTAAGTTCTGAAATCCAAGTGTGAGTACTATAATTTTGTTCTTTTTCAAGATTTTTTGGCTATTCCAGGACTCTTGAGATTCCATATAAATTTTAGAATGATTTTTTTTCTATTTCTGCAAAATATGTCATTACAATTTTCATAGGGACTTTAATGAATCTGTATATCACTTTGGGTAGTATTGACATCTTAAAATTGTTTACACTTCCATGACATGGATTATGTTCCATTTATCTGCATTTTTACTTTCAACAATGTTTTGTCATTTTTTTTGTACAGCCTTTTAATTCCTTGGTTAAGTTAATTCCTAAGTATTTAATTATTGTTGATGACATTGTAAATTGAATTATTTTCTAAATTTCCTTTTTAGACTGTTCATTTATAGTGAAGAAACATGAAACTAAATTTTTTAGTATCTTTATTGGAGTATAATTGCTTTACATAGTTGTATGAGTTGCTGCTATATAAAAAAGTGAATTAGCTATACGTATACATATATCTCCATATAGCCGCCCTCTTGTGTCTCCCTCCCACCCACCCTATTCCACCCCTCTAGGTGGTCACAAAGCACTGAGCTGATCTGCTATGCTATGCAGCTGCTTCTCCCTGGCTTTCTATTTTACATTTGAAAATGTATATATGTGGAAGCCACTCTCTCACTTAGTCTCAGTTTACCGTTCCCCTTCCCTGTTTCCTCAAGTCCATTCTCTACATCTGCCTTTTAATTCCTGTCCTGCCCCTAGGTTATTCAGAATTTTTTTTTTTTTTTTTGGTTCCAGATATATGTGTTAGCATACAGTATTGGTTTTTCTCTTTCTGACTCATTTCACCTTGTCTTACAGGCTCTAGGTCCATCCAACTCACTAAAAATAATTCAATTTCGTTTCTTTTAATGGCTGAGTAATATTCCATTGTATATAAGTGCCACATCTTCTTTATCCATTCATCTGCTGATGGCCACTCAGGTTGATTCCGTGTCATGGCTATTGTAAATAGTGCTGCAATTAACATTGTGGTACATGTGTCTGTTTGAATTATGGTTTTCTCAGGGTATATGCCCAGTAGTGGGATTGCCCTGTCATATGGTAGTTCTATTTGTAGATTTGTAAGGAACCTCCAAACTGTTCTCCATAGTGGCTGTATCAGTTTACATTCCCACCAACAGTGCAAGAGGGTTCCCTTTTCTCCACACCCACTCCAACAGTTATTGTTTGTAGATTTTTTATGATGGCCATTCTGACCGGTGTGAGGTGGATACCTCATTGTAGTTTTGGTTTGCATTTCTCTAATGATCAGTGATGTTGAGCATCCTTTTTTGTGTTTGTTGGCAATCTGTATAACTTCTTTGGAGAAATGTCTATTTAGGTCTTCTGAACATTTTTGGATTGGGTTGTCTGATTTTTGCTATTGAGCTGCATGAGCTGCTGGTATATTTTGGAGATTAACCCTTTGTCAGCTGTTTTCTTTGCAAATATTTTCTCCCATTCTGAGGGTTGTCTTTTCATCTTGTTTATGGTTTCCTTTGCTATGCAAAAGCTTTTAAGTTTCATTAGGTCCTATTTTTTTATTTTTGTTTTTATTTCCATATCTCTAGGAGGTGGGTTAAAACGGATCTTCCTTTGGTTTATGTGATAGAGTGTTCTGCCTATGTTTTCCTCTAAGAGTTTGATAGTGTCTGGCCTTACATTTAGGTCTTTAATCCATTTTGAGTTTATTTTTGTTTATGATGTTAAGGAGTGTTCTAATTTCATTCTTTTACATGTAGCTTTCCAGTTTTCTCAGCACCACTTATTGAAGAGGCTGACTTTTCTCCATCGTATGTTCTTGCCTATTTTATCAAAGATAAGGTGACCATATGTGTGTGGGTTTACCTTTGGGATTTCTATCCTGTTCAATTGATCTATATTTCTGTTTTTGTGCCAGTACCATACTGTGTTGTTGACTGTAGCTTGGAAGTATAGTCTGAAGTCAGGAAGCCTGATTCCTCCAGCTCCATTTTTCTTTCTCAGGATGGCTTTGACTATTCAGAGTCTTTTGGGTTTCAATACAAATTGTGCAATTTTTGGTTCTAATTCTGTGAAATATGCCATTGGTAGTTTGATAGGGATTGCATGGAATCTGTAGATTGCTTTAGGTTGTATTATGATTTTCACAATGTTGATTCTTACAATCCAAGAACATGGTATATCTCTCCACCTGTTTGTATCATCTTTAATTTCTTTCATCAGTGTCTTACAGTTTTCTGCATACAGGTCTTTTGTCTCCTTAGGTAGGATTATTTCTAAATATTTTATTCTTTTTGTTGCAGTGGTAAATGGGAGTGTTTCCTTATTTCTCTTTCAGATTACACATCATTAGTATATAGGAGTGCAAGTGATTTCTGGGCATTAATTTTGTATCCCTCTACTTTACGAAATTCATTGATTAGCACTAGTAGTATTCTGGTAGCATCTTTAGGATTCTCTATGTATAGTATCATGTAATCTGCAAAGAGTGACAGTTTCACTTCTTTTCTGATTTGGATTCCTTTTATTTCTTTTTCTTCTCTGATTGCTGTGGCTGAAACTTCCAAAACTATGTTGAATAATAGTAGTGAGAGTGGGCAACCTTGTCTTATTCCTGATCTTAGTGGAAATGGTTTCAGTTTTTCACCATTGACAATGATGTTGACTGTGGCTTTGTCATATTTGGCCTTTATTATGTTGAGGTAAGTTCCTTATGTCCCTACTTTCTGGAGAGTTTTTATCATAAATTTGTTTTGAATTTTGTCAAAAGCTTTTTCTGCATCTATTGAGATTATCATATGGTTTTTCTCCTTCAATTTGTTAATATGGTGTAACAAATTGATTGATTTGCATATGTTGAAGAATCTTTGCATTCCTTGGATAAACCCAATTTGATCATGGTGTATGATCCTTTTAATGTGCTGCTGGATTCTGTTTACTAGTATTTTGTTGAGGATTTTTTAATCTATATTCATCAGTGATACTGGCCTGTAGTTTTCTTTTTTTGTAACATAACTGTCTGGTTTGGTATCAGGGTGATGATGGCCTTGTACAATAAGTTTGGGAGTGTTCCTCCCTCTGCTCTATCTTGGAAGTGTTTGAGAAGGATAGGTGTTAGCTCTTCTCCAAATGTTTTATAGAATTCACCTGTGAAGCCATCTGGTCCTGGGCTTTTGTTTGTTGGAAGATTTTTAATCACTTTTAATTTCAGTGTTTGTGATTGGTCTCTTTATATTCTCTATTTATTCCTGGTTCAGTCTCAGAAGGTTGTGCTTTTGTAAGAATTTGTCCATTTCTTCCAGGTTGTCCATTTTATTGGAATGTAGCTGCTTGTAGCGATCTCTCATGGTCCTTTGTATTTCTGCAGTGTCATTTGTTATTTTTCCTTTTTCACTTCTAATTCTGTTGATTCAAGTCTTCTCCCCTTTTTTCTTGATGAGTCTGGCTAGCGGTTTATCAATTTTGTTTATCTTCTCAAAGAACCAGCTTTTACTTTTATTTATCTTTGCTATTGTTTCCTTAATTTCTTTTCCATTTATTTCTGATCTGATCTTTATGATTTCTTTCCTTCTGCTAACTTTGAGAGTTTTTTGTTCTTCTTTCTCTGATTGCTTTAGGTGTAATGTTATGTTGTTTATTTGAGATTTTTCCTTTTCCTTGAGGAAGCATTGTATTGCTCTAACTTCCCTCTTAGAACTACTTTTGCTGCATCCCATAGGTTTTGGTTTGTCTTGTTTTCATTGTCATTTGTTTCTAGGTATTTTTTGATTTCCTCTTTGATTTCTTCAGTGATCTCTTGGTATTTACTAGTGTATTGTTTAGCCTCCATTTGTTTGTAATTTTTACAGATTTTTTCCCGTAATTAATATCTAGTCTCATAACGTTGTCATCAGAAAAGATATTTGATCTGATTTCAATTTTCTTAAATGTTCCAAGGCTTGATTTGTGACCCAATACATGGCCTATCCTGGAGAATGTTCCATGAGCACTTGAGAAGAAAGTGTATTCTGTTGTGTTTGGATGGAATGTCCTATAAATATCAATTAAGAACACCTTGTTTAGTGTATCATTTAAAGCTTGCGTTTCCTTATTTATTTTCATTTTGGATGAAATGTCCATTTGTGAAAGTGGAGTGTTGAAGTCCCCCATATTCCTATGTTTCTGTCAATTTCCCCTTTTATGGCTGTTAGCATTGCCTTATGTATTGAGGTCCTCCTATATTGGGTGCATAAATATTTACAATTCTTATAGCTTTTTGTTGGATTGATCCCTTGATCATTAGGTAGTGTCCTTCTTTGTCTCTTGTAATAGTCTTTATTTTAAAGTCTATTTTGTCTGATATGAGAATTGCTACTCCAGCTTTCTTTTGATTTCCAATTGCATGGAATATCTTTTTCCATCCCCTCACTTTCCATCTGTATGTGTCCCTAGGTCTGAAGTGTGTCTCTTGTAGACAACATATGCATGGGTCTTGGTCCATGGGTCCATTCAGCCAGTCTATATCTTTTTATAATCTTTCATGTATTTAACAAGATTTTAATTTTTTCATAAGCATCAAGTTACCATCTAGTGTCCTTTTATTTCAGCCTGTAGAATTCCTTTGAGCGTTTCTTGCAAACAGATCTAGCGGTAACAAAATCCCTAAGTTTTTGTTTATCTGGGATTGTCTTAATTTCTCCATCACTTCTCAAGGACAGTTTTGCTGCATATAAGATTCTTGATGGACAGTTTTTTCTTTGAGTTCTTGAATATTTTAGCACACTTCCTCTGACCTCCAAAGTTTCTGATGAGAAATCTGCTGATAATCTTATTGAAGAATACTTGTATGTGATAATTCACTTTTATCTTGCTGCTTTTAAGATTCTTTCTCTTTTGAAAGTTTGATTATAATGTCTTAGAATGAGCCTCTTTGAATTAATCTTGGAGTTCATCTTAAATATTTATATTTATTTATATTTCAACAAATTTGGGAAGTTTTCAGCCATTATTTCTTCAAATTTTCTCTCTGCTCTTTATTCTCTCTCTCTCTCTCATGCATCTCATTCTGGGACTGCCACAATGCATATTTTAGTTATTTTAATCATTCCCAGAGGTCACATAGGCTCTGTTCACTTTTATCTTAAACTTTTCCTTTCTGTTTTTGATATTTGACCATTTCTAGTTATCTTTAAGGTATTTGATTCTTTATTCTGCCTGCTCAATTCTTCCTATGAATTACTCTAATAAATTTTTATTTTGGCTATAATTTTCAGCTCCAGAATTTTTTCTTTTGCTTTTTTCCTAGGTTTTTCTTCTCTTTTCTTCTCTTTATTAAAATTTCCTTTTTGTTCATACTTTTAAAAAAACTTTGTTCATATCTTTTTTTTTAGCATCTTTAAGATATTTATTTTAAAGTTTTTATTTATTATATCTGCTATTAGACCATTTTCAGGGCTGTTTCTATTGGTTTATTTTTCCCTTTGAAGGACATTATTTTCCTGTTTTTTTTTGGTATGCTTTGGAACTTTTCACAGAACAACTAGACGTTTGAATCTAATAATGTAACTCTGGAAATCAGGTTATCCCACTTTCCCAGAGTTTGCTGTATTTATTTATTTATTTATTTATTTATTTATTTATTTGCTTGTTTGTTTGTTTGTTGTAGGCTGTCTTGGTGCTGAGGATCATCTTGAGTATAAATTTATTAATTTAAAAAATATTTCTTTCTTTCTTTTTTTAGCTAGGTTAGGTCTTAGTTGTGGCATGTGGGGTCTTCATTGCAGCGTATGGGATCTTTTACTTCAGCCATGCAGGATCTCTAGCTGTGGCATGTGGGATCTTTAGTTGCTGCATACAAACTCTTAGTTGCAGCATGTGGAATCTATTTCCCTGACCTGGGATCAAACCCCAACCCTCTGCATTGGGAGCATGGAGTTAGCCACTGGACCACAAGGGAAGTCCCCTGACTATAAATTTAAGGTCTTCTCAGGTCTTTCTGAGCTTTTCCCTGGGTATGTGTGGTTAGTTTGTAATTTTCCCCCATATTTGCAACTATTTTGAATAATCTGGTCTTTAATATCTGACTCCTAAAGAGAAAATGAGAAAACTGAAATGGAGAGGGTAAGATGCTGGCCCTTTCAATCTGCTGCAACTCACTTTAGTCAGAGGTGGAGGGGCTTGAAACAATGGAGGAAGGTGTAACAATGACTACCTACCTTTGTTTGCACCTCTCTTATCAGAAGGAACAATCGGTGATCATAACACAGTTTCCCATTATTTGGAAAACAAGGTTCTTTTTATCCACCATGGCTCTCATCATCTGTGTGCAAGCAGCTCCAGGGACATATGAACAGATGCCTGCTATGTGGCTGAAAATAGAGGATGGATAGCTGCTACTCTGTTAAAAGCTAAAATTCATGGAAATTAATCATAATTTATGATCCAAGTATTCCCCTGGAAACTGTAAGCCTTCAATAGACTCCAGAGTTCTAAAATGATTACATCACATTGATCCTGCCAGAGTCATTGCTGCCAACATGGGGAGATAGATTCTTCTTACCTCCTACTATGCCATCTCCTGCGAACCCTCTAATATAGTTTCTTATAAAAAATATTTTTCTTCTGCTGTTTTGATGTTGAACCAGTTCCAAAAATCCAATTAAATATGGTCCTTCTATCTATGAATTTCTATGTAACTAACTTATTTTGCCTAACATGAACGGCATTTGACACTATCTGCCATGAATTAATTTCATTCTTGTCTCAGTTCTTCTTACGAGCTCCATATGAGCAGAGAAAATATAATTTTCTCCTTAGTAGATGTGGTAGGTTAAGTAATGCCTCCTCCCAAATTAATTTACATCCTAAACTCAGGACTTGTGAATGCTACCTGATATGACAACAAAGACTTTGCAGATGTGATTAAGTTAAGGATCTTAACATAGGAACACCATCCTGGATTATCTGAGTGGACCTTAAATACAATCACATATATCCTTTATAAAAAGGAAGCAGAGAAATATTTGACCACATAGAAGAGAAGGGTAATGTGACCAGGGAGCTTGTAGTGGTGTAGTTGTAATTCAAGAAATGCTGAAAGTCATAAGAAGGTGAAAGTGACAAGGAAGAGAATCTACCCCAGAGCCTCTAAAGAGTGTTCAGCCCTGTCAGAACATTGATGGTGGCCCAGTGATATTGATTTCAGATTTTGGCCTTGATAAATATAAGAGAATATATTTCTGTTTTTGTCACCAAGTTTGTGGTCATTTTTTTTAATAGCAAAAAAAGGAGACCATATAGTAAACAAAAATTGTGTTGTTTTGTTTTAGTGGGTAAATACCTGGTGTTCTTTAGAATTCCACCTAACAGACATTTCTCTGCTCTCCTTTTCTTAGTTATACCACACATCTTCCCTGGACAATATCATCTAATTTTTTAATTTCAAAGTACATCCATCCCAGATGGCTCATAAATGAGTCCTTAACCCTGATCTCTCTTCTGGGCTCTGGACCTTTGCATTCAACAAGTTCAGAAAATCTACATTTTGAAATCACCTAAATATCATAAATTCTACATGCTGAAAAGAGGATGAGTTATGCTCAGCAAACTTCTCCTGAGTTCCATATCTTAGTGATTAACACCAATATTCAACCATAACCCAAACAGGAAACTCAGAGTCAGCCTTAATTCTTCATTATTCTTCACTTCCTATGTCTATTCAGTCTCTAAAGTCTTTGGATGCTTGAACCTAAAATTTTCTCCAATATATTTACTTCTATAATCTCCTGCCTCTAGCCTTGTTCAGAACACTATTATGTCTAACAAGGGTAATTAAAAAAACCTACCAACTTTACCTCCATCATTGTATACTATAATCCTGCTCTCTTATAGGCAGAGGACAAATTTGCTTATGACATTCCCTTGATTAAAACAATTAGATGATGTCCCATTGTCCTTAGAATGAAGTCCAAATTCTTTTAAGTTAAAATTCTTTACAGTTTCCTTGTGTATCTGAGTGTGTATATATCATATCTCCAGATAGATTTTCACATCTTCCATTCAAAATCCTGCTCTCCAGCCATATTAAATTTCCATTAGAAACAGCAATGTTCTTTTCTACCTTTAGAATATTGCTTGTGCTATTCTATCTGTTGAGAATGCTCATCATCTTCCCCATTCACCTGGCAACTCAATCTTCAGATTTAATTATACATCGGGACCCAGCATGTGACCCACCATATGACACAGTAATCCCACTACTGGGCATATACCCAGAGAAAACCATAATTCAAAAAGACACATGCACCCCAATGTTCACTGAAGCACTATTTATAATAGCCAGGTCCTGGAAGCAACCTAAATGTCCATTGACAGACGAATGGGTAAAGAAGATGTGGTACATATAGACAATGGAATATTACTCAGCCATAAAAGGAACGAAATGGGGTCATTTGTGGAGATATGGATGGATCTAGAGATTGTCATACAGAGTGAAGTAAGTCAGAAAGAGAAAAACAAATATCATATATTAACGCATGTATGCGGAACCTAGAAAAATGGTACAGATGGACCAGTTTGCAGGGCAGAAACTGAGACACAGATGTAGAGAACAAACGTACGGACACTAAAGGGGAAAAGGGGCGGGAGGTGCCATAATTCAAAAAGACACATGCACCCCAATGTTCACTGAAGCACTATTTATAATAGCCAGGTCCTGGAAGCAACCTAAATGTCCATTGACAGACGAATGGGTAAAGAAGATGTGGTACATATAGACAATGGAATATTACTCAGCCATAAAAGGAACGAAATGGGGTCATTTGTGGAGATATGGATGGATCTAGAGATTGTCATACAGAGTGAAGTAAGTCAGAAAGAGAAAAACAAATATCATATATTAACGCATGTATGCGGAACCTAGAAAAATGGTACAGATGGACCAGTTTGCAGGGCAGAAACTGAGACACAGATGTAGAGAACAAACGTACGGACACTAAAGGGGAAAAGGGGCGGGAGGTGGGTGTGATGAATTGGGAGATTGGGATTGACATGTATACACTGATGTGTATAAAATGGATGACTAATAAGAACCTGCTGTATAAAAAAATAAATAAAATTAAATTAAAAATTAAAAAACATTTAAACAAATACAATATTAAGTCTACTTTATATCTTATATGTAAGTATACAACATAATTTTAAAGTATCAGTTTGTTGAAGTTTGCCTTGGGTTATATGCCTGTGTATATATGTTTTAAAATTTCAAAATCAGTAATTTTTAGCTTAAAAACTTTTTAATAATTGAAGAATTTGTAAAATACATAAAACAATGGTTCTTATTCCTGACCACTCATTAAAATAATTTTAGAAGCTTGTAAAAAATAAAAATGTCTGTCTTCAAAAAAAAAATTGTACATCATGTTTCCTCTGTGAAATCTTCTCTGACACCCTGTAGACCAGATGGGTGGCTTCCACCATGTATTTACAGCACACTCTGTATTTCCTATGGTAACACTCACCATAATTCATTCTATTCAAACGGTATCCTTGTCTGTCTCTTCTAATAGACTGCAAGGATTGTAAGAACAAAGATTACATCTGTAGTCCCATTCTGTGTCTCACCCATAATAATCAATTAGTATATATTTGTTTGTTTAATAAATATCTATGGGTAAAGAGCAAACTGAAAGGTTGTAGGTACAGCTGCAGCATTTATATACTCCCAAGAGAATCCCAGAACTTCAGTATTCTATTTACTCATAGAAATTTGCTTCAGATGTTAAAAACAGCATGGGTTGACGTTTGACTCAACTTTTTTTTAAATTTTGAAAACATTTTAATAAAATAACAGAAAACTTCAGCATAAGTAGCAATATGATAGATTTTTCTTTTACGATTGTATTTTATACAATACATACTTTTTAACTCACTGCGATAAATTAAATGTAAACGTGTGGATCAGCTATACAAAATTTTAAGCTAACATGAAATGAAACTTTTTGCCAGCCAAAGTTTCAGTTTCACAGGCTTACCTTCTTGGTCCATGTTTATTTATGCAATTACTTGATTTTGACCATATTTTGATTTTATTACCTCATAAGATTTCCATTGAAAAATGAACTTGATAATGCCAGCAATCCTAGTTCTAAGTATTATTATAGACTCACTCACTTTTATCAGAACTGAAAGCTCTTTCAGGAGAAGTGAGGCATGCAGCCAAGTGTGACTGTTGCTTGATAGAAGCCAGTAGTGGAGTTCTCATTCTCCATGTCAAACAGTAGTTTACACATATGACCCAGATAAATTCACAGAGGTGATAAAAATATTTCTGAAGGACTTATGGTAAAATGGACATGAGGTACAGGTATTCCTTTTTTCTGACTTGGGGCATTATTATTATTATCATTATTATTTTCTGAAATGATATGTTAATTGGAAACAGCTTCAGCCATCATGTGGCCCTGAGGAAAGTGCCAAGAAAATCGCACACGGGCTCCTAAGGAATGTACTGATTTTGCTGGGCTGCTGAAAAACAAACTTGGATGTACCCTACTTCAAGATTTCTTAAATAAGTAGATACAATTTTTCCTCATTCTTTGTATTTCTGATGACAGATTGAACTTACAGTGGAGTAATCACAGTCCAGACATACAAAAATGGAGTCAGGCGAACATCAGAATCTGGTCTCAGACACTTCTTTGCACCACTGAGAACTTGAATTTTCTCTGAACTGTATCAAACCCAAGGACACCACCAGCTGTATTTAGAACAATATCCACCAGCTGCAATTTAATATTCTTAAGGTTCCCCTTGTAGCTATGCAACAATTTCTGACCCCAACCAATCCTTGTTTTACAAGCACCCTGACTTCTTGCCAGCTCCAACTATAATTCTTGACAGTCAAGAATTATGTAACTTATGCAACCAACAGTGGCCTTGAGGTTTTTGCTTTTATAAGCTTCCTCCATTTGTAGTTTGGTGGAACACTTTTCAAGTGTTTCTTGAATCTGTGGCTCCCAGGCCGTAGTCTTAACAAAGCCCAAATTAACACCTTCAAGGTCTCTGCTTCTAAAATTTTGGCTAACTTATTTTTATCAGTGTTTCTCTTGCTCTTAGTGTTCATAAATGTATCTTAATTTAGACAAAGATAAAAATTGATAGGCATGGTAAAAACTGTAAAACTGTAATCCCTAAAATTAAGACCCTAACTAAAATTAGTCTATCAACTCTGTGTTCAAATGTGAAGAAAAAGAATTAGATTTAAGACCATATGTAAAATATTAAAATAACTTTAGTATTTGCATTTAATATCCAAAATATATTACATTTATTATATCTTCTTCTTGGATTGATCCCTTGATCATTATATAGTGTCATTCCTTGTCTCTTATAATAGTCTTTATTTTAAAGTCTATTTTGTCTGTTATAAGCATTGCTACTACAGCTTTCTTTTGATTTCCATTTGCATGGAATATCTTTTCTATCCCCTCACTTTCAGTCTGTATGTGTCCCTAGGTCTGAAGTGGTTCTTTTGTAGACACCATATATACGGGTCTTGTTTTTGTATCCATTCAGCCAGTCTGTGTTTTTGGTTGGGGCATTTAATCCATTTACATTTAAGGTAATTATTGATATATATGTTCCTATTACCATTTTCTTAATTGTTTTGGGTTTGTGGGACCTAATGAAATTTAAATGCTTTTGCACAGCAAAGGAAGCCATAAACAAGGAAGCAACCTAAGTGTCAATCGACAGATGAATGGATAAAGAAGATGTGGCACATATATACAATGGAATATTAACCATAAAAAGAAATGAAATTGAGTTATTTGTAGTGAGGTGGATGGACCTAGAGTCTGTCATACAGAGTGAAGTAAGTCAGAAAGAGGAAAACAAATACCATATGCTAACACATACATGTGGAATCTAAAAAAAAAAAAAGATTGTACTGATGAACCTAGTGGCAGGGCAGGAATCAAGACACAGACATAGAGAATGGACTTGTGGACACAGTGGGGGAAGGGTAATCTGGGGCGAAGTGAGAGCGTAGCATTGACATATATACACTACCAAATGTAAAATGGATGACTAGTGGGGAGCCGCATAACAGGGAGATCTGCTCAATGCTTTATGATGACCTAGAGGGGTGTGATAGGGAGAGTGGGAGGGAGGCTTAAGAGGGAGGGGATATGGGGAGATATATATATATATATATATACATATAGCTGATTCACTTCGTTTGTTGTACAGCAGAAACTAACACAACATTGTAAAGCAATTATACTCCAATAAAGATATTAAAAATATACATATTACAAATTTTATATTATTTTTAACTTCATTGTGAATAGAAACTATTTTCCAGAAAGTAAACATTTTTTTGACCTCTACTCTCTCTACTTTCACATATACATTTAGAAATGCATAATTATGTAAAAGTAGAAGCCCATAACAAATTATCTTTATTTTAATTATCTAAGGTTTTATTTTGTGTAGCTGATTATACAAATATGTATTTTTTGAGAGTGAATGCAATTGTTATCCTTTCTACTTTCCATCTTCTATCATTATTTCTCCAATGTTTATAAAATTCTGTAAGTAGTAAGTTTGTTCTTCAGATAATCTGATATCAGATTGTTAAACATAATAAAAATCTTCTGCAGTCATTGTATTGAACATATTGATTGTAGATAATTTTGATTATCTAGACAAAGTGATTCATTTTTCTCTATGTATTCAAGTATATAGGTTCTTAAGATCAAATGAAAAGGTAAAAAGAACCACTACTTTTCCATGAAGTCTATTTCTTCATAATGTTGAAAACTACAGTCAGGAAAAGTTTCTTTAACCATTTATTAAATCAGTCACTTTCAAATTCCTATCCAATATTTTGAAAAGTACTTCTAACCAATGAGCTTTATTACTGCCTTTTGGTTCGGGCTTTGGTTTATGTTTTCCCCCAGTATTATAATTATTATCCTTTTGTTTCTTAACCTTTGGGGAGAAAAGTTTATGTGTTTCTCTTTCTAACTGGTTCTATGTCTATTGTTTAATAAAACCCAAAGTGAAGAAGCCTCATTCATGTTACTCCGCTTGGGTGTTCCAATTCACAGTATTGAAAGTCAGCTTGTCTGAGTTTTCTTTAGGGATGTTACTGCACTAATGAACACTCAGGTGTAATTCACTGGAAGAAGTTTTCTGGTGGAAATTTTTTGTTACTTATGGTTAAAATGAGCATTCCACACCAATACAAAATGATTTATTACAATTTTTTGCAATACCAGCCAAATTATTCATACTTGCCAATTTTTGCTTTATGTACAAAACTTTTTTAACAGAAGTCACTGTATTCTTGATATTAATTATGGTAGAATTTCCAAATTTATATATAAATTTCACCCCAATGAAAAAAGTTAGGGTGCTTCTTAAGACAGCTTTTTTTTGGGCAACATGACAGTGGTATAAATCTTTTCATAAAGGTTTGTTTTACTTTACTTATAATCATATTTTAAAATATCCTCCAATCCAATCTACTAGAGAAGTTGGTTCTATTTCAAAATATGAATAAATATACATGGACTTTATATTAATGAAAGTTAAACTGATTTTACATACACAGAAATGTGTTGATATGATATGACACAACACTGTAAAGCATTGTTTTACACGCACATGTGTGTTAGTTTCTCCTTTACAACAAAGTGAATCAGTTATACATATACATATGTTCCCATATCTCTTCCCTCTTGTGTCTCCCTCCCTCCCACCCTCCCGATCCCACCTCTCTAGGTGGTCACAAAACACCACTAACACAACATTGTAAAGCAATTATACTCCAATAAAGATATTAAAAATATACATATTACAAATTTTATATTATTTTTAACTTCATTGTGAATAGAAACTATTTTCCAGAAAGTAAACATTTTTTTGACCTCTACTCTCTCTACTTTCACATATACATTTAGAAATGCATAATTATGTAAAAGTAGAAGCCCATAACAAATTATCTTTATTTTAATTATCTAAGGTTTTATTTTGTGTAGCTGATTATACAAATATGTATTTTTTGAGAGTGAATGCAATTGTTATCCTTTCTACTTTCCATCTTCTATCATTATTTCTCCAATGTTTATAAAATTCTGTAAGTAGTAAGTTTGTTCTTCAGATAATCTGATATCAGATTGTTAAACATAATAAAAATCTTCTGCAGTCATTGTATTGAACATATTGATTGTAGATAATTTTGATTATCTAGACAAAGTGATTCATTTTTCTCTATGTATTCAAGTATATAGGTTCTTAAGATCAAATGAAAAGGTAAAAAGAACCACTACTTTTCCATGAAGTCTATTTCTTCATAATGTTGAAAACTACAGTCAGGAAAAGTTTCTTTAACCATTTATTAAATCAGTCACTTTCAAATTCCTATCCAATATTTTGAAAAGTACTTCTAACCAATGAGCTTTATTACTGCCTTTTGGTTCGGGCTTTGGTTTATGTTTTCCCCCAGTATTATAATTATTATCCTTTTGTTTCTTAACCTTTGGGGAGAAAAGTTTATGTGTTTCTCTTTCTAACTGGTTCTATGTCTATTGTTTAATAAAACCCAAAGTGAAGAAGCCTCATTCATGTTACTCCGCTTGGGTGTTCCAATTCACAGTATTGAAAGTCAGCTTGTCTGAGTTTTCTTTAGGGATGTTACTGCACTAATGAACACTCAGGTGTAATTCACTGGAAGAAGTTTTCTGGTGGAAATTTTTTGTTACTTATGGTTAAAATGAGCATTCCACACCAATACAAAATGATTTATTACAATTTTTTGCAATACCAGCCAAATTATTCATACTTGCCAATTTTTGCTTTATGTACAAAACTTTTTTAACAGAAGTCACTGTATTCTTGATATTAATTATGGTAGAATTTCCAAATTTATATATAAATTTCACCCCAATGAAAAAAGTTAGGGTGCTTCTTAAGACAGCTTTTTTTTGGGCAACATGACAGTGGTATAAATCTTTTCATAAAGGTTTGTTTTACTTTACTTATAATCATATTTTAAAATATCCTCCAATCCAATCTACTAGAGAAGTTGGTTCTATTTCAAAATATGAATAAATATACATGGACTTTATATTAATGAAAGTTAAACTGATTTTACATACACAGAAATGTGTTGATATGATATGACACAACACTGTAAAGCATTGTTTTACACGCACATATTTTAACTGAATATTTCTAGATTTCACAGGCTTTCAGTTTCATTTCCTTAGATTTTGGATTTGTCTTTGTACATCTTGTGTTAAAAATGTTTTTCCTGACACTTGCATTGGACTCATATATATAATAGCATACCTCATTTCATTGTTTTTGTAATACATATAATAAATATATCAGTGGTAAAAAGAACTCAGTTTGCTATTTTTTTCTGGCCCTTTATTTATTTATTTATTTTTAACATCTTTATTGGAGTATAATTGCTTTACAATGGTGTGTTAGTTTGTTTTATAACAAAGTAAATCAGTTATACATATACATATGTTCCCATATCTCTTCCCTCTTGTGTCTCCCTCCCTCCCACCCTCCCGATCCCACCTCTCTAGGTGGTCACAAAACACCGAGCTGATCTCCCTGTGCTATTTGGCTGCTTCCCACTAGCTATCTATTTTACATTTGGTAGTGAATATATGTCCATGCCACTCTCTCACTTTGTCACAGCTTACCCTTCCCCCGCCCCATATCCTCAAGTCCATTCCCTAGTAGATCTGTGTCTTTTTTCCCGTCTTACCCCTAGGATGTCACTTTTGTCCTGGATAGTTCAGCAGGCAATATTAAAAAGAAGCTTCTAAAGAAGTATTAGTAACATTCTGTTTGCTGCATTAGGCAAAATTCTATCAACTGAATGATAGTTTCCACTGTATTTTATTACCCCAAACACATGAAACTTGTAGTTTAACTGAGAAGAATCTCTTCAAAATAAATTTCTTTGCTGGCATGAACTTTTCAGTGTTGTGTACTCTACTCACAATAACACTGGAGCTTCTTGTGGAAAAGGTTAACATGGATCTACAGACTTAAATGAATTAGAATCACGGTTTTATATCCCCCTCTCTAGGGTGATATAAACACTCTGCTTAGCATCAATCCGGGGACCTACATTTGACTACTCTAGTCTAACAGAACACACTAGTTACTGGAGTGGCTGGCTCACCACCATCAATGAGTGGTGATATGGTTGCTCATCTAGGAGACCAGATATTTAACTGGGCATCAGTAATGTCTAGTGTTATGTACAGTTTTGATTTTGATTATCTTTGAGAGAAGAGCACTTTACTTCATTTCTCTGGGCTTCAGCTCTGGCCAGTGTAATTAGGGAACTGAACTAAATGATTTCCTGTCAAAATCCCTTGACATGAAATTTGATCAGTTTTCAATATGTTTTATTCTCTTAGAAAATATCATTTTATTAAAATTATTGGATCTATTTATATGCTGTGAGGAACAATGTATTTTGTCCCCACCAGGTTTTGAATCACAGGAAAGCTAACATCATTGACACAATATTTAGAGTAGGGGACTATAATCTTTATGAAGTTAAATATATGTATCTGTTTCATTCACTGATTTATTTCCAGTCTAGAAAATGTTAAACATGTAGCTAGAAGTTCAATAAATATGTTGAATAAATGAATTAATGAATGAGCCATCACACAAAACTTCCTGCTCATTAACAATAAAGCCAGCCTGCTCTTTCTCAAAGAGTCATTCTTTATTTGTCCATGGATTGGAAAGAAATACAGATCTTCCTGGACTTATGATCAGGTTATGTCCAAATAAACCCATTGTAAATTGAAACTATCATAGGTTGAAAGTGCATTTAATACACCTAACTTGCCAAACATCATAGCTTCACCTAGCCTACCTTAAACATGCTCAGAACATTTACATTAGACTACTCTTGGGCAAAATTATCGAACACAAAGCCTATTTTATAATGCCACATTGACTATTTCAGTTTATTTAGTTTTGTATTGAAAGTTAAAATGGAATTGTTTTGTGGATATATATGGTTGTAAGTGTATCAGCTGTTGACCTACCCTCATGATCATGTGGCAGACTGGGAGCTGCAGCTCGCTGCCCCTGCCTGGCATCACTAGAGAGTATTAAAATGCATATTGCTTGCCTGAGAAAAGATCAAAATTTAAAATTCAGAGTATGTTTTCTATTGAAGGAGTATTGCTTTAACACCATTGTAAAGCTGAAAAATCATAAATTGAACCATCCTAAGTTGAAGACCATCTGTACTGATTTCCTTCCAACCCACATAGACAAATCACCAATGTGATCTCAGCAAATTTTGGTCACAGGATGGGAAGGTCTTTGCATTATACAATCCGTTAGATGGTGGTGATGATGATGATGGTGGTGATGACACCTAATCATAAAGATGCGTCCAAAGCACTTAATATCCTTACAACAATCCTATGAAATATGTTCTTTTCTTACCACCACTTTTAACAGAAGACGAAACTGAAGCACAGACAGCTTAACTTGCTCAAGGTCATAAAACTTTGCAGATCAAATACTTGACAGTCTTCTCTACTTATAAGACTCCTTCCATTACACACACACAAACATACACACACACAAACACACACCTCCAAATATCATTCCAGGTAACTCTGTGTTTGAGGAAACTTTACCAAGTAGCCATATGCACTACCCATAGCACCACCTTAAATTTCAAATATAAGAAAAGGAGTCAGAACTCAGAATCTTTGCTCTAATTCAAGGAAGAATTATTCATTTTGTAGCTGTCAATGTACCAAACAGAGTCAATCAACATGTTCTGCAATTCATTGAAAACAGAAGCAAAATTTCACAACTTAGCATAGTTTTCTTTTGCCTTTGGCAATACATACATATATATATATATTTTTTTTCTTTTTTTTCTTTTTTGTGGTACGCGGGCCTCTCACTGTTGTGGCCTATCCCGTTGCGGAGCACAGGCTCCGGACGGGCAGGCTCAGCGGCCATGGTTCATGGGCCCAGCCACTCCGCGGTATGTGGGATCTTCCCGGACCGGGGCACGAACCCGTGTCCCCTGCATTGGCAGGCAGACTCTCAACCACTGCGCCACCAGGGAAGCCCAATAAATATATTTTTATCCATAATATTTTTTTGAAATTTGTAAGGTACATTAATTACTTAAAGGATTGCCTTAGAATAAAAAAATATTAGTCATATCAGACTCAGTGATTAATGTTAGTTCTTTGTATTCATTTCCTAGGGCTTCTTCTACAGAGTATCTCAAACTAGGAGGCTTAAATGATGGAAGTTATTTTTTCACAGTTCTGGAAGCTAGAAGTTGTTGAAAATTAAACTTTTGGCACTGTTGGTTCTTTCTGAGGGCTCTGAAGGGGCATCTGTTTTATACCTCTCCCGTAGCTTCTGGTGGCAACCAGCAATCACTGGTATTCCTTGTTTTGTAGATGCATTACTTTAATCTCTGCCTCTGTTCTTACTTGCTACTTTTGCTATGTGTTCTTGTGTCCAAATTTCCCTTTTCTTAGAAAGGCACCAGTCATGTTGTGTAAGGGCTCAGTGCTAATGACCTCATCTTATCTTAATTAAATCTGCAAAGACCTTACTTCTAAATAATGTCACGTTCAGATAAACTGGCATTTAGGAGTTTAACGTATCTTTTTGGAGAACACAACTCAACCCATAATGCTATTTTTATGAAATAAACCTTTTCCCCACAATAATACTAAACACTAAATTGACCTCATTTTTAAAACATTATTTTTAAAATTAGTTTTTATATAATGGTTAACATATGTCATGCATTTTGCTATACAATTTACCTATACCAGCTCATAAAATTGATACCCCAAGTTCAGATAGTAGGGATTTGGACCAAGAAAGTATGGCTCCAGAACCTACTCCATTGATCTCATACTTCATTCCTCCTTCAGGCTGACACACTCCTGCATCTTTATTTTTCTTTCTTCCTTTCCTCTCACTCTACCATCTCAAGATTCTTCCAATCTGTCCTACAGGTCATCCTCTATGTTGCTGCCATACGCATTCTAGACATTCTTCTTATTCTTCCTCATTGCTCAAAACCGACAAAGTGATATAATTTTCTGATTGCCAAGATTTCAAGAAATGAAACTTAAACTAGCCTGCTGAAATACGTATGAATAGTAATGAGTATATAGGTTATCCTTTCTAGGTTTCAATTTTTAAAGCTTGGGATATATATATATATACTTATATATATACATATATATATATTATGTATATATATATATATCTCCTAACCAAAAGGACTAGTAATTATTTTAGTAGAAATTCAGAAGTTTGGATTCAAAAAGGTTTCATACTGAATTTTTGATCTGCTGCAAAGTAAGTGACACACTGAGTTACATTTAACTTGTGGAAAATAGGGATATATAAAAAGCAAGTTAAACTTTTTATTCTCTTTTAACAGACTAGAAACCTGGGGTAAATGAAGGTTGGGTAACTTGCTCCATCTAATAAATAGAAGACATCTCAATTCTGCATTGAACTATCCCATACTACTTTTGTAAGATTATTTATAAGAATTAAATGGGATAATACATTTATAAATCATCTCTCTGTGAGCTTCTTCATCGCATGTTTTCCTGTTTTTTTTTCCTTAAATTATGTCTGTTTGGCATAAAAAAGCACATTCCATTACTTATTCACACTATAATTTTCCTAAAGACCTCCCTGCCATTGCAAATCATATGTCAACAGTACATACTTTTATCTTTAAGTAGTCCTCATATCCCCACGTCAGAACTAAACCCAAATTGAGAACAAATGAATGAATGAATGAATAAAAAATGTTTACTATTGTAAAATATATTTTAAAATATGATTGATTTGTGGATATAGAAAAATCCTTTCATCACTGGGATAAACCCCACTTGATCATGGTGTATGATCCTTTTAATGTATTGTTGGATTTGGACTGCTAGTATTTTGTTGAGGATTTTGCATTTCTGTTCATCAGTTATATTGGCTTGTAAATTTCTTTTTTTTGTGTGGTATCTCTGTCTGGTTTTGGTATCTGGGTGATGGTGGCCTCATAGAATGAGTTTGGGAGTTTTCTTCCTCTGCAGTTTTTTGGAACAGTTTCAGAAGGAGAGGTGTTAACTCTACTCTAAATGTGTGATAACATTCACCGGTAAAGCCATCTGACCCTGGACTTTTGTTTATGGGGAGTTTTTAAATCACAGTTTCAATTTCAGTATTTGTGATTGGTCTGTTCATATTTTGTATTTCTTCCTGGTTCAGTTTTGGGAGATTGGACATTTCTAAGAATTTGTCCCTTTCTTCCACTTTGTTTAATTTATTGGCATATAGTTTCTTTTAGTAGTCTCTTATGATCCTTTGTATTTCTGTGGTGTAAGTTGTAACTTCTCCTTTTTCATTTCTAATTTTATTGATTTGAGTCCTCTCCCTTTTTTTTCTTGATGAATCTGGTTAAACGTTTATCAATTTTGTTTATCTTTTAAGAGCTTTTAGTTTCATTGATCTTTTCCTTATTTTCTTCATCTCTATTTCATTTATTTCTGCTCTGACCTTTATGATGTCTTTCCTTCTACTAACTTTAGGTTTGGTTTGTTCTTCTTTCTCTAGGCACTTTAGGTGTAAGGTTAGATTGTTTATTTGAGATTTTTCTTGTTTCCTGAGGTAAGATTGTATTGCTATAAACTTCTCTCTTAGAACTGCTTTTGCAGTATCCCATAAGTTTTGAATCATTGTGCTTTCATTTTCATTTGTCTCTAGATATGTTTTGATTTCCTCTTTGATTTCTTCAGTGATCCACTGGTTGTTTAGTAACATATTGTTTAGCTTCTACATGTTCATGTTTTTTAGTTTTTTTCTTGTAGTTTAGTTCTAATCTCGTACCAAAACAGACAAAGATAACACACCAAAAAAGAAAATTACAGGCCAATATCACTGATGAACATAGACACAAAAATCCTGAACAAAATGCTAGCAAACCAAATCCAACAACACATTAAAAGGATCATACACCATGATCAAGTGGTATTTATCCCAGGGATACAAGGATTCTTCAATATATGCAAATCAATGTGATACACCATATTAAAAAAGTGAAGAAGAAAAACCACATAATCATCTCAATAGACACAGAAGAAGCTTTTGACAAAATTCAACACCCATTTATGATAAAAAAAATCTCTAGAAAGTGGGCATAGAGGGAACCTACCCCAACATAATAAAGGCCATATAAAACAGACCTATAGCTAACATCATCCTCAATGGTGAAAAGCTGAATGCATTTCTGCTAAGATCGGGAAAAAGACAAGGATACCTATCGTCATCACTTTTATTCAACATAGTTTTGGAAGTCCTAGCTGTGGCAATCAGAGAAGAAAAAGAAAATTGGTAAAGAAGTAAAACTGCCACAGTTTGCAGATGACATAATACTATACATAGAAAATCCTAAAGACACTACCAAAACACTACTGGAGCTAATCAATGAATTTGGTAAATTTGCAGGTTACAAAATTAATACACAGAAATCTGTTGCATTTCTATACACTGATAACAAAAGATCAGGAAGAGAAATTAAGGAAACAATCCCATTTACCACTGCAACAAAAAGAATAAAATATGCAGTAATAAACCTACCTAAGGAGACAAAAGACCTATATTCTGAAAACTATACAATGCTGATGAAAGAAATCGAAGACAACACAAACAGATGGAAAGATATACCATGTTCGTGGATTGGAGGAATCAATATTGTCAAAATAAGTGTACTACCTAAGACAATCTACAAATTCAATGCAATCCATATCAAATTACCAATGGCATTTTTCACAGAACTAGAACAAAAATAATCTTAAAATTTATATGAAGATACAAAAGACCCTGAATAGCCAAAGAAAGCTTGAGAAAGAAAAACGGAGCTGGAGGAATCAGACCCCTGGATTTCAGACTATACTACAAAGCTATAGTCATAAAAACAGTATGGCACTGGCACAAAAATAGAAATAGAGATCAATGGAACAGTATAGAAAGCCCAGAAATAAACCCACATACCTATGGTCAATTAATCTATGACAAAGGAGGCAAAACTATACAATGAACAGTCTCTATACAAAGACAGTCTCTTCAATAAATGGTGTTGGGAAAACTGGACAGCTACATGTAAAGAAATGAAATTAGAACACTCTTTGACACCATACAATAAAACTCAACTCAAAATGGATTAAAGACCTAGAAGTAAGACTGGACACTATAACGCTCTTAGAGGAAAACACAGGCAGAACACTCTCTGACATAAATCTCAGAAATATGTTTTTCAGTCTGCCTCCCAGAGTAATAGAAATAAAAACAAAAATAAACAAATGGGACCTAATTAAGCTCAAAAGCTTTTGCACAGCAAAGGAAACCATAAACAAGACGAAAAGGCAACCCACATAATGGGAGAAAATATTTGCAAATTATGTAACCGATAAGGGATTAGTCTCCAAAATTTACAATCAGCTATGTGGATTAATATCATAAAAACAAACAACCCAATCAAAAAACGGGCAGGAGACCTCAATAGACATTTCTCCAAAGAAGAAAAAAGATGGTCAAGAGTCACATGAAAAGATGTTCAACATTGCTAATTGTTAAAGAAGTGAAAATCAAAACTACTGTGAGATCTCACCTCGCACCAGTCAGAATGGCCATCATCAAAAAATCTGCAAACAATATATGCTGGAGAGGGTGTGGAGAGAAGGGAACCCTCCTACACTGTTGGTGGGAATGTAAATTGATACAGCCACTGTGGAGAATAGTATGGAGGTTAGTTAAAAAACTAAAAATAGAGCTACCATATGATCCTGCAGTCCTACTCCTGGACATATATGTGGAGAAAAACATGATCTGAAAGGATACATGCACCTTAATGTTCATTGCAGCATTGTTTATAATAGCCAGGACATGGAAGCAACCTAAATGTCCACTGAGAGAGGAATGGATAAAGAAGAGGTTGTACATACATACAATGGAATATTACTCAGCCATTAAAACGGATGGAATAATTCCATTTGCAACAACATGGTTGGACCTAGAGATTGTCATACTGAGTGAAGTAGGTCAGACAGAGAAAGACAAATATTGTATGATGTTGCTTATATGCAGAATCTTAAAAAAATGATACAAATGAACTTATTTACAAAACAGAAAGAGACTCATGGACTTAGAGAAAGAACTTATGGTCACCAGAGGGGAAGGGGGGGTGGATAGTTAGGGAGTTTGGGATTGACAATATACACACTACTGTATTTAAAATGGATAACCAACAAGGACCTACTGTATAACACAGGGAACTCTGCTCAACATTGTGTAACAACCTAAATGGGAAAAGAGTTTGAAAAAGAACAGATACATGTATATGTATAACTGAATTACTTTGCTGTACACCTGAAACTAACACAACATTGTTAATCAACTATACTCCAATGTAAAATAAAAGGTAAAAAAAAAAGAACTGTAATGTAGCCATTAAAAAAAATGCTTATGTTTCCTATTTAAAGGAGAAACCAAATAATTAGCATTTTATGTTAAATGTGAATAATATTATGTGTTATATATGTTCAGAAATGTTTATGACTGTCTTAATCAGCTTGGGTTGCCATAATAAAATACCATAGATGAGGTGGCTTAAGAATCAAAAGTTTATTCGTCAAAGTTCTGGAGACTGAGAGGTCCAAGATCAAAGTTCCAGCCAATCTGGTTACTGATAAGAACCCTCTTCCTGTCTTGCAGACACCTGCCCTGTTGCTATTTACTTACATGACCTTTCCTTGGTGCATCTAGAGGGGAGAGAGACAGAGAGAAAGAAACAAAGAAAGAAAGAGATCTCTCTTCTTCTTCTACAAGGTCTTCAATCCTATGAGATTAGGACCCTACCTTTATGACCTCATCTAAATGTTATTTGCCTCCTAAAAGCCCTGTCTCCAAATACAACCATCTTGATTATTGGAACTTCAAAGCATGAATTTGTGGGGGAGTACAATTCAGCCCATAGATTAATTCTTACCATTTTTTACTTAAAATAATCCATGTTTAGATAATATGAGACCTTGAAAGCAAGGAAAATGTGAAGCAGAATTTAAAATGTATCATAATAAATTAATTCTAATTTTATAATCTATAGTAAGTCTTAAGTCTTTTATAATTATTTAAGCATCTGATTTTCTTAGCTTTTCTTTGGATATCTGTACTTAGATTTGAATTTTCTCATAACATTAGGTAGAGATTGTTTTTGCTATAGTCATAAAAACTACAAAAGTTGTTGTCATAATCTTGTTGTAATTAAATTCACATTTATAGATATTCTAGTGTTTGAACTTAAAGTGTTCTATTTCCATAAAACCTCAGTATGCAGAATCATATAATCCGTATTACTACACAAATGTTTAAAAGCTCAGAGTGTGAAAACATAGTTATATAGTCAATTTCCATTTAAACAAAGAGCTTTAATAGAAGCATCAAATGTGCTATTTACTGCATTAGTACTTTTCCAAGTCTTCTTGAAAGAAAGCTTTTACCTTCCTGTTTTACAACTATATTAAGGGCAATTATAGAAGAGCTCACTCAATCTTTAGATCAAAACTCTTTACCAGTGAGTCAATTATCCTGGTTAAATAGTGCTCTGAAAGGAAAGCACTGTGCTTAGGGGGTATTAAGAAAAAACTTTATAGGAATTTTAGAAGCTTCAGGGCCTCCCCTATAGTGTGAGCTGGTCATGTGGTCCAGGTATCATTAGAACACTAGATGCATGTACTTTCTCTTCCATTTTCCATACCTGTACCTCCTTTCATCAGCATCATCAGTAAAATGGGAAATATCAATCGAAATGTCCAAAATAAAGAAATAAATCATTCTTTGAATGCTATAATTTATAATTGCTTATTAATAAAGCTTACTTTTTGAGGATTTTATTTTATTCATCTATGTGGGAGTGGTAAAATTGCTTTGAACAATCTACATTCTTCCACGTGTGTGTGTGCACGCGTGTGTGTGTGTGTACAGAGAAAGAACAAGAAGGAAAAAGAGAGCTAAAGAAGTTACTTTATGTGCCAAGTACCATTTAGGTTGTGAGAACATCCAGATCAACCAGTTCTTTCTCTCTAGGAATCCACCATCTGGCAGGGGAGATAGAGACATGAGCCAGCAACTATTAAACTGTTGGTTTGTATAAGTTTGTTTATAATATGAGAATAATATACTATGCCTTAGTAGCACAGATAAGGGCACAATAAATTCTCCTAAGGGATCAGCAAAGAAAGTCAGGAAGGGCTTCACAGAAAAGGTGATTCTGTAGCAAAGAATGAAATTTACCCAAAGAGAGTTCTGCCCTGTATCCCAGATCCTTGGAGATAACCTCTAAACCCTTGGTATTTCCCAAATTATAGGAGTGTCTTTGTTATTCATGGTGGGCTCCTGGATCATACCTGGTAGTTTATGCTAACCAGATGACTCTCATTGGGAACTGGCTATACCAGAAAAAACAACAATGTGATTGGAGGGTTGGGGTTTTGTTAATTCCATGGAAAATGACTCCATCAATTGTGCCTATGTAATGAAGCCCCAGTCAAAACTAAAGAAATCAATGTTCAAGTGAGCAAATGCGTTGGCAATACTTCTTGCATCTTCTCACACATAGATGGCAGAAGGGTAACAAATGTCTCATTCCTGAGGACATGGAATCTTTTTATTTGAACCCTACTAGACTTCACCCGATGTGTCTTTTATTTCACCAGTTCAAACTTGACCCTGTAATCATAAGAATAGCACTGTATAGTACTTTTCTGAGTTCCTTGATTTGTTCTAGTGAATTATTGTACATGAGGGTGACTATAGAAACCTTTGAATTTATAGGTAGCTGGTATGAATTAGGGTGTCTTGGATAACACCAAACTTGCAGATGGTTTCTTAAGTGAGGACAGTCTTGTGGTGACTAATCCCCCATGGTGTTTTTTGCGTATCTCGTAACTGTGACATTTAAACTTGAATGGATAGACTGGTGAATCTGAAAACCTTAACGGATATTCCTATGGAGTATGAGTAATCCTCCTGTGAAATAATTCACTCTGAGCTTGACTTAACAAACTTTTAGGTTGTTGGAAGGAAGGGATGTACTCAGAGTAAAGCATCCTGTTTTATACTCAATTACATTTTTTCATACTCAGACCCATATTCAATTCTCATTTGAGTCATGCTGAAACTAGAGGGAGAAATTAGAATCATAGTAATAAAAATTGTAAGATATTTTTCCATGAAAAGTATTTAAGTTCTTGGGACAAAAATAGCACTCCCTTGGGGCTATTTTGAACAGACGAGTTGTATTAACTCACATTCATTTTGACCTCCTCCTACAATGCCTTTTTGTACTGTAGAGCTTGTAAAACTAAAAGCCAAATTTTATGCTTCCCTTATAACTAGAAGTCTAAATGTAACTTTGATATAACTGTGTAAATCTTCATTTGGAAATGAACCAAATGGGTGAGAAACAGGTAATGGGCAGTTGATTATTCAGGTGTTTAGCTTAGCAGTGTTTCCAGAAGCTGTGATTATGGCTTCTCCCTTTGCAGGTCATGATTCTGGAGCCAACCACTGTACTGGTATTTTCATTTTCCACAGGTAATGTCCTGACCTTATCAGTACAATAAGCTCCCTTGGGGCACACTTCGGAGGTGACCTTCTAGAAATTATTCCTAAGGGTTCTATATAGAGTTTGTCTGTTTAGACTAAATGAATCTGTAAGTTGATTTTAACCCAACACTTAACCTAGTTATGTTCTGCAACTAAACCCTAACTAATAAACTATGATAACCTTCTAAGAAAAGGACACAAAAAAACCAAAATGGGAGTCATGGAATCCCTAGATAAATATGCTTCAACTGGGAGCTTATTAGAAATGCAGAATCTCAACAGCAACCCAAGACCTCCTAAATCAGAATCTGCATTTTAACAAGTTTCCTACTGATTCTCTATTAAATTTTTTCCATCAGAGAAAGAGATAAAATGAAGAAGCAAAACAAATTTTGTGACAATTGCAAGGTGATGATGTTATCACAGAGTGATGGAGGCAGGGTGGTCTTACTTTAAATATGTTTTGTCAGTATAGAGCTCTCAGGGGCTCTAACATTTGAACTGAGACTGGTAGGATCTTAAGAGTCCAGGCATGAGAAAATCTGGAGAATATCTCGGACATATCTGTCAGATGCAAAGATTTTGAAATAAGAATAGTTTGACATGTTCAGAAAATAGGAAGGTTATTGTGACTTGAATATGGTAAATAAAGAGAAAATGAAAGGTCAGAAAGGTAAGCATGAACCTGTCATTAAAAGGGAATATTTGTTTATATTAGCTTCAACTGGAAGAACAATTAGTGGACTTTAATCAAACAAATAATATGATATAATTTAGCTTTAAAAAGGACAAATTGTGGAGAATAGCTTATAGGCCTCAACAATTGGAAGCAGGGAGTCTATTTTAGTCCACAAGCAAAAGATGAAAGTAGCTTGGGCACTAACAGTGACAGTAGGAATGGGAAAGAACTGGAAAATTTCAACATTTTGTACATTATTTTAATAGGACTTTGTAATTGAATGGATGTGAGACATGAGGGAAAGAGATAAATCAAGCATAACTCTGAGGTTTGGGGTTTAGCCAACTGGTAGGATGATTCTGACATTCTTGAGATGAAGAAGGCAGGAATAAGAAAAGTTTAGTTGTGGGGTTATTAAGAAATCCATTTTTATGGATGGAGCTAGAGATTATCATACTAAAAGAGGTAAGACAGACAAAGACAAATATTATATGATATAACTTATATGTGAAATCTTAAAAATAATAAAAAGGAATGTATTTACAAAACAGACACAGAGTCACATACACAGAAAAAAAACCTTATGGTGACCAAAAAGGGAAGGGGATGGGATGGAATAAGTTAAGAGTGTGGGATTAAAAGATATACACAACTATATATAAAATAGGTAAACAACAAGGATTTACTGTGTAGCACAGGGAACTATATCTGATATCTTATAATAACCTATAATGGAAAAAATCTGAAAAAATATGTATAACTGAATCACTTTGCTGTATACATGAAACTAATACAATTTTGTAAATAAACTATACTTCAATTAAAAAAAGTGTTTTTGAATATGTAAAATTTAAGATGTTAGAACTACAAATGAAGAAATGAAGATGGTAAATGGAAAGCTTGGAATGATGCTCAAGTTCAGGAGAGAAGTCAGAGCTACAGCTGAAATGTGATGATCAGTCTGCATGGGCATTGTTTTCAAAGCCAGAAGCATGGATGAAACTCCCTAGTAAAAAAAAAAAAAAATGTATAGAGGTAATTAAGAATATTCAGAACAAGTCATTGGGGTTTCCCTTGTATCCACAGAACAAGTAAATGAGGAAGAGACAGAAACATTGGAAACTAAGCAGATAAATTAGTGAAATTAGAGGAAAAACAGACATATCTGGTATTTTACTCAAGAGATAAGGAGCTGGATCAACACTGTCAAAGACTGATAGAATATCAGAAGAGAAGAACAGTTACTTTCACTTTTGACATAATGGGGATCAATAACTATGTTACCAAGAACAGTCTGATGGACTGATAGGAATGGAAGCCACAGTAAAGTGGGAAAAAGGAAACACAAGTAGCCAGTCCAGGCAAATATGTTGCAAGGTTTTACTAAGAACAGGGCCAGAGGATTGCGGCAGTAATAGGAGCAGAATATAGACTTGAAGTTAAGGTTTCATTTAGTTTTATCTAATGGAAGATAGTAAAGGATGTTTGCATGTTGACAGGATAATATTATTGTAATAAAGAGAATACATGCATTAATTATAAGGCAAAGTCCCTGACAAGTTATAAGTGATGGGATCTGGAAACTAAGAAGAAGACTTTTGGGGGGATAGAAAAAAGACTTTTTATGCTTCTTTTGTAATACAAAGGAACATAGAGAATTCGAGTACAGATAGAGAGGTAGGTTTTCAGACATGGTGGTAGAAAGATGAGGGATTTCTCATTTTTTCAACTGACTTATGAGGAGATGTAAATGTCAGGAGTTGTTGGATGACCATGTAGTCTTGCTGTTACTGTGGTAACTGAGGCAAACCAAAAAATAAAGCATGATGGAATTAGTTCTGTTAGTCTTTTGAAGGAAGATGACCAAGTAGTGCAAACCAGAATTCAGAATATTTAGCTTAACATTACTGGACATGTTGGCAATATTCTAAGCCTAAAGATGGTATGGAGGACATGAGTTTAAGAGTCTTATTTAAATCTAGATGTAGCCAAATTTTTAGGGGAAGCACTGACTGAAACCACACACCCTAGCCAGGCCCTATAGTAACCACTTGCATGAGTTATCTTACAACAGGAGGTCCTGGTAAGGGATGCAGAACTAACAAGCTACCACCAACTGGAAGAATTTGGGAAAGGTCAAAAGGAGAGAGGAGACATCAGTCCATATGTCCTACCAACCTCCCAGAATCCTTCTCCCGGGAATCTATCTTGGCTGAATGATGCGTGCACCACCAGGAAGGACCCTGAGTGAGAATGATTGGCCAGAGACAACCCCCAAACTAACCCCATTACCGTAAAACCCAAGACTGAGAGCCATGTGGCAGAGCAGTTCTGCTGGGTTCTCTCACCCTGCTGCTCTCCACCCAGGCGCCCCTTCCCAATAAAGTCTCTTGCTTTGTCAGCATGTATGTCTCCCCGGACGATTCATTTCCAAGTGTTAGACAAGAGCCCACTCTCAGGCCCTGGAAGGGTCCCCCTTCCTGCAGCAAAATGACTAACTTCTGGCAAATGAGATTGCAATGATTTCTGAGACTAAATACCTTGATCCAGGCCAAACATCACAGGTTAAGGGCATAGTCCTCCACAAGACTGTTCACCTTACTTCAGATGCCGCCACAATCCCAAGGGTCCCCACTCTGATCACGGGCTACAAATTTAAGAGTTCTTACTATCCACTCAGGTTTATTACTTTACCAGAATGACTCACAGAACTCAGGAGGGCACGATACTTATGATTAGATTTATTACAACAATACAAAGCAGAACCAGCCTAAGGGAGAAATGCATAGGAGGTAGTCTGGGAAGGTCCAAAATATGCAACTTCCTTGTCCTCAGGATGTATTAGCTTTTGGACACATCAATATGTGACAGTATGCAGAGTATTGCTAGCCAAGGAAGATGACTCAAACATCAGTGTTCTGAGTTTTTCTTAAGGTTTCATTATGTAGGTATGATTGATTGAATCATTGTCTATATGGTTGAATTCAGTCTCCAGGCTTCTCTTCTTTCTGGAGGTCAGGATGATATCACATGGCTCAAAGCCCCAAATCTCTAACCACATGTTTGTTCTTTCTATTAAGGATATTCCACATTCTGAGTCATCTCGTTAGCATAAACAGGTTTGGTCTCAGGGGCCCACCATGAATAAAGAAAACACTTCTATCACTAGGGAAATTCCAAGGAATAAATGTTACTTCCCAGGAACTGGGAACAAAGGCCAACAAAATTCTTGATTCTAAGAATTTAGTTATCATTTTAGGAACAAAGAATAGAGATCTGTCAGATTGTTTATTAAGCAGAGATGTAAATAAAAGTGTTGTGCAGGTCTTCATTGAAAATCAGTTTAAAGGGAGCTGATTCTACTGTGAAGGAAACCCATTTGATACTTTAGTGTTTGTAATTCTTCTGGCTTTCACCTAGAATATTACATCTAGACCTCTAACACCCATCTTGGGTCCTGAATTGACCTTGCAGATGAAAGCCATATTCCAGAAAAGAACCTGGTATAATTATCACCTAAGAGCTAAATACAGCCCACCACTCATTTTTGTCTGTACAGTTTTAATGGAATGCAGTCATACCTATTTTAGTAGTTATTGTCTAAAACTACTTTCATGCTACAATGGCAAAGTTACTTTTTGTGACAGAAGCAGAGTTGTTAAGTTTTGATAGAGACTGTGGGGCCTGCAAAGCTTAAAATATTTCCTGCCTGGCCCCTTAAGAAAAACTTTTCTACCTGTGATCTAGAATAACAGGAGAGAAAAGAGAATGAGTATGTGTCCCTGGTAATAGTGGAACTTCTGTGCTGGCCCTGGACTACTTACTTCTGAGCTTCTTTCAGGTGAAAAAGGAACATACTTCCAACTTGCTTAAGCCACTTTATTTTTTATTGTATTCATGTCTTTATTGATAAATACAGCCAAATCTAATCCTTAATGATAAATCTGGTATTTAGCACAGACTTGATACCTCATATTTAAAAAGCTCTTTATGTTAAAAACTAATACATTTACATGTTTACCATGTTAACATTTTGCCATACGTCATTTATTTTACTTTGAGAGGTTTTAAGAACTTTTTTGCTAATTTATGTCAAAGTATCATTGTGTTAGCACTCATTAGAAAAGTGTTAATTAGAAGAAAAATTAGTTAGAGCAAGAATTTTAAGACAACTATTAATATCTTTCCTCTTCCTCTAACACAATTTTCTTGACTTTCTGTGAGCCAATATTTGCTGTGATCCAAAAGTATTCTGAGAATGTAGTCATTACTGTAAATATCCCACAGCAAGATATAAATTCTACTAATTACCATATGTCAAGTTTTCAATCTCCCCACTTAGTAACAAGTTATCAATTTATTTTTCTGTGCTTAATGCCAGAGATAATATTTCTCATAAAAATACTCTGACTTCATTTAATACAATTATCAGAATGTTGACTAAGTTTTCTAACATTTTATCTAAAATATTAACATCTAGAGGAATCTTCTTTGATATTGAACAAATGCTACATTAATTTTTAGTGTTATTAAATCTTACAGTAGATCAAATAACATCCCAATCTACATCAGGCAAATGCCATGGTTACAAGAATTTACAGTAGTATCTCAGTAGTTACATAATTACACATTTATTTAACCAATTAAGCATGAAAGTGGCATTATTGTCAGAGATATGATATATGACCTGAACATAATTTAGTTAATGAGGAACAAGAAATGCCTGCTAAGTAGGGCAGGTGTTCTGTTAGCAGAAGACTGCTAATTACCCCTGACATATGTCAGATTTAATGGTCTTATGTAAAAAAAAATATTGCTGAGTGGAGAAATCATGTTGAAAATAGTTTCTTTATTTATAAAATGTTTTTAAACATTTAGCTTTAGAAAGTTGAAAAAAAAAGTTTGCTGTAGACAGTAGTGCAGATATTGTGCAAATTCTCCTGTATACTCAGTCAATGATAAATAACTGCTGCCATTTCACGTTTTTGTCTGTTATGAACTTCTAGAGGAAAAAATCTTTACTTCCAATTTCTAATTATCTAGACTCCCAAATGTATCCACCTGCAGAATCCCCTGGCTTGAGTTGAATCCAATTCTTAACTCCTAAAATCACTTTAACTCCCTCAACTAGTTCTCCTTTCTTATAAATAATAAAGACAATCAACATTTTGCATGAGGATGGGAAAAATGATGAAGACAACACGTTTTTGAACTCCTGTTGTAGGATTTAAATGAAGTTCCTTATTGATGATTGACAAAGAATTAATGGAAACATGGAATTCAGGGTGAGGGTTTCAAAGGGAATTACTGCTAAGAAATGTAAAATACCAGATAAACATGGCAATTATGAATTCTGGAATAATCATCTTTATTGATAAAAATAGAAAAATTCTGGTGACTTACTTTGCAGTCCCTGAGATAATTCAGTATGATTTGTAGGCTTAAATTTGTGGCTCTAAGCAACCTGTATTAAAACATGAAAATGGCCCATATAAAAATTTAATTATAAACTCTTACCTTTTGCTTTAATTATTTTTTCATGTGTAATTAGTCAATATGGCTGTTTTTAAAATACTATCTTAAGGATAGAGTGTAAAATAAAGTAGAGGTTATAGTGTCATACAGTTCTTATATCTACTAAATTTATCATATTGGTCAGTTTAAATAGCTTCTCTGAAACTCACTTCATCATAATGAAATTCTCTATATTAATATTAATCCCATAAATTTATCACACAAAAATGGTACTTAACATTTACATATAATAGTCCTCTGCTTGTCCCTACTGCATACCTCCTTCCCATCATCACTCAAAAAGACAGTGTTTTCTCTTAAAAATATAGTACATTCAATTTATGGAAAACATGCAGTGGGTTACATAGAAATTAACAGAATATGCCAGCCTCACAATTTGTCTAGAATTTAGTTAAAAGCAGTAAAATTATTTTGACAAAACAATATATTCTTTTCATTTTTTCCAGGTTTCACATTCAATCTTGGTTAGATTTGTTAGTATATAGAAATAATTCTGAAGTATTTAAAAATGTTAACCATAATTCAAATTTAAAAATGATTTAAATATTCTAGTTTTCAAATACCTTGTTTTACCTTTGGTCCTTTATAATTAATATTCCTCTCACTGGTAAAAATCATTAGACAAAATCCAATAATTTTCTTTCATATTTCTTTAAAATAAGGGCAGGTAAATATGACCAAAGAAATTCAAAAATATTTTTTGCCACTAGTTTTCTTATCTTACATAAGTTGGAAATATTGAAGACTTAATACTTTTTTATATAACACATAATGCAATTCCACATTGGTGTGTACAGTTACTATTGTGTATTAAAACTTCAAATCATTTATAATTAAGTTATAGTTTATGAAAAATGTAGTGTGCTTATCTGGTAAGTAATAAAGGCATCAAACTTTGATTTCGTAAATTTAAAAAAAGTCTTCCTAGTGTTCCTTTTCTTGTGATAAATTAAGAAAATTGTGTTCTGAACTCTTTCCATTTATTAGTTCCCAGCCATAGTTTATTGAAAATCTGACTCGTATCTTGGCACTATATCTGAGATAAGTTAGTTCTAGCTTGTCTGAAAACAAGTTCACAAGTCTCAAGTTTTGTCTGACTTTCACGAAGAGTAAATGTTATGTGAATTTTTAACTACCTGTACAGTCTGGCCCCACCCAAACTATTCATATTTATCTTATACCACTTTTCAGCTAGATTCTCAGTTTTAGGAACTCTGACAGTCAGCACAAAGATTCTGGATTCTGATCATTCTAGCTTCCATTCTCATGCTCACGTTTTATATTTGCCTAGAATTCCCTCCACACTAATTTTAAATCACACTAAGTTTTGAAGGTCTTTTGTCTCATTCTTGTTGGAAGAATTTGTGGCTACCCTGCTGGATATTTTCATTCCCCAGTACTCTACAGAAATTAAAATTTGCCTTCATGAAATTCAGCAATGAATCATTTAATTTCATATCTGCTTCAGTATTTGTTTCATAATGAATACAGGTTTATCTCCCAAATAGTTTATGGTTTCTGGGAGGAGAGAAACAGCCTATTATTCTCTTCTATTTCCCACAGTTATAGTTAGAAAAAAGTGTGGCCAATCATTATGAATTAAATAATTAACTTCCAAGTGCTTCTTGTGTGACGGTTTGCTAAGCATTCAACATGGTGCCTGTTGGACAACCTGACTATGAGGGTTTAATGATTGACAGCCATTATTATTGCCATTATTATCCCCTCTTTCTTGCTCTTTTTTTATTTTTTTAAAATCTGCATTTTTCAGTTTCCTGTTAAAATAGTATCAACTTTATACAAGGTGGATTTTCTTCTCTTCTACGCTTTTACATGTTGATATGTCCTGGGATTAGTACTCTTCCCATCTCTCTCTATACTTCCTCATTTATTTTCACAAAATTCTTGATGGAAAGAGAGATTGGTATGATTACACACTGGATAGGATAGAGGGTACATGGAGAAGTCATTATTTTAATTTATATCCTATTTTTTAAGATGGGAGAAATGTAGACATTTATTAAAGGAAAGGGTGTGAAAAATGTAGGTGTTTACGAAAGGTAAAGGAAAATGTAACATTGAGGGAGATGATAAAGGATGGCCTCAATGTTCTTAATGATGCAAAAGGAAGGTAGTCATCACAGAAAGAGATGAGAAAGTTTGTATAGGTGTCTTAAAAAATTTGAAGACTTTTGCATGGTCACTGAGCAGAAAGAAAGGTATCCAACTTTAGACAAAAATAAGAATTAACTGGCAGTACTGGAGTCGTTGTTGAAGTTTTGAACTTAAACACTTTCAAACAAACCTCTCCTTACATAAATCTAGGTTGTTTTTTATTTCACACTTCTCTATAAAGTTTGACAAAGCTGATCTTTTCCTGAGCTGTGTTCCCAGGAAAACAGCAAAATTGCCAGGTAAGAAATCCCACACCTTATTGAGTTCCAAAGAAGCATCCATGCCCTTAAAGAAAAATTGAACAAGACGGAGTTAATCAGGTAAGGAAAACTTTATTCAAGACTATTGCAATAGGGGAGGCAGACTGAACACACTTTGCTGAATAAAAAGTAGGAGAGACTTTAAATGTTGGATGAGCTACTGGAAAATTACTGGAGGATGTTAGGGAGAAGTTGGTCAATGTGATTAGGCCTTCTGTGTTTGCTAATTGGTCTTATCTAACTCAGGCTTCTACCTTTACACAGAGGACTAGAAATAGGAACCTTTTTGAATTTGATTACATTTCAA
Source organism: Physeter macrocephalus (assembly GCF_002837175.3). Classification (NCBI taxonomy): domain Eukaryota; kingdom Metazoa; phylum Chordata; class Mammalia; order Artiodactyla; family Physeteridae; genus Physeter; species Physeter macrocephalus. Next base: position 88,730,445 of record NC_041220.1, on the reverse strand, counting down.
AGTGATAGTTTTCCAGTCCTTGAAAAAGAAATTCCTGGGAAGAGTCTTTTTTTGGCAAAAAACTGGCAAGAGTCTGAGAAAAGATTTACATCTCAAAGGGGCAAAGAAAGAATTTAAAATTGCAAGTTTTCTAAAGTAAATGCTCTGATGAAAAGAAGGTCGGGATCTATAACCACAGAGAAAGCTGTATAAAGTGTACTTAAGCTAAGGAGAATAATAAGGCTGTCGTGGTAACCCTGTGTATTCTGTATATTTTGAGATAAACCCACCTCTATCTTTCTTCAACGACTGAGATAAGAAGCTTCTTCTTTCTTTCTCTTGTCTGCCATAAGAATCCAGGATGACTTCTTACTGTATCTGTCTCTGTAAAACCCCAAGGTCCCCATTCTTTTCTTTGGGGCTTTCCTGATTCATCAATGTTCACCTTAAAACTTTTTAAAATTTTCTGGTGCATCTTGTCTTTCACATGGTAATATATGCTACATTAATTCATATTACAATAAAAAAATGAAATGAGTTGATGTAAACAAAACACTTAGCATTCCTGCAAATGATTACTTTTATTTATTTTTTTATTTATTCATTTTTTATTTTATTTTAACATCTTTATTGGAACATAATTGCTTTACAGTGTTGTGTTAGTTTCTGCTGTATAACAAAGTGAATCAGCTATATGCATACATATATCCCCATATCCCCTCCCTCTTGCATCTCCCTCCCACACTCACTATCTTACCCCTCTAGGTGGTCACAAAGCACTAAGCTGATCTCCCTGGCTATGTGGATGCTTCCTACTAGCTATCTATTTTACATTTGGTAGAGTATATATGTCAATACTACTCTGACTTCGTCCCAGCTTATCCGTCCTCCTTCCCATGTCCTCAAGTCCATTCTTTACATCTCTGTCTTTATTCCTGTCCTGCCCCTAGGTTCACCAGAATATTTTTTTTAAAATTCCATATATATGTGTTAGCATACAGTATTTGTTTTTCTCTTTCTGACTTACTTCACTCTATATGAGACTCAAGGTCCATCTAACTCACCACAAATAACTCAATTTTGTTTCTTTTTATTGTTGAGTAATATTCTACTATATATATGTGCCACATGTTCTTTACCATTCATCTGTCAATGGACATTTAGGTTGCTTCCATGTCCTGACTATTGTAAATAGTGCTGCAATGAGCATTGTGATACATGACTCTTTTTTGAATTATGCTTTTCTCAAGGTATATGCCCAGTAGTGGGATTGCTGGGTCATATGGTAGTTTTATTTTTAGATTTTTAAGGAACCTCCATACTGTTCTCCATAGTGGCTGGATCAGCTTACATTCCAACCAACAGTGCAAGAGGTTTCCTGTTTTTCCACACCCTCTCCAGAATTTATTGTTTGTAGATTTTTTGATGATGGCCATTCTGACCAGTGTAAGGTGATACTGCATTGCAGTTTTGATTTGCATTTCTCTAATGATTAGTGAAATTGAGCATCCTTTCATGTGTTTGTTGCCAATCTGTATATCTTCTTTGGAGAAATGTCTGTTTAGGTCTTCTGCCCATTTTTGGATTGGTTTCTCTAGGAGGTGGGTCAAAAAGGATCTTGCTATGATTTATGTCATAGAGTGTCCTGCCTATGTTTCCCTCTAAGAGTTTTATAGTGTCAGGCCTTACATTTAGGTCTTTAATCCATTTTGAGTTTATTTTTGTGTATGTGTATGGTATGGTGTTAGGAAGTGTTCTAATTACTTTCTTTTACATGTAGCTGTCCAGTTTACCCAGCACCACTTACTGATGGGGCTACCTTTCTCCATTTTATATTTTTAACTCCTTTATTAAAGATAAGGTGACCATAGGTGCATGGGTTTATCTCTGGACTTTCTATCCTGTTCCATTGATCTATATTTCTGTTTTTGTGCCAGTACCATACTGTCTTGATGACTGTAGCTTTGCAGTATAGTCTGAAATCAGGGAGCCTGATTCCTCCAGCTCCGTTTTTCTTTCTCAAGACTGCTATTGCTATTTGCGATCTTTTGTGTTTTGATACAAATTGTGAAATTTTTTGTTCTGGTTCTGTGAAAAGTGCCATTGGTAGTTTGATAGGGATTGCAATCAATCTGCAGATTGCTTTGGATAGTATAGTCATTTTCACAATATTGATTCTTCCAATCCAAGACATTGGTATAGCTATCCTTCTGTTTGTATCATCTTTAATTTCTTTCAACAGTGTCTTAAAGTTTTCTGCATAGAGGTCTTTTTTCTCCCTCAGTAGGTTTATTCCTAGGTATTTTATTCTTTTTGTTGCAACAGTAAATGGGAGTGATTTCCTTAATTTGTCTTTCAGATTATTTGTCATTAGTGTATAGAAATGCAAGAGATTTTGTTTTAATTTTTTATCCTGCACTTTACCAAATTCATTGATTAGCTCTAGTAGTTTTCTGGTAGAATCTTTAGGATTCTCTATGTATAGTATCATGTCATCTGCAACATTGATTGATTTGTGTATATTGAAGAATCCTTGCATTCCTGGGATAAACCCCACTTGATCATGGTGCATGATCCTTTTAAGGTGCTGATGGATTCTGTTTACTAACACTTTTTTGAGGATCATGGTGCATGATCCTTTTAATGTGCTGATGGATTCTGTTTACTAACATTTTTTTGAGGATTTTTGCGTCTATGTTCATCAGTGATACTGGCTTGTAGTTTTCTTTTTTTGTGACATCTTTGTCTGGTTTTGGTATCAGGGTGATTATGGCCTCGTAGAATGAGTTTGAGAGTGTTCCTCACTTTGCTATATTTTGGAATTGTTTGAGAAGGATAGGTGTTAGCTCTTCTCTAAATGTTTGATAGAATTCCCCTGTGAAGCCATCTGGTCATGGGCTCTTGTTTTTTGGAAGATTTTTAATCACAGTTTCAATTTCAGTGTTTGTGATTGGTCTGTTTCTATTTTCTATTTCTTCCTGGTTCAGTCTGTAAGGTTGTGATTTTCTAAGAATTTGTCCATTTCTTCCAGGGTGTCCATTTTATTGGCATATCACTGCTTGTTGTAATCTCTCATGAACCTTTGTATTTCTGCAGTGTCAGTTATTACTTCTACTTTTTCATTTCTAATTCTATTGATTTGAGACTTTTCCCTGTTATTCTTGATGAGCCTGGCTAATGGTTTATCCATTTTGTTTATCTTCTCAAAAAAACAGCCTTTAGTTTTATTTATCTTTGCTATAATTTCCTTCATTTCTTTTTCATTTATTTCTGATCTGATCTTTATTATTTCTTTCCTTCTGTTAACATTGATTTTTTGTTTGTTTGTTTTTCTTTCTCTAGTTGCTTTATCTGTAAGGTTAGGTTGTTTATTAGAGATGTTTCTTGTTTTCTGAGGTAGGATTGTATTGCTATAAACTTCCCTCTTAGAACTGCTTTTGCTGCATCCCATAGGTTTTAGGTCATCATGATTTCATTGTCATCTGTTTCTAGGTATTTTTTGATTTCCTCTTTGATTTCTTTAGTGATCTCTTGGATATTTATTAGTGTATTGCTGAGCCTTCATGTGTTTATATTTTTTACAGACTTTTTCCTGTAATTGATATCTAGACTCATAGTGTTGTGGTCCGAAAAGATACTTGATATGATTTCAATTTTCTTAAGTTTACCAAGGCTTGGTTTGTGACCCAAGATATCATCTATCCTGGAGACTTTTTCATGAGCACTGGAGAAGAGAGTTTATTCTTTTCTTTTTGAATGGAATGTTCTAGAAATACCAATTAAGTCCATCTTGTTTAATATATCATTTAAAGGTTGTGTTTCCTTATTTATTTTCAGTTTGGATGATTTGTCCATTGCTGTAAGTGGGCTGTTAAAGTCCCCTAGTATTTTTGTGCTACTGTCAATTTCCCCTTTTATGGTTGTTAGCATTTGTCTTATGTATTGAGGTCCTCCTCTATTGTGTGCATAAATTTTTACAATTGTTCTATCTTCTTCTTAGATTGATCCCTTGATCATTATGTAGTGTCCTTCTTTGTCTCTTGTAATAGTCTTTATTTTAAAGTCTACTTTGTCTGTTATGAGAATTGCTACTTCAGCTTTCTTTTGATTTCCATTTGCATGGAATAACTTTTTCCATCCCCTCACTTTCAGTCTGTATGTGTCCCTAGGTCTGAAGTGGGTCTCTTGTAGACAGCATATATACAGATCTTGTTTTTGTATCCATTAATCCAGTCTATGTCTCTTGGTTGGAACATTTAATCCATTTACATTTAAGTTAATTATTGATATGTATGTTCCTATTATCATTTTCTTAATTGTTTTCAGTTTGTTATTGTAGGTCTTTTCCTTCTCTTGTGTTTCCCGCCTAGAGAAGTTCCTTTAGCATTTGTTGTAAAGCTGGATGGTGGTGCTGAATTCTCTTAACTTTTGCTTGTCTGTAAAGGTTTTAATTTCTCCATCATATCTGAATGAGATCCTTGCTGGGTAAAGTAATCTTGGTTGTAGGTTTTCCCCTTTCATCACTTTATATGATGATGAAAGGGGAAAATATGTTTTGCCACTCTCTTCTGCCTTGCAGAGTTTTTGCTGAAAGATCAGCTGTTAACCTTATGCAGATTCCCTTGTATGTTATTTTTTGTTTTTCCCTCGCTGCTTTTAATATTTTTTCTTTGTATTTAATTTTTGATAGTTTGATTAATATTTGTCTTGGCATGTTTCTCCTTGGATTTATCCTGTGTGGGACTCTCTGTGCTTCCTGGACTTGATTGACTATTTCCTTTCCCATATTAGGGAAGTTTTCAACTATAATCTCTTCATATATTTTCTCAGTTCCTTTCTTTTTCTCTTCTTCTTGGACCCCTATAATTCAAATGTTTGTGCTTTTCATGTTGTCCCAGAGGTCTCTGAGATTGTCCTCAATTCTTTTCATTCTTTTTTCTTTACTCTGCTCTGTGGTAGTTATTTCCCCTATTTTATCTTCCAGGTCACTTATCCATTCTTCTGCCTCAGTTATTCTGCTATTGATTCCTTCTGGAGAATTTTTTATTTCATTTGTTGTGTTGTTCATCACTGTTTGTTTGCTCTTTAGTTCTTCTAGGTCCTTGTGAAACATTTCTTGTATTTTCTCCATTCTATTTCCAAGATTTTGGATCATCTTGACTATAATTACTCTGAATTCTTTTTAAGGTAGACTGCCTATTTCCTCTTCATTTGCTTGGTCTGGAGTGTTTTTACCTTGTTCCTTCATCATGCTGTGTATCTCTGAGTCTTCTCATTTTGCTTAACTTACTGTGTTTGGGGTCTTCTTTTTGCATGCTGCAGGTTCATAGTTCCTGTTGTTTTTGTGTCTGCTCCCAATGGGTAAGGTTTGTTCAGTGGGTTGTGTAGGCTTCCTGCTGGTGTGAACTGGTGCCTGTGTTTGGTGGATGAGGCTGGATATTTTCTTTCTGGTGGGCAGGACCGCATCCAGTGGTGTGTTTTGGGCTGTCTATTCACTTAGTATGAGGCAGCCTCTCTGCTAATGGGTGGGGTTGTGTTCCTGTCTTGCTAGATTTTTGGCATGGGGAGTTCAGCACTGGAGCTTACTGGTCATTGAGTGGAGCTGGGTCTTCGTTCAAGACGGAGATCTCTGGGAAAGCTCTCGTCAATTGATATTATGTGGGGCCAGGAGGTCTCTGGGGGTCCAATGACCTGAACTCAGCTCTCACACCTCAGAGGCTCAGGCCTCACCCACAGCCAGAGCACCAAGACCCTGTCAGCCACACCACTCAGAGGAAAAGAGAGAAAAAGAAAGAAAGAAAGGAAGAAAAAATAAAGTTATTTAAATAAAAAAAAATTTAAAGTAATTAAAAAAGAAAAAAAGAAGAGAGCAACCAAACCAAAAAAAAAAAAAAATCCACCAATGTTAAAAATCACTAAAATGTACACTAAAAAAAAAAAAAAAAGGACAGACAGAACCCTAAGGTTAATAGCAAAAGCAAAGCTATACGTGCAAAATCACACAAAGAAGCATACACATACACACACAGAAAAAGAGAAAAAGGAAATATATATACATATAAAAAATGGAAGAGAGCTACCAAATCTATAAACAAATCTACCAATGATAATAAGCTTTAAATACTACACTAAGATAAACATAAAACCAGAGACAAATTAGATGCAGAAAGAAAACTCCAAGTCTACATTTGTTCCTAAAGTCCACTGCCTCAATTTTGGGATGATTTGTTGTCTTCAGGTATTTCAGACATGCAGGATACATAAGGTTGATTGTGAAGATTTAACCTGCTGCTCCTGAGAACTGCTGGGAAGAATTTCCCTTTCTCTTCTTTGTTTGCACAGCTCCTGGGGGTCAGGTTTGGATTTTGCCCCACATCTGCATGTAAGTAGCCTGAAGGCTTCTTTTCGCCACCTAGACAGGACAAGGTTAAAGTAACAGCTGTTTAGGGGGCTCTGGCTCACTCAGTCTGGGGGGAGGGAGGGGTACGGAATGCAGGGTGAGCTTGCATGGCAGAGGCCAGCGTGATGTTGCAACAGCCTGAGGCATCCCCTGTGTTCTCCAGGGGAAGTTGTCCCTGGTTCATGGGAGCCTGTCAGTGGTGGGCTGCACAGGCTCCTGTGATGGGTGGTTTGGATAGTGACCTGTGCTTGCACACAGGCTTCTTGGTGGCTGCAGCAGCAGCCTTAGCATTTCATGTCCGTCTCTGGTATCCATGCTGATAGCCACAGCTTACACCCATCTCTAGAGCTCATTTAGGTGATGCTCTCAATCCCCTTTACTTGTGTACCCTGAAACAATTGTCTCTTGCCTCTTAGCCAGCTCCAGACTTTTCCCCAGACTCTATCCTGGCTAACTGTGGTGCAGTATACCCCTGCAGGCTGTGTTCACACAGCCAACCCCAGTCCTCTCCCTGAGATCTTATCTCTGAAGCCCAAGTCTCAGCTCTCAGTCCACACCTGTCCTGAAGGGTGAGCAGACAGGCCTCTCAGGCTGGTGAGTGCTGGTCTCTACTGATCTTCTGTGCTGGAATCTCTCTGCTTTGCCTTCTGCACCCCTGTTGCTGTGCTCTCCTCCGTGGCTCTGAAACTTCCCACCCCGCCAATCCCCTGTCTCCTCCAGTGAAGGGGCTTCCTAGTGTGTGGGAACTTTTCCTCCTTCACAGCTCCCTCCCAGAGGGGCAAGTCCCGTCCCTATTCTTTTGTCTATGTTTTTCCTTTTTTCTTTTGCCCTACCCAGGTACATGGGGAGTTTCTTGCCTTTTGGGAAATCTGAGGTCTTCTACCAGTGTCCAGTAGGTGTTTTGTAGGAGTTGTTCCACATGTAGATGTATTTTTGAGGTATTTGTGGGGAGGAAGGTGATCTCCACATCTTACTCCTTTGCCATCTTGAAGGTGCTTCAGTCCTAAAGTTTTACTTTAACTGCTTTACATCTTTATTGAGGTCCATCCACATTCTGCTAGAGCCTCATTTTAAATGTACTTGGGGAAATTTCTGAGATTTGGTAAAGTTTCTTAGCGAATATATTAGTAAAAATGTTGTTCAAGTTCAGATTTCAGATAACCTTTGACCTTTCTTAATAAAATTTAGCTATTTCTCAAAACAAAATTTAAGGAATTTTTTAACACAGATCAGTTTTAATAAGTAGGTCAGTTATTTCCAGAGGACTAAGAAGCTGTTTTGCATGTGTGAAAACTATTGGTCTTCATATACACTCTGAGATTAGAGTGAGAACAGATTAAAAAAAAGATACAAAACAATATGTTTAGTCTGCAATTTTAATTAAACTGTGTTTTTCTTACTTTATATACCTTACTTACTGAGTCCAAAGAGTAAGAAAAATATGGCTATATTTTTATTATTATATTTTTATTATTTTAAGGCCAAGCCATCCTTGCATTTTATTTTAATACATTGAGTTAAATAACTTATTCAATAGATGGGTGAATAAATTAAAAAAATATTTTGTTACATTTTAACCTCTTAGATATATGGCCACCATCTTGACTTGCAGTGTGCTGTGCAGTGCTTCTACACACAGACTGCTGAACTGAGGTGTTGGGCACAGCTATTTTGTATGAGGAATTCTGATCTGAAGCACCAGGTACAAAGCCTCTGAACATTGCACCCTATGAGCAAGTGAAAATAGACTAAGCACAAACGAAAAAATAAAAGTGTTCTAGATTTTGGGCATTACAATAAAGACAAGATTGCAGAGTAGAACGACTTGAGCTCACCTTCTCTCATGAAAACACGAAAATCACAACTAAGTGCTGAACAACCGTTGACAAAAAAGACTGGAACCTACCAAAAAGATATTCTACATCCAAAGACAAAGAAGCCACAACAAGATGGTAGGAAGGGCACTTTCATGATATAATCGAATCCCATACCCACTGGTTGGGTAACCCACAAACTGGAAAATAATTATATCACAGAGGTTCTCCCACAAGAGTGAGAGTTCTGAACCCCACGTCAGGCTCCCCAGCCTGGGAGTCTGTCATCAGGAGGAGGAGCTCCCACAGCATTTGGCTTTGAAAGCCAGCAGGGCTTGAGTGCAGGAGCTGCACAGGACTGAGGGAAACAGAGACTATTCTTGGAGGGTGCACACACGTTTTCACATGCACTGGGACCCACGACAAAAAAGTGACTCCATAGTAGCCTAAGCCAGACCTACCTGTGGGTCTTGGAGGGTCTCCTGGGGAGGCAGAAGTTGGCTGTGGCTCACTGTGAGGACAAGGACAATTGTGGCAGAGGCTCCAGGGAATATTCATTGGTGTAAGCTTTCCCAGAGGTCACCATTTTGGCACCAAGACCTGGCCCCACCCAACAGCCTGCAGGCTTCAGTTCTCACATGCCTCAGACCAAACAACCAACAGGGTGGGAACACAGCACCACGCATTAGCAGACAGACTGCCTAAAGTTGTCCTGAGTGCACAGCCACCTCTAAACACACCCCTTGACACAGCCCAGCCCAAAAGAGAGATAAGACACAGCTCCACCCACCAGTGGGCAGCCACCAGTCTCTCCCACCAGGAAGCCTGGCCAAGCCCCTGGACCAACCTCATCCACCAAGGGACAGACACCAGAAGCAAGAGAAACTACAAACCTGCAGCCTGAGAAACAGAGACCACAAACACAGAAAGTTAGACAAAATGAGATGGCAGAGAAATATGTTCTAGACAAAGGAACAAGATAAAACTCCAGAAGAACAACTAAGTGAACTGGAGATAGACAATCTGCCTGAAAAAGAATTCAGAGTAATGATAGTAAAGATGATTCAAGATCTCAGAAAAAGAATGGAGGCACATATTGAGAAGATATAAGAAATGTTTAACAAAAAGCCAGAAGATTTAAAGAACAAACAAACAGAGATGAATACAATAATTGAAATGAAAAATACACTAGAAGGAATCAATAGCAGAATAAATGAGGCAGAAGAACGAATAAGTGAGCTGGAAGACAGATTGGTGAAAATTACTGCTGTGTAACAGAATGAAAAAAAAAGAATGAAAAGAAATGAGGACAGCCTAAGTGATCTCTGGGACAACATTAAATGCACCAACATTTGCATTTTAGAGGTTCCAGATAGAGAAGAGAAAGAGAAAGGTCCCGAGAAATATTTGAAGAGACAATAGCCAAAAACTTCCCTAACTTGGGAAAAGAAACACTCATTGAAGTCCAGGAAGCACAGAGAGTCCCATACAGGATAAACCCAAGGAGGAACACATCAAGGCACATATTAATCAAATTGACAAAAATTAAAGACAAAGAGAATATATTGAAACCAACAAGGGAAAAGCAATAAATAACATACAAGGGAATCCCCATAAGGTTATCAGCTGATTTTTCAGCAGAAACTCTGCATGCGAGAAGGAAATGGCATGATATATTTAAAGTGATGAAAAGGAAAAACCTACAACCAAGAATATTCTAGCCAGCAAGGCTCTTGTTCAGACTCGACAGAAATCACAAGCTTCACAGACTAGCAAAATATAAGAGAATTCAGCACTAGCAAACCAGCTTTACAACAAATGCTAAAGAAATATCTCTAGGTGGAAAAGAAAAGTCCACAACTAGAAACAAGAAAATTACAAATGGGAAAGCTCACCACTAAAGACAAACATACAGTAAAGGTAGGAAATTATCCACACACAAGCATATCAAAACTGGCAATTGTGAGAAGAGGAGAGTACAAATGCAGGATACTGAAAATGTATTTGAAATTAAGAGAACAGCAACTTAAAAACTTCTTTAACATCTTAGGTTTCAAACCTAAAAGAAATTCAAGGAAGATAGAAGAATGAGGAGAAATTAAAAAGGAATGGAGAATAATGGGTTAAATAGAGTATTTGAACTGGAAATATATTAATTATGGCTAGGCATCATGATAATGACATAATTGGCACCAAAAGGCGTAATTTAGAACCATTACAATCAAACCAAGGAAACTTGCTTGTTGTAATTGTATTTTTCTTTACTGGAGACAAAATCTCTCATTCCCCAATTTAATATAAATCTTAAATTGAGAGACATAGTATTTGCAAGTCATATAAACCCAATATTAATTATTAACTAAGCTACTTTACTGAAAGAAGTATTCTGAAAGAGTATTTTAAATAAGACAACTAAGGAAGAGGGCCCATAAAAACAAATATTATTCTGTAATATGTTCACAGTGATAAGGTGTAGAAAGGGTGAAATTAACTTTGTGATGACACAGTTTTTGCTAGCACCAGCCCTGAAACACAAACCTGTTACTGTATTTAGTACCCTGTTGTTTTCCTATGAGTTTTTTTTTTCTCATTTAAGAATTTGTGTTAAAATACCTGTATACCCATCGTCCTGCATGTCTCCTGCTGTAGAACAACAAACTAATAAAAAGTTCCAGGTTTACCTAGAAATCAGAAAACATTTAGACTGCATTCAAATGCCTATATGATTTAACTACAGATGTGTTTCCATTTCCAGTTAAGAGTATACATACTCTGAGATTCAGTGGGAAAATATGTGAGTTTCTATTAGATCCATTCAGAACCTTTTTGCTTACTGTGATCTACCCCACTGTGCCATGGACCACCATTTGTATTTTTCTGCTCATCACCTAAATTCCTGGATGGACCCCTCAAAATAAAAACTTTCCATCATCTACTCATGAGTGACCTCTACTTCATGGGATTGTTATGAGCATTAAGAAAGACACAAAGGTAGATCCCTAATCCAGCACTGAGCACAGGATTAGTGACTATTACCTCTAATTTTGCTCTTTTATTTTTCTCCCTAGGTCTCCTTCTCTGTGTGAGAATAATTCTTTCTGATTAATATTGTAAAAATCTCCACATATTCAGTAAATCACCCTTTATCAAATAGTTTAGTCTTGATCAAAATTTTTAACTTCACCCAGCAGATATTTTCTCAAATCTGAGATGCTGATAAAGTAAAGGGACTCCATCAGCACAGAACTCAACAATGTTGCATATTTGAAAGTAGTTAGGAGAGTGGATCTTGAGAGTTCTCATCTGTAGAAAAACAAAACTTTTGTAATTACGTATGGTGATGGATGTTAACTGGACTTATTGTTGTGATCATTTTGCAATACATACAAATATTGAATCCTTACATTGTACACTTAAAAGTAATATAATGTTGTTTACATTATACCTCAATTTAAGAAAGAATTCATAAAATAATTAGCCCTGGGTCTTGTCCAGGGAAATTTACCATTAATAAAGAAATCTTAGAACATTTAGTTCTAAGTTACACAGAGAGACATTTACAACAGAAAATCTTTCCCTAATAGATTTATTCTGAGAAACACAGCAAAATAAAATTTATGATGAAGTGACTGCTGATTTCAACAATTTTATTTATTAGATCATTAGTTTCCAGTTTACCACTAGGTTTTAAAAGATGTCCCCAAAGTGAAAAAAAGGGGAGAATGCCTATCCATGGACTAGGAACTCTGCTATTTGTTCTGGCACAGTGAGCAGAGATCCAAGTGTGTGGAAGCCAAAGAAAAGTGTAGGTGTGGGGAAAAAAAAGAGACAGAGAGAGAGAACTCAACAGCATTTGGCATCAGAAGTACCCAGATGACTACTGATGAGGAAGAGGACATGGTGTTGAGGAGTGTAAGGAGGAGTAGAAAACGGGAATAAGCTCAAGAAGTCCAAACCCCACGTTGGTGTGCACATTCCCAATCTAGTTTATCTTGAGGCCACTGCATCTAGGGGATTCGTAGTGTGCCTATTTATTTGCATTCCAATTGCCTGGTAGGTAATTATTGGACTACAATAAATTTTTAAACACTGCTTTAGCTGCATCTCACAAAATTTTATATATTGGGTTTTTATTTTCATACAGTCCAAAATAATCTCTGATTTTCCTTGTGATATCTTCTTTGATCCTTAGTTTAAAAAAGTGTTGTTTCAGGTCCAAATGTCCAACTATTTGGACACTTTCCAGACTTTTTCTTTTCAGTTATTAAATTCTAGTTTAATTCCATTGTGATTTGAAATATAATTTGAAAATTTCAATATTTTAAAGTATGAGGCTTGATTTATGGCCCAGATTATGGTACATCTTGGTAAATGTTCCATGTCATTAAAAAAAAATTATGTCTTAAACAGTTTTTTGATATAAATTAGATCTGGTGGATTAATTGTATTATTTAACTCTTCTCTATCTTACTGACTGCTGGTTCTATCAATTATTGAGGAAGGAGTGTTGAAATCTACAATAATCATTGTGGATTTCTATATTTTTTTCTTTCAGTTTTATCAGTATCTTATTTATATTGTTCAAAGTTCTTATATGATGTGTTTTATTTAGGATTTTTATAGTTTCTTGAGTAATTGACCTCTCTATCATTAAGAAGTATCCTTAATTATCAGTTGTTATATTCCATAATTTGAGGCCTACTTATTATTAATTTAAGCATTCCAGCCCACTTTTAATGACTGTTTTGATGGTGTATCTTTTTACACCTTTAACTATTAGCCTTTCAATATTTTTATAATTAAAATGTGGTTTTACAGACAGCATATATTTGAGTATTTCTAATACAATTTACAATCTCTAATTTTAATTAAACTGTTCATGTTTACATTTAACATAATTAACAATACAGTTGGATTTAAAACATAATATATTGCTATTTGTTTTCTTTTATTTCATCTGTCCTCTTTATCTTAAAATTTCTGCCTTCTATGGATGAATTTTTATGATTTCTTTCTGTATTTTTGGTTTTTAGATAAACCTCTATGTTTTAATATTTTGGTGATTGTTTTAAGGTTTACAATAAACTTCATTAAATAATACAGCATGCCTTCCAATATTAGTATATACTCAGTGTTGAATTCTGTTTTCTTTGAAGATTTTGTGTTTTATTTCTCGTATTCATTAAAGTTACACTCGCACAAAATTAGACTTAACACTTTTAAGTTTTATTTTTTAATTGTTTTAAAACTATATTCAAATAAATTTACTTCAAAGTAATTTTTAAATACTATATCATTACGATATCTTTTCTAAATTTCCCACCATGAAGTGTAATCTCTCTTCCATTGAATTACCACTACATGTCACATTCAGGTTGAAAAGCTGAAATAAATTATATTGATAATTGTATGAAGATAATAAAACGAGCTGAAAAAGATGAGTTGAATTAGTGAAGATGGAATCAAAAGTTGTTATATCTAGTTCCCAGTCTAAAACTTTATTTAATTGTTGATTTTCTTTGGATTTTTAAAAATCATACTATTTTAGCTATTTATTTGTTGTTGTTAATACCTCCTCTTGTCTATCCATGTGCCACCCCCCACACACTTATATGCATAATTAATGATTTTTAGGGGCTTAGAAGTTAGAGATACTAATAAATTCTTCATTGTATCACATACCTATCTATATCTATATCTATATCTATATTTATATATCACTGGAATCAGACAGTTATTACTTGATGCCATTCCTTCCAAGGGAATCAATGCATATTAGTTGACCTAAACAATGAAATTAAGAAGATGGAGAACTTTAACAATTATGATTTAGATGAAAACTGTATAAATTTTGTTCCCATCTTCCTATAGAATTGAAAAAATATGTAATTGTTACATATTATGCTTGTACACATATACATACACACACTTTTATTACAAAAAAAATAACTTCTAACTTTCTGCCACAGCATGTTTAATTAAGATGTTTTCTCAGCATGGTAAATAATATCTGTTATATAACTATAATTCTTGCATATGACTTTGTATCTTGCCTATGATTGATTGAATTTTCATAATTTATTTGCCATTCAATTGTGTTTAACTGACTTTTTTATCTTGATGTTTTCAATTAAATTCCTAAAGTGAGGAATGGAAGATGAAAATTAGAGTAAGCAGTAGTCTCTCAAGATTATAAGAGCCCTTTGCAATAGAGTGCATATTACTTTTTCATATTATATTCAATGAGTCATAGAATGTTTCTCTCCTTAGGGAGCTAGCTTTTTCTCTGATTTAACTGGTTATTAGAGTATCAGGTGAGCATCGTTTCACATCCACAGGTCTGTTTACATTTTATTTCACAGATATCTTGGTTCATTCTGACACAAAAGTAGTTAACCCAAACCTGCATCTTACCCGCAAGGTAGGCATTGCTTAGGGAGAATGTGCAATTCCGTGTTTCTTCATAATGGAGAATTTAAGAGGATAAGTATCTTCCAAGGAAATTCATTTCTTTCTGCAAATCCACCATCTTATTTACACTGGACTAATACTTATTTACAGCTGGACTAATACTTTTCCTCATTCTCAGTGTGCCCTCTTCTCCAAAGCACACCAATCTTCAGTACACAACCTATTTCTTGTGTTGAATTGTGTGAGCATGAGAAGGACAAGGATGTGAGGAATGAGGTTGTGAACTGAAAGAGAGAAAGATTAGTGCCAAGCTCCTTCTAAACCTATGAGTTTGCACTCCAAGATCCTATTCAAGTCACTCCTGAAAGCCTTCTAATTTCTACATTTGATTGCCAGGCATCCAGGTAAAGTGTTTTCACATTTTTGAACTAACAGGTAGGTTGATACCAAGATGCATCAAATCTATGTGTGCTTCCAAACCACAGAAAATGGGAGGATAAAACATAGGAGAAATTGATATAGATTGAATAAAGTATGTAAATATTACAGTACCCTGGACATTGCCTTCTTTCCTTTAAGCCTACTCCTTATATTCCCCCTTCCCTTCTACTGCTATTGAGAAACAGGTGTTTCATGCCATCGAGAGCTCTGAATAAGTGAGTAAAAATCATTCTCAGCTTCTTAAATGAGAGTTAATACCATTTTTGCCAAACCAACACCACAGACTGTTGAAATAAAAAGGCAACAAAGCACATTTAAGAGTAGGAAATGGGGAAGAAAAACACATACAAAATTCTTGGGTTTAGGGACATCAACCTATAACACCACATGGTCATGGCCAACTTTCTTCTTTTTGAAAATTATACTACCATTTCTGCATATGTAAAATATATACATAGAAATTTTATGCACTGGTCTCAAATTATAACCAATACTTGATTCTATAAGGAAATATCTACTTAAGATGGAAAAGATTCAGCATCTGGAAAAAGTAGTACTGATGCCTTTCAGCCTCCTAATGAAGATGGTTACTCATGTCCATCATTATCTCAGAAATATTTCCATCTTGATATAGGCAAAAAATGGGCTATTTTCCATTTTCAAGAAATAAATCCCACATTGTTTATGTATTATATGTGACTCAATTCTTTGGCTGCAGTTTGTTGGATAAGGGTAGACTCAGTCGGGGACAACAGAATTTTTGTTATCAGGCTTGAGAATTGAGCATAGGCTATTCTAGCTTCAGATACTATGTGACATTAATGCAAATTTGGGGCTCTGGATGTGTCATCTTCTGAATGTTGCATGGTCTGGAGTTCAAGACAACATGTCTGAAGAGAGGAGGATAAATTCGATCATCATAGAGAAATAACTGGGTTTCTTACAGCTTTTTACATTTATTTTCTGTTCCCTGAAAAGTGTCTATATTCTTCCTTTCTTATGGTTAAAATGAGGTATCCCTAAATGTTTTTAATAATCAACTACTAATGCACATTTTAAAATTATCTTTTTTGTTATTTATTTCAAGTTGATTTCTTTTTCATATCATATCATAAAGCATCACAAAAAAGGATGTATCTGGCCCAGTTATTACTACATGCTTATTAATGGTGGAGAATAAGGGTTCGAAAAGTAAATCATTTTGTTTATGTAGTTCCTTGTTGTTTTCCAAGAAGTTTTGCATCTGATACAAGATAGAGTCTAGAACAATGTACTGGATGCATTTGTAAATGATGGAATCAGAATTCCTGGGTTTATAGGTAGTTTCTGCAATTAAACATATGCACTTGGGCTTAGAAAGTTATTTAATCTCTGTATACTTGCAAGTAAAATGGGAAAATAACCATACTTACCGCCTATGGTTTTTACTAAGCTTAAGTGTGTAAATAGTTAATGCATGTAAAATATTCAGAAATTTTAGCTATTATTATGTTTATCTGATTAAATCTAAGAGAAAGTTAAGTGGTAGATAAGATATACTTTATCAGGTCTCTCTTTCTGAGAAAGAAATATAGTTACAGCTATATTAAAGATCTTGTTGCTGGTCGCTTTAAAAAGGTTAATTTCCAATACTCTTCAATCTCAAGTTTATCATAAATTGTTAATGAAGTTAAGTTTTTAGTCTTACATTTCTACATTATGTTCACAAAAAAATATTTTCTTGATTTTATTAACTTTGGATCCTTCAGGTATTCTTGATGGCTGTAATGTTCAAGTCTAACTGCCAAAATAGGTGATAATAATTAATCCTAAAACATCAACTTGTTTCAACTGAAAGTGACTCCATGTCGTGGTGAATTTTTAAAAAGTTAATTTTCCATAAAAGACACTGAGTAAATCAATTTACTGACAGTGCAAATATCCATGTAGAGAACTGAGATTAAAGGTTAGATATGTTATCTCTTGTCACTGTTGGCAGCTTAAATTCCTCACCTCTTCACCTTATGGACTGCAAGATGACATTGTTGATAAACAATTTCCTCATTTCTGAAGGCTTTATATTGTGATGGCATGTGGGGTTCAGTCCTTTCAGAAAGTTAATACTTTGAAGCTGGGCTTCTACATGCTCTCAGAGTGTCACTTTTGTCTATAGCACTTTCAAGCATCCTTCTTCAGCTCATCATCAGCTAACTGTTTAGCTTTCTGCTATCATTCTTTCACTTTGCCCAGTTAAACAAAACTGAGTGTTTCTTTTTTTTAATGATATCTTCAATGTGAATGACCTTATTATTGAGAAGCTTGCCTTGTCACCTTATATTACATCCTGAAAGAAGTAAAAACTGTTGAAAATTTCAACAAATACCCACTCAGATATCTGTAACATGCACAAAGAGATGTGCAATTAATGAAACTCAATTATTTTTAAACTTTTGGACTGCTCTCATCATTAATTCTGTATTTCAAATTTGGAGCTATTGATTACACATAATTTGTACTTAATAATTATTCTACATATTTTGGGTTGTTAAGGGATAAGTTTCCAGGGAAGAAAGAAAAGAAAAGAAAAAAAGAAAGGAAGGAAGGGACAGAACCTACCCCATACAAGACAGCACAATCTGAAGTGATCAAAATATATATCATTCTCAGCAGTATGTGTCTTTTCACTAGAATCTTTGGTGAACACTCTTTCTCTCCGCTGGTATCTCTGATGGTGGGACCACATGTATTCTAAGTTCACTAATTATTACTTTGATATAAACCAAGGGGCACATACAGGGGAATGTTTTCATGACCAGACCACTTTTCAGTCCTCTCATTTGAACTCTACTTGCAGGATCTGGCCTTGCCTCACTTTTCAGAACCAAAGAGAGAATTTTATGGATCTCTGTAATCAGTACTGAATTACTCCAGCTACTAATATGATGTTGATTTTATTTCTCAGTTTTGATAAATGGGCTACTGCCTCATTCCTGAGCTATTTTTTCATTGTGTCAGACCTGTTCTTATAGCTACGCATTGACCTAGATATTTGTAGTATATATCCATTCATATAACCTCTAAAAACCCACTGACCATCCCATACTGAGGACTTCTGTTAATTATGCCAATCTCCCTCTCAAGGACTGAAGTCAACCCTACATATGATTTGATGTCTTTAATATACATGTTCAGATAGCAGGTAGTTAGAAATTTTGCTCCCTTGACCACAATTGCATGATTGACATTCTTCTTAAATGCTCCGTTTTACTGGAGCCAATAAATTAATGTGAAGTGGCACTTAATCTATGACAAATAATCCAAAATTCTCTTCTTGCAGAGATGTTGCAGTAAAATGAAAGAGATGAATTAACAGACACATAATTACATAACATAGAAAAAAGTTAAGGAAGAATCCAAAAAGTGTTACGGGAAAAGTTAGGGGGAAAAAGGAAGATAAAAATATGCCAAACTATTTGGTTTCTAGAAGGCTTCAAAGGAGTCAGTACTATTTGCATGTAACTCATCCCTTTGATTGATTGGGTTAAAATGAAGAAACTTCTAGATAAAAGAAATAAACTTTATGAAAACACTGATAAAAGAAAAGGGAAACAAGTTTATAATAGTAAATAGAGTGGGGTTGTCTGTATTTTATATATTATATGAATATTTCAGTTTAAATTAAGACCGAAAATAGAAGTTGGGAGCTGATTTGTGGTTAATTTTGCATATGTCCAAGTTTAATTTGAAATCCCAGGTTAGATGCTTTTTTCTTTTCTTCATTCATAATTGAAATCTAACGTAGGACATTCCTCAAGAAATGTAGCTAAAAATAAATGTACTGGTTGAGGGAGTAGTGTGTCTATTTGCATCCCTCATTTCTGCAAATGATGTCCTGTGACACCTGTGACTGGAAGCCCTGTGGCTTCACAGAGAGGTGTTTGAGAACCATGGCTTTACTGTGTGAAGGCCTTCAAATGATTCTGAATAGAACAGGTGGATAGGCAACAGATTTTTTTTTTCCAATGTTTTCAGAAGAAATATGAAGAATAAAATGAGGCAGTGGCTTACGTAAAAATCAAACATGGTCCTGGCCCTGAAATATAGACCAATATTTCTTTTGCATATCTGCCTTTATAGTTAGGCAGAGAAGTCTATATACAATTTTCAGAAATGTAAAACAATTTTAATTACAACCTTTCACAAAGGGTCTTTGCTAGAGATCTCTTAAAAATTTTGAACACTTGAAACCAGGATTTTCATAGTATAAAAGCATATCTGTTATCCAGTGCTGACTAATTCAATTGAAAATTGAGAAATTAGAATGCCAGCAGATCTGATGAAACTGGCTGATGTATCAGGCAATAGGCTTTATAATCATCATACATGTCTTTGTAATATCTTTATTCCCTTTGTACTACTATAATCAAAATTCCTGATTTCATCAGTATTCCTGCATGAAAAACAATGGACTCACACATAAACATAAGTTAAAATACATGTTCAATTCAAATACAGAAATAAAGAAGGCAATAAACACAAGCCTTGACCTTAACATTTGTGAAGGTTGTTTGAGTAAATAGCATGTGAGGAAAAGCATAAGAAGGAAAAGTTGAGGTTGCTTAGTTGTAGAAACAAAGTTCAAGGATATCATCAACAGAAACTGCATGCAGGTGGGGAAGCAATCACAGGCTTTGTACTAAGTCTAAGGTAGTCAGAAATGGAAGCCTTTTTGTTTGTTCTATTCACAAAGGGAGAAGCACAACATAAGCATTTCCACCAGCTATCACAAGAACACACCTAGACAAGAGGAAAGTCCTTTGTACCAGCTCTGTGTATACATAGTATGTATTATATATACTGAGTATATACTACATATATACATTCTGTACATACTGTATACATATACATATAGTGCTATAATATAGATAGATGGACAGATAGATACTGAATTCATAATCCTCTAAAGTTTGCTGTGTTCAGCTGTGTACTTTGTGTTAAGTTGTTGTTACTTAATTATATAAAACATAAACCTGCTGAGAAACATCATCCAAAAACCAAGATAACTTCAGTATTATAATGTCACCAGTTCTTGATAGAGCAATTTGGTATGAGCTAATTTGCTTTACAGAAACACAAATCATAAAATCAGATAAGATACATAACATGATATAGATTTATTTTCCTGATTTCTGGAACCATATTGGCCAGATTCTATTAAAAAAACATTTTGATGCCCATTAAATTCAATTGATAAGTGTGAGCTTTGCATGAACATACACTTTAGGTTTCTGTAGCATTTTCAGAATCCATTTTCTATCTTCACTAAATTAACACAATCTCAAGTCACTTAATTTCTGTTAGTCTCAAGTTTTTCATGATAAAATGGGGAAAGTAAGTGGAACAATATCAATAATAGGTCATACTAGTAAAAATATGTTCTAGATACTTTACATTCATTTATTGCATTTTTAATCTTCAAAACAATTCTATGAAGTAGGTGCAATGGTTTATTTCACAATGTAGATACCAAAGTTATAGATGGTATAATACCTCAGTTCCGCCTTACTTTTCTGAAATGAAAGTCCCTTTTAACCACACAATGGTCATATAATGCAAAAGAATTACTGTCTTGTCTTCTTCTGTGGCTTTGTTCTTAGCTCTTTAATGGTCCTTTCAGGAAGGAACGATAGAACATTGGGACTTCTAGAACCAGCATAAGTGAGGTAAATGCCTTCTGTTCAAAAAATTCATTTTATAATCTGGACCAGTTACCCTAGAGATTATACCAAGAGACTTCTAGTCTTCAAAGTTGGAAACCTCTCAAAGTAATTAAGATGACTTTCCAGAACAGAGTAAGGGATGCCTCGTACTTTGAAAGGTAAAAGAAAGTGGATGAATCCTGGAAGAAGAAGATTCCCCAAACTGGAAGCAGTGAAGAGGGAACAGATTGAGTGCATGTCAATACATGTGTACTAAATACCAGTGATTTAAAAACATAAGCAAAAACCATTTAGGGAGCAAAGTTACCAGTGAGGTTGGCTCCTTTTAGAGCGATGCTTTAATTTTCTATTGCTGCTGTAACACGTTGGTATAAATTTAGTGTTTTAAAACAACACAAATTTATTATCTTACTGTTACTAGAGGTCAAAAGTATGACGTGGGTCTCATTGGGCTAAATTCAAGGGTCAGCAAAAATGTGTTTCCTCTAGACTTCTAGAGGAAAATCTCTTCCCTTGCTTTGTTCAGATTCTAGAGGCTGCCTGCATTCCGCAGTCCATGGCCCCTTCCTCCATCTTCAAAACCAGCAGCGAGCATCTTCAGATTCTCTCTCTCATTCAGGTTCTGACACTAACTTTTCTACCTCCTTATTCTACATTTAAAGGACTCTTAAGATTACATTGGATCCATCCACATAACTAAGGATAAACTGTTATAAGATCAGTTGTTTAAAAACTTTAATTCCAAATGTAATGTAACAGAACATATTCACAGGTTCCAAGGAGTAGGGCATAGACATCCTGGAGCAGGAACATTACTCTATTGTCCACAATGAGTAATCTGGAATTGGACAATATTCTACAACAACAGTAGCTCTTTAAACCAAGGATAGTGTATCAGGGAGCCTCCCAGTTTTTCCTGGATCACTTAATCCTTAGGCTTGGACAAAGAACATGGAAGGAAGAGAATGTCTTAAAAAGTCCATAGAAACTTTGGTATATATGACTTCAATCTAGATCTAATTTGTTGCAGGAAAAAAAATAAAAACATGACATTTTTTGCTTTAAGTATAGTGGAAAAATTCAAGTCTGCTTATAAAAATTAGATTTGTGACCTCAGCCTTGTCTACAACTACTCCTTCATTTACAATACCAAGGAGAGTTCTCAAGTGTATTTTATGGAATATCTAGTTTTTTAAGGAATTAAAGATGTTTTTGATCCTGCAGTTTTGAGACTAAGTATGTTGGAATATTGTATGAAAACCAGCTTCTTGCAACTATAATTCACTGGAAAATTTACTGGATATCTACTTTGTACAAAGGAAATTGAGATTAAGAAAGATTAAATGTTTTTCTGAGATTGAGTAATAAGTTACAGAAATGGCATTCATTCACAATTTATTTCTAGTAAAACCCATATATTTTAAACATTATACTGTTTTCCCCCAAATTGCCTCATTATAAGTAACATACCAACTCCATTTTAAAAAATAGTCTCTGTTCCTTAGAGAGAGACCTCAATTTGGGCCCTAGGAAGCTATACTTTCACAGTCACCTTTGGTACATATTCTTCACAGGTAGTTTGAGATAATTCCGTTAGGCAGCACAATCTCCCTCATTCCTGGAAAATGCAATTCTGCAGAAATATATCTTGGTGTAATTGCATTTGTAAAGGGAGCTCTTATAGAATTAAGATAACTGGAAAAATCCAAGCTGTAGCCACCATTTTCAATAATTCTAAATCCCCAAATTCCAACTGGAAACTCCTATACATTAAAGGAAGGGACCCACTGCACTGAAAGTGTTTTGCACTTTATAAAGGTGGGTGTCCCTACTATGGTACCAAGGTGTTATTTCTAAAACACATTTAGTTTTTAATACATGGAATCTCCAAATAGCCATATCAAAGTGCCAGGAAGCCCATTTTTCCATCTCTCTGATAAACCTATTCCCGAGAGGCTGCCATTGAGCTGTCAATTTCACTATTTTCCCACTGTCATAGACAATGTCACATTGCCCATTAAGGAAAACAATCCCCAAACTATTAAAATTAATGTTGTCTTTACACTGCTGTAACAAATGAATGGATTTTCAAATAGAAATTATACAAGGAAAAATGCTTTCAGAACAAGACCACATTCTGCAAGAAAAATGTCATGCCACTGTTTTTGTCTGACCAATGCATAAACTTCTAGAAAATAGAGTTTATTATAGAGAAGTATGTTGGGCCTTTGACAGACACTACAACAAAAACACTGTTAGAAAGATGTTGCTTGGTCAACACAAAGCAATTATTTGTCAGGGAGACTAGTGTAGATGGCATGACATTCCTCTGTTAGCCTTGATTTTATGACTAAATTTTGAGGTATTTTAGTCTTTATTACCAACAGTAAAATATAAGCATGATTGTTAAATTATATTAATTATGCATATCAGAATCCACAGGTATACGCTAATAAACATTCCTTGAAAATGTCAACAGCATATTTGTCTCCTTATGTAAAAATGTTTTCTTGAATATCAATATTAAAATACATTTTGTAGAATGTCAATTAACTGCTGTGTTCTTGTATTAGGGAGAATTTTCTATCTCACACATTTTTTTTTTCCAGTGACTAACCAGACACGCTTATTTTAGTCTTATCTTCAAGTCTTAGGATTTGTAACAAGAATATAGAGAGCAGAGGTCAAAGGTAATAAGTGGGGCAAAAAATTTGAAAACACCACATTTAAACTTGTGAGGGAATCCACCTCCAGTCCTGTTTATAATTAATTATTGGTCCTTTTGGTTAAGCTAGACTTCTCAGGATGTATTTTTATTTGCCCCTCTCATATATCTCATATTAATTCCATTCTAACGTTTATTAAAAATCCAGTATTTACCAGTCTCTGTGCTAAATTCTTTAAATGTTTCCTTTCACTTTATCTTCACAAGGAACTGGTGAGGTAATACCATAGACTGAATGTTTGTGTCTGCTCAGAATTCATATGTTGAACGAAACCTAATCCTCAGCCTGTTTGTATTTGGAAGTGCGGCATTTGGGAAGTGATTAGGTCATGAAGGCAGAGCCCTCATGAATGAGATTAGTGCCCTTATGAAAGAGGCCACAGAGAATTCCCTTGCTCCTTATGTCATGTGAGAACACAGTAAGAAGATGGGTGTCAATGAGCCAGGAAGCAGGATCTCACCAAACACCAAATCTGCCTATGCCTTGATCTGTGTTAAGTGTTACTCAGGCTTAGGGATGCCTCACTGAAGAGAGAGAAAGTTTTTTGCAATGTAACTGGAAAATAAACTATTGTCATTAATTCCTGGCCATTAGTATAGGGGAAGAATAAACATTAGATATAAGAAGCGTGGTAAGGAGTGAATTGCAACAAATACCAATCTAGGACAACTTTTTTATCCTTTCATGGTTATTTTCTTTTGATACCTTTTATAAAGTGGATTTATAAGTAAAAGAGTATACTCAGTCTTAAGGTTTTGATGAACATTGCTCATTTTTTTCTATACCTGTTGGACTAATTTATATTCTCATCAGCAGCACACAAGATAACTCTATTCCCCTTTCCACAATTGACAATATTGGGTACGTTCCTTTTTAAAAAACATGTAATTTGATAGAAGTATGGAATATCAACGTTATATTTTTGGGTTTTTTTGTATTTATGAATTTGTTTGCCATTTAAAATTCTTTTGTGAATTCAAGTATATATAAGTTTTATGATTATATTTTTTCTTAAAATTTTCTAGTAGTATTTTACATAGGATACATAACCTTTTGTCCTGTCATATAATTTGCAAGTTATTTTTCCAATTGATTTATTTGTCTTTTAATTTTATAGCTTTCAATCTATAACTTATTCATAATAGCAAACCTAAAATGTCAATTTTTACTTCATAATTTCTTCTTTTGCTCTTATAATTGGAAATGATTGTTTATATACAAAGAACAAAGATTCTATTATATGATTTTCTTCCATTTTTGTTTAAAAACAATTGATACTAGTTCTGTCTATATAATTTATGGAGTGCATAAATATGTGTGTACATATTATGGGGATCATTACAATTTGCTTTCAAATCCAGATTTTACCTTTTACTTACAAAATTCATTCACTATATTTCTTTGTCAACTGGCTTCTTACCTCAATAGACCAACTGGAGCCACTGGTATGATGTTAGCATATTTATTTCTCTGCTATTTTCTCTGTTTCTACACCTCTTTATTGAAAAGAAAAGTTGTAATCTTGGATTTTTTTTTTTTTTAATGTAAGATTGTTTCTTCCACACTACATATAACAGAGGTTTCTCAAAGAATATGAAATTTGAAGGACATCATGCTCTGGGTTCCAGTACTGGTGCAATATTTTCACCCTTCATATATTTTTATTCTTTTGGTTATTGTAATTAATTTTAGGATACCATTTTTAATAGAAGTCTTTCTGTAGGACTCTAACATTATTTTTAAGAAAGAGAAGATGGAAACATATCTTTTATAGAGAGAAACTTACTTCTTTTCAATCTACATTGCTTGCAGTATATTTTATCCCTACTCAAGAATAGTTGAAGTGACATGATGGTCAGATTGGTAGGAAATAAGCTAGGATGTATTTTAACCAGTTATCTGTGAGTTAAGTTCACGTTCCCTGTCCTTAAACTTAATTTTTCTAATTATATTTTTTCCCCATCTAAAATACAACTATCCATTTAGCCATTTCCTGATTGTTCTCTGCATACTTATTAACTGTGAAGCCTAGGCAGACATTGAAAAGAAAAAAAATAGAAAATTCTGAGGAGTCACCAATGGCTAAATTACCAATTTAAATTATATGCCAAGGTGTAAATTGCAGTTGCAGCATTCTCTGAAGTAGATCATACTATTTTTTACTACAACAAAACGCTAGAGAAAAACAATTCAAGAAGGTTGTTCCTACATATAAACCTGAAGTGCTAAGATCAAGCAGGGCTGACAGGGGGTAAAAAATACTAACTCAGGTTTCATTGTTTAGTGTACCTTATTTCTATTTCCCTCCCCATGTGTTTGGAAGAAAACTCAGGCATCTTATTTTGGCTTAATTTTATGTATACAGCACATGTGAGCCATAAAAAAAGTAAATATTATATCAAAAGACAGATTGCTTCTAAAAAATTCCTGGATTCTTCAGCAAATTATATGGATTATTAATTAATTTAACTATTTATTATTTCTTAGAGTGGCCAGCTCATGTTCTATAACACAGGAGCACAGAATATAGTAGGGAAGGCACTGCAGTAAGTAAAGAGTCAAAAAACAAACCAAAACAAAACCTTAGATAAGTATAGTGACAGGCAAAGCATATAATGTTTTGATAACTTGTAGGAAAGGTACTTAACATCGCCAACATCTGTGAAATTAGAGATGACTTTGAAAAGTTGCTGACTTATATGAATTAGTTTAATGAGAATGAGTGCACAGGTTTGCATGGGGTTGGGAGAAACACATGTTCAGGAAAAGTAAATACCTTGTGCAATTCCCAGAAGAGGAATGAATGGTTAATTATAAATTAAGCCTGAAGTCTGAAAATAAAAATAATATAGCAGTGATGCTGGAGCATTAGGTATGATTCTATAATGAAATACCTCATAAAACATCCTAATTGATATGGAAAATTTCACACAGGTGAGTGACATAAAATCCTTTCCATTTTAGAACAATCTCACTGATAAAATCTGTAGACAAGAGAGCAGAGTTATAGGTCAAAAAATGTTATAACCCAGATGAAACGGATAAATTTCTAAAAACATACAAGCTATTAAGACTGAATCATGAAGAAATAGAAAACTTGAACACACCAATAACCAGTAAGGAAATTGAATCAGTAATCAAAACCTCCCCCCAAAATATAACCCCAGGGCCAGAAGTCTTCACTGGTAAATTCTACCAAGCATTTAAAGAAGAATTGATGCCAGTACTTCTCAAACTCTTCCCAAAATTGAAGAGGAAGGAACACTGCCAAACTCATTTTACAAGGGCTGCATTACTCTGATACCAAAGCCAGACAAAAACATTATGAGAAAAGAAATTTATAGAATAATATACCTGTTGAACATGGATGCAAAAATCTTCAAAAAAGTATCAGCTAACTGAGTCAACAATACATTAAAAGTATAAATACAATGATTAAATGACATTTATTCCAGAGATGCAAGGATGGTAAATGTAATATACCACATTAACAAAATTAAGGAAAAAAACAAAACAAAACATAGGATCCTCTCAATTGATACAGAAAAAACATTTGATAAAATTCAACATATTTTTGGTATAAAAATTCTCAACAAACTGTGTACAGAGGAAATGTACTTCAACATAATAAAGGCAATAAATGACAAGCACACAGCTAACATAATATTCAGTAGTGAAACACTGAAAGCTTTTCCCGTAGGATTAGGAAAAGACAGAATACCCATTCTAGTGACTCTTATTCATCACAGTACTGGAAGTCCTATCTAGATAAATTAGTCCAGAAAAGGAAATAAAAGTCACCAGTATTGGAAAGGAAGAAGTAAAATTGTCAGTAGGTTTGAAGAAAACTGGACAAGCTCAAATAATATTAAGAATTCAGAATTTATTGATCTTTATTTAAGGATGGAGACTTAAAAGTAGAAGACAAGAATGAAATCCTAACTTCTGCTTAAGAATCTAGGTATATAGAGTGGTGATTCCATGTGATTGATAATACAAAAGGATGAGGAAGTATTAAAGAAAGTTATATATAATAAATACAAATTTAGATACAATGAATTTCTCTGCTTATAGGATAATCTAAATCAGAAACCTAATGTGCTTAAAGGAATAAAACAGAAGCTGAAATGTATTACTAAGGAACTAAAAACAAAAAAGAAATTATTAGTTCATTTGAATAATTACGAGAAAGAACCCTAGAAATAAAATTTACAATGGTTAAAGTAATTATACAAATATCAGAGAATAGATTAATTAACAGATACACCAGGCAGACTTATAAGTCTGAAGGTTGGATCCAAATAAATTACTCAGAGAAGAGGAAAAAAAAAGAAAATGGAACTGTGAAAAAGAGATTATGAAACGTGGAAGATAGAGGAAGAAGATCTAATGTGTATCAATCAATGATGCAAAATGAGCTAATACAGAGACTTCCAAAGAAGTATTAAGGACTACGAAAATTCCAGAATTATTAAAGTAACCAATAATTAGAACTAGGAAGTTCAACAAATGCCAAGCAGGATAGTTTAAAAACAAAACAAAACAATAAACCAACAGAGCTATACATATCTTAGGGACATATAGGAGACCATGGGGGGGAAAAGGAAGATATTAAATTTACCAAAAAGAAAATATAAATTATTTATAAATGAATGAAAACTTGATGGATAATCTCTCAACTGCAATAATGGAGGCCAGAACAGAGGAATAATATTCTCAGCAAACTGAGGTAAAAGAAATTGTCAACCAAGATTTTCAAAAAGAGCAAAACTTCTTTATGGATGAAGGCAAAAATAAATATTTTCAGAAAACAAAGACAGAGCTTCTGGTGCTAAAGGAAAATCTTAAATTGTATCCTTTGGACACATGAAAAATTATTCCAGGTGAGAGAACTGATATGAAAATAGGAACAGTGAACATAATGATACAGGTAACTAGATTGATAGAAGTACCTAAAGAATGATCATATGAAACCATGATATTAATATAAGATTTGGTGGAGAGGATATAGAATGGAATGAGGGACAACAATTGAAAAAAAGTTTTGAAGGGCTGACAGAATAAATTATCTTAAGTTACTCGTACTATAAACAATGTGAGTAAAAATGTTGGTAAATCTAAAGTTTCTTTAATTAAATATTCATGTTAAAATAGATAGGGTTATCAGGAGAATATTAGGGTAACAGTTTCTAACTTCCAAAAAAAGTAAAAAGAATAAATGGAATGAGAAAAAAGGGAGGGGGGGCCCTTAATCTGTAAAAGTAAAAGGTAAGAATAAAGAGAAAGTGGGCAATGGAAAGCATATAATAAAATAGTAGAAATAAAACTGAATATATCAGAGATCACAGTTAATGTAAATGCAATAACCTTTCCAATTTTATCAATAAAGTTTCAAACAGAACACAGAACACTTATGAGAATTTCAGGAGGGTTTATTTATAAATGGAGTTTTACAAAATTGTGTATGAGTGTAAGGGAAGCTCAAGGAATAGTGTAGTTACTAGGAGTTAGTATCTTTGAAACTCTTATTACCTATAAGTCCAAAGGTCTAGGGGTTGGAACAGTTGGTGCACAGAGAGTTATGTTGAGGAGGCCTCTTTGAGTGTTCTCCAGGGTGACCTTCTGAGGAGACAGCCAAGTGAGTAAACATCTTGACTTCACTCTCATTATCCCCCTATGATTATTAGAGTTCTCCATTGTCTGATCTAACTAGAAATCATTGGTCAAGAACTTGTAGGTGGACTCCACAAAGATCATCCTTCCAATATGGAGAGTGTGAGGAGAAGGATGGAGAGTAGGTCTGAAGAGGCAAAAGAGCTGTTATGTAAATTTTTTAAATGTCTAATTTAATTATTTTTAGAATTGTTAACTGCACCTTGTTAGAAAATATTTCTTGTTTAATATTTAATTAATTGTATTTCTGTATATTACAACAAATATTAAAACAAATGTATAGAATCCTTCAAGTAACAAATAAAAATTAAAATTTATTTCTTCAGAAAATGCAGATATGGCTGAATGTATTTCATGCTAAATGTAGTCTACATAATTAAAAGCAAAAATATCTGTTTTGGTAAGTTTCAGTAACTGCCAATAAAATAGGCTCCATGGATTAAAGGTCCAATAGAAATCAGCTTTGACTAAAGTCCAGTGAATTCTTTTTAGTTCAATGATATTATGTCAAGAGCATTACTTCCTTTGCTATCTTTGAACTGTGCCTTACCCATGCTGCTTACATAGGGGCTGGTAGTTGTGTCAGATATACCATTTGCTCTTTAGGGTGAGGTGAAACTATCCAAATCCATAAGGCAACAATATTGTTGGGTATGAAGGAAAAAAAAATCCAAACCTAGCAAATCTAAGGATGTGAGTGATATTGGAGTACAATAGAATGGGGGCCACGTAGTCTCACAATAACACTGGAATAGAGCAAGATAAACTGGAAGTCACACTAGGCATCCCTAGAGAAGATGGTGAATATACAAAAACCCTTTAGGTTGAAATGCTTTGTGTTTCCAACATAAAGTTTATTTTTTTTAATTTTTTTTTTTTTTTTTTGGTCAGGAAAGTCTGTGTCCACCGGAAGATAATGTTAGACCAATAACATTTCTTTCTTCTTTTCCTTGCCTCATTGGCCACTGAATAGGATTTATTGAGAAGGCTCTAACTTTCTATTCATGTGCACTGTTGTCTGGCTATTTGCATAGCTTTAGTCTTTAATTTCTTCTTGGAATTTAATCTCATCAGTGTAAGAAAAGTCATTGAGAATCTCCACAAAGACCCAATTCAGCATTGAAGGCAATGTGGCACAATTTCAGGTAAGCTTCTTATTCATTTATAGACAAATGGCAATATCAAAATGATGCACATGCGTGTAAGTCACTGCACAGCACGGGACTGTCAGCCCCGCTTTTTCTAAAAGGCACATCAGGGACACCCAAACATGACAATAGCAGTGTATTTCTTTTTAATCAGTCACTTGAATAAATTAGTGGTCTCAATGTATTAGTTTGCAAGGGCTGCTTCCTGGTGGCTTAAACCACGGTAACTTGTTTTTTTCACAGTTCTGGAGGCTAGAAGTCTGAGATCAAAGTGACAGGAGGTTTGGCTTCTCCTGAGGTCTCTCTCCTTGGCTTGCAGACAGCTGCCTTCTCCCTGTGCCCTCATATAGTCTGTCTTCTGGTCTTGTGCATCTTGATGCCTCTTCCTCTTCTTAGAAGGAGACCAGTCATATTTGATTAGGATCCCACCTTTACGACCTCATTTAACCTGAATTACCTCTTTGAAAGGACCTATCTCCAAATATAGTCACATTGCAAATTAGTACTTTAATATGAATTCTGGAGGAACACAATTTAGTCCATAATAGTTTTTAATAACTATTCATTTTTAATCTCTATGACAAAGATCTGACATGAGCTGTCATATAAGATTTAAACACATGGAATAAGTCTTTCCAATTTTTGTTGCCCTAGAAATGAATATCTGATTTAGCCCAACTGAAAGTAACCTAACTAATTGTATCATAATCAAGAATGTCCAGGGCTGTTTTGATTCAAGTGTTCAACAGCCTTGCATCCCCAGGCAAAATAAAGAGTTTCCTCTTTACTTTTACATACAACTGCTGAGGTAATAATCTTCTTGAGGGAGGTTTGTCTCTGCTAGGCAGTCTCAGTGAATTTGGACTGTGTAATCTCTCCCTGGAAATAAATATCTCTCTAGTCTATAGAGGAATCAGAGAAAAATGAAATGAAACAAAAGTACACAAAATATCTATTGAAATAGTTGAATATGCTTTGAACTGAACTGGCAGGGTTCAAGAGAAGAGGAAGGTCATAAAAGACCTGCCTTTTCCACTGCCCATCCAGATAGACAGGAGTTTGGGAGAGTGGCATCTCAAACTTGGCTTGTATTTTGAAGCTGTGCTGAACCCATAGCAGAAGAAGGAAAGTGAAGCCAGACTGAAAGGTCTCAGCCCAAACCAGCCAAGGTATACCGGCAGTAAGGCACTATCCAGAGTGAAACCGAATGCTTTTATTGTAGAAAAATCAGAAAGTTCTTCAGCAGTCCATGAGTATTTGTGTCTACACAATCCTCTTATTTTCATCTAAACCACCCCTCTTTAATAAATGCAGTATCTTCATCCATACATCCTGCTTGCGTCCACTTCCACTCTGTCCAGTGACACCTGATTATTAGCTCAGAGTGGCAAAACTTGGAGACCACATTCCTCATCTCTTGGAAATCAGCTGGTTTCTACCACCAGAGGTTCCCCACTCCACTTGGATGGTCCTCCCTCTCACCAGGACACCACCTACAGCCCTGGCTTCTACTGCACATGTAGTATGACTGACCCAAGGCCAAATTAGAATTTTTAAGATAACTTCAACTTGTATTCTATATACAGGAAACACCTTTAAACATAAAAGACATGGGAAATTGGGAAAACAATGAATGGAAAAATATATAACAGGCAAATACCCAAAGAGAGATCATGTATCTAAAATAATCAGACAAAATAGACCTTGCAGCCAAAAGCATTTCTAGAAATAAAAAGGTTTACTCCATACTGATAGCAAGCTTGATTCACCAGGGACCATAAAAATCTACGCATGTATGCACATACCATAGCCTCAAGATAGATGAGGTAAAGTCGAACTTCAAAGTGAAACTGAAAAGGCACTATTATTGTGAAAGATAGTACATTTCTCTAGATAATTAATTGAACAAACATCAAAGACAATAAGAATACACATGATTTGAACAGTGTAAGTAACAGTCTTGAACAAATGAACACATATAGAATACTGCACCCAGTAACTAGAAAATGCACATGAAATTTAGATGGAAAGCAAATATTTACGAGAAAAAGCTACCTTTGTCAAATGTTAAGACTAGGTTTGAACTGACAATATTTTTTACTACACTGCAACTAGTTTGAAAATAAGATGGAAACAGATAAAAAACACAAGGTGGCTCAAAAATTATTTTTAAAAATATCTTCCAAAAAACACAAATTGATGGTTATACAGGGAATAAAATGTTGGTTTCACATTAGAAAATAGATCACTGCAATTAACCAAATTAATAAAGATAAAAATTTCATGATCATCTCGATAAATGTCCTCTAAAAAATTTTTGAAATTCGTATCCATTCATGATTAAAAAATGAAAATAAAACAAACACAAGACTCTTATAATTCCAGACAGAAATAGGTACTTCTTTAACCTAAAATAGAGACTGTTAATGTTGAAATGCTGGAAACATACTTTTTAAAAAAAAATTATCTTTATTGGAGTATAATTGCATTACAATGGTGTGTTAGTTTCTGTTGTATAACAAAGTGAATCAGCTGTATGCATACATATATCGCCATATCCCCTCCCTCTTGTGTCTCACTCCCACACTTCCTATCCTATCCCTCTAGATGGTCACAAAGCACCGAGGTGATCACCCTGTGCTATGCGGCTGCTTCCTACTAGCTATCTATTTTACATTTGGTAGTGTATATGTGTCAATACTACTCTCTCACTTCGTCCTAGCTTATCCTTCCCCCTTCCCATGTCCTCAAGTCCATTTTTACGTCTGTGTCTTTATTCCTGTCCTGCCCCTAGGTTCATCAGAACCATTTGTGTTTTGTTTTTTTTTTTTAGATTCTCTATATATGTGATAGCATATGGTATTTGTTTATCTCTTTCTGACTTACTTCACCCTGTATGACAGAATCTAGGTCCATCCACCTCACTACAAATAATTCAACTTCATTTCTTTTTTTCTTTTTTTTTTTTTTTTTTTTTTTTTAGTGGTACGCGGGCTTCTCACTGTTGTGGCCTCTCCCGTTGCGGAGCACAGGCTGCGGACGCTCAGGCTCAGCAGCCATGACTCACGGGCCCAGCCGCTCCGCGGCATGTGGGATCTTCCCGGACTGGGGCACGAACCCATGTCCCCTGCATTGGCAGGCAGATTCTCAACCACTGCGCCACCAGGGAAGCCCCAACTTCATTTCTTTTTATTGCTGAGTAATATTCAATTGTATATATGTGCCACATCTTCTTTATCCATTCATCTGTTGATGGACACTTAGGTTGCTTCCATGTCCTGGATATTGTAAATAGTGCTGCAATGAACATTGTGGTACATGTAACTTTTTGAATTACGGTTTTCTCAGGGTATATGCCCAGTAGTGCGATTGCTTGGCCATATAGTAGTTCTATTTTTAGTTTTCTAAGGAACCTCCATATTGTTCTCCATAGTAGTGGTACCAATTTACATTCCCACCAACAGTGCAAGAGGGTTCCATTTTCTCCACCTCATCTCCAGCATTTATTGTTTATAGATGTTTTGATGATGGCCATTCTGAATGGTATGACGCGATACCTCATTGGAGTCTTGACTTGCATCTATTGAATGATTAAGGATGTTGAACATCTTTTCATGTGTTTGTTGGCAATCTGTATATCTTTGGAGAAATGTCTATTTAGGTCTTCTGCCGATTTTTGGATTGGGTTGTTTGTTTTGTTGATATTAAGCTGCATGAGCTGCTTGTATATTTTGGAGATTAATTCTTTGTCAGTTGCCTCATTTGCAAATATCTTCTCCCATTCTGAGGGTTGTCTTTTCGTCTTGTTTATGGTTTCCTTTGCTGTGCAAAAGATTTTAAGTCTCATTAGGTCCCTTTTGTTTATTTTTATTTTTATTTCCATTTCTCTAGGAGGTGAGTCCAAAGGGATCTTGCTGTGATGTATGTCATAAAGTGTTCTGTCTCTGTTTCCCTCTAAGAGTGTTATAGTCTCTGGCCTTACATTTAGGTCTTTAATCCATTTTGAGTTTATTTTTGTGTGTGGTGCTAGGGAGTCTTCTAATTTAATTCTTTTATGTGTAGCTGTCCATTTTTCGCAGCACCAATTACTGAAGAGTCTGTCTTTTCTCCATTGTATATTCTTGCCTCCTTTATCAAAGATAAGGTGACCATAGGTGTGTGGGTTTATCTCTGGGCTTTCTATCCTGTTCCATTGATCTATATTTCTGTTTTTGTGCCAGTACCTTACTGTCTTGATGACTGTAGCTTTGTAGTATAGTCTGAAGTCAGGGAGCCTGATTCTTCCAGCTTCATTTGTCTTTCTCAAGATTGCTTTGGCTATTCGGGTTCTTTTGTGTTTCCATACAAATTTTGCAATTTTTTGTTCTAGTTCTGTGAAAAATGACATTGGTAGTTTGATGGGGATTGCATTGAAGCTGTAGATTGCTGTGGGTAGTATAGTCATTTTCACAATATTGTTTCTTCCTATCCAAGAACATAGTATATCTCTCCATGTGTTTGTATCATCTTTAATTTCTTTGATCAGTGTCTTATAGTTTTTTGCATATAGGTCTTTTGTCTCCTTAAGTAGGTTTATTCCTAGGTATTTTATTCTTTTTGTTGCAATGGTAAATGGGAGTGTTTCCTTAAATTCTTTTTCACATTTTTCCTCATTAGTGTATAAGAATGCAAGGGATTTCTGTGCATTAATTTTGTGTCCTGCTTCCCTACCAAATTCATTGATTAGCTCCAGTAGTTTTCTGGTAGCATACTTAGGATTCTCTATGTATAGTATAGTGTCATATGCAAACAGTGACAGCTTTACTTCTTTTCCAATTTGGATTCCTTTTATTTCTTTTTCTTCTCTGATTGCTGTGGCTAAAACTTCCAACACTATGTTGAATAATAGTGGTGAAGGTGGGCAACCTCGTCTTTTTCCTGATCTTAGAGGAAATGGTTTCAGTTTTTCACCATTGAGAACAATGTTGTCTGTGAGTTTGTCATATATTGCTTTTATTATGTTGAGGTAGTTTCATTCTATACCTACCTTTTGGACTGTTTTTATCATACATGGGTGTTGAATTTTGTCAAAAGCTTTTTCTGCATCTACTTATGTTGTCATATGGTTTTTATCCTTCAGTTTGTTAATATGGCGTATCACAGTGACTGATTTGCATTTATTAAAGAATCCTTGCATTCCTGGGATAAATCCCACTTGATCATGATGTATGATCCTTTTAATGTGCTGTTAGATTCTGTTTGCTAGCATTTTGTTGAGGATTTTGTCGTCTATGTTCATCAGAGGTATTGGCCTGTAATTTTTTTTTTTTTCTTTTTTGTAGTATGCTGGCCTCTCACTGTTGTGGCCTCTCCCATTGTGGAGCACAGGCTCCGGATGCACAGGCTCAGTGGCCATGGCTCACGGGTCCAGCCACTCTGCGGCATGTGGGATCTTCCCGGACTGGGGCCTGAACCCGTGTCCCCTGCATCGGCGGGCGGACTCTCACCCACTGCGCCACCAGGGAAGCCATTGGCCTGTAATTTTTTTGTGTGACATCTTTGTCTGTTTTTGGTATCAGGGTGATGGTGGCCTTGTAGAATGAGTTTGGGACTGTTCCTCCCTCTGCTATATTTTGGAAGAGTTTGAGAAGGACAGGTGTTAGCTCTTCTCTAAATGTTTGATAGATTTTGCCTGTGAAGCCAACTGGTCCTGGGCTTTTGTTTTTTGGAAGATTTTTAATCTAAGTTTTAATTTCAGTGCTTGTAATTTGTCTGTTTATATTTTCTATTTCTTCCTGGGTCAGCCTCAGAAGGTTGTGCTTTTCTAAAGATTTGTACATTTTTTCCAGGGTGTCTATTTTATTGGCATAGAGTTGCTTATAGTAGTCACTCATTATCCTTTGTATTTTTTCAGTGTCAGTTGTTACTTCTCCTTTTTCATTTCTAATACTGTCTATTTGAGTCTTCTCCCTTTTTTTCTTGATGAATATGGCTAATTGTTTTTCAACTTTATCTTCTCAAAGAACCAGATTTTAGTTTTATTGATCTTTGCTATTTACTTCTCCTTTTTCATTTCTAATTCTATTGATTTGAGTCTTCTCCCTTTTATTCTTGATGAGTCTGGCTAGCGATTTGTCAATTTTGTTTATCTTCTCAAAGAACCAGCTTTTAGTTTTATTGATCTTTGCTATCATTTCCTTCATTTCATTTTCATTTATTTCTGATCTTATCTTTATGATTTCTCTCCTTCTCCTAACTTTGGGGGTTTTTTGGTTCTTCTTTCTCTAATTGTTTTAGGTGTAAGGTTAGGTTGTTTACTTGGGATGCTTCTTGTTTCTTGAGGTAGGATTGTATTGCTATAAACTTCCACCTTACAACTACTTTTGCTGCATCCTATAAGTTTTGGGTCGTTGTGTTTTCATTGTCATTTATTTCTAGGTAATTTTTGATTTCCTCTTTGATTTCTTCAGTGATCTCTTGATTATTTAGTAGTATATTGTTTAGCCTCCATGTGTTTGTATTTTTTAGGTTTTTTTTTTTTTTTTTCCTGTAATTGATATCTAGTCTCATAGCATTGTGGTTGGGAAAGATACTTGATATGATTTCAATTTTCTTAAATTTACCAAGGCTGGATTTTTGTCCTAAGATATGGTCTATCCTGGAGAATGTTCCATGAGCACTTGAGAAGAAAGTGTATTCTGTTGTTTTTCATTGGAATGTCCTATAAATATCAATTAAGTCCATCTTGTGTAACATATCATTTAGAGCTTGTGTTTCCTTATTTATTTTCATTTTGGATGATCTGTCCATTGGTGAAAGCGGGGTATTAAAATCCCCCACTATTATTGTGTTACTGTCCATTTCCCCTTTTATGGCTGTTAGCATTTGCCTTAAGTATTGAGGTGCTCCTATGTTGGGTGTATAAATATTTACTATTGTTATATCTTCTTCTTGGTTTGATCCCTTCATCATTATGTAGTGTCCTTTTTTATCTCTTATAGTAGTCTTTATTGTATAGTCTATTTTGTCTGATATGAGAATTGTTACCCCAGCTTTCTTTTGAGTTCCATTCGCATGGATATCTTTTTCCATCCCCTCATTTTCAGTCTGTATGTGTCCCTAGGTCTGAAGTGGGCCTCTTGTAGACAGCATATATATGGGTCTTGTTTTTGCATCCATTCAGCCAGTCTATATCTTTTGATTGGAGCATTTAATCCATTTACATTTAAGGTAATTATTGATATGTATGTTCCTATTACCATTTTCTTAATTGTTTTGTGTTTGTTTTTGTCATTTCATTTTTTCCTTCTCTTCTGTTTCCTGCCTAGAGAATTTTCTTTAACATTTGTTGTAAAGCTGGTTTGGTGGTGCTGAATTCTCCTAGATTTTGCTTGTCTGGAAAGGTTTTAATTTCTCCATCAAATATGAATGAGATCCTTGCTGGGTAGAGTAATCTTGGTTGTAGGTTTTTTTCCTTCATCACTTTAAATATGTCCTGCCACTCCCTTCTGGCTTGCAGAGTTTCTGCTGAAAAATCTGCTGTTAGTCTTATGGGAATTCCCTTGTATATTATTTGTTGCTTTTCCCCTGCTGTTCTTAATGGTTTTCTTAGTATTTAATCTTTGATAGTTTGATCAATATGTGTCTTGGTGTGTTTCTCTTGGTTTATCCTGTATGATTCTCTCTGTGCTTCCTAGACTTGATTGACTATTTCCTTTCCCATGTTAGGGAGGTTTTTGACTATAATCTCTTCAAATATTTTCTCAGACCCTTTCATTTTCTCTTCTTCTCTGAGACCCCTATAATTCAAATGTTAGTGTGTTTAATGTTGTCCCAGAGGTCTGTGAAACTGTCCTCAATTCTTTTCATTATTTTTTCTTTATTCTGCTCCCTGGCAGTTATTACCACCATTTTATTTTACAGCTCACTTATAAATTCTTCTGCCTCTGTTATTCTGCTATTGATTCCTTCTAGAGTATTTTTAATTTCAGTAATTGTGTTGTGCATCACTGTTTGTTTGCTCTTTAGTTCATCTAGATCCTCATTAAATGTTTCTTGTATTTTCTCCATTCTGTTTCTAAGATTTTACATCATCTTTACTATCATTTCTGTGAATTCTTTTTCAGGTAGGTTGCCTATTTTATCCTCATTTATTTGATCTTGTAGGTTTTTGACTTGTTCCTTCATCTGTAACACATTTTTTTTTTGTCATTTCATTTTTTTTTTTTCTTTGATGGGTTGTGCTA
Source organism: Physeter macrocephalus (assembly GCF_002837175.3). NCBI lineage: Eukaryota > Metazoa > Chordata > Mammalia > Artiodactyla > Physeteridae > Physeter > Physeter macrocephalus. The sequence continues at coordinate 88,691,929 of NC_041220.1, read as the reverse complement.
TATTCCTGTCTTACTGGTTGTTTGGCCTGAGGTTTACAGCACCGGATTTTACAGGCAATTGGATAGAGCTGGGTCTCGATGCTGAGATGAGGACCTCTGGGTGGTCTCACTTGGATTGATATTCCCTAGGGTCTGAGGTTCTCTGTTAGTCCAATGGTTTGGACTTAGAGCTCTCACCACAGGAGCTCGGGCCCAACCTCCAGCCTTGGAACCAAGATCCCACAAGCTGCTGTGCCACATGGCGCAGGTCTGGAAACATACTTTTAATATGAAGAGCAACCAACGATGCCCACCACCTCTGCTTCTATGGAAGTCACTGCCTATCGTTGTAAGGCCAGATAAGAAATGAAAGTATTGCACTGAAGGAAAGACAGAAAGCTTTTCAAAATTCTGGATGATTTAATAGTATGTATATTGAAATTATAGTTGATTAGAAAATTTAGCATTATATCTGGATAAAAAGATAAGTGTATAAAAATTCATTTATTTCTATACACTTGCTACAATCCATTAAGAAATGTGTGTTTTAAAAACTTTTACATTTATCATAGCAACAAAATAGATAATGTACCAGGAGCAAATCTAATTATATAAAATTATTTTATGGAAAAAATAATAACTAGTTATTGAAACATATTAAAATACCTACACAAATGGTTAAACCACTTTAGTCTTGAACATTTACATATTCATTCCTTACACCCTTTTGTAAGAATGATATATTGCAGTAAAAAAAAAAATCAATAGAGAAAGCCAAAGATAGAAACTTGCAGTGTTATAGTGAAAAAAATAGAATAAATTTTAACAACTTATGACAATGAATTAAATACAGTGTTCTTTCCTTTGTGTCAATATACCAATTTTTGAAAATGGACATACTCCATCAACTGATAAATAATCTTGGCAAAATAGATCTCGTTGATATTAAAAATACCCATACTTCTTCATCTCTCAGTTAATCATGCCCTTTCATCATTATGAATCACTTCTATAACTTCCTGCCCAGCACCCAAACTTAGATGCATCTAACAACCCACCTGTTTCATCTAGTGTGATAAGAAGCAATATTGCAGTTTAGAGCCATCACAATTCTTCCAAAGCTCACCCCTCATCTCTCTCGTCACTTGACCTGTATTTCAATGAGAATAAAACTTAAAAAAATTGAGGCTGTTAAGGATATGCCACGTGAGCAACTTATCCAAATGCATATAAAGTGGAATTCAAGACAGTACAATCATATAAATACTTCCTGTATTTCAAAGACAATTCATCCAAGAAAAGAGCCTTAGTTTTTTGTTATTTCCCAGTTGTCTTTCACTTTTACCTTCTCTCTCTCTCTGTCTTTCGGAAGCTTTACATTATATTGTTGTCTCTAAAGGAAAATAATTCTGCATCCTGAAGCAAGTGTGCCTTTCTAGCTATTGCCCAAGATCGCCTTGGTTGGTTTGTTTGCCACTTATATCCCCAGATCCTAGAACATTAACTGGCATGGGAAAATTATTTGCTAAATGTGTGTTACTGATTCTTTCTTCAAAGTCATGCTTCATCAAAGAATACTCTGCTTTGGCTTCCTTTCCTTTTCCTTTTCCCATTCACTCCCACACAGTAATCTCACTCTCTTCTAATCAAAACATATTCTCTTTCTTTGTCATCATGGTAAATGACACCACACAGACTCCCTGCAATTATTCTTTCCTTCATGACCCTCATTGCCAGCCATCATATACCAAGGTTGACCTACGTCTTTTGCATTTTCCATATATGACCGTTCCTCTCCGGTTTATAAATTTTGTGATCCTACTCTTTCTCAGCTGGATTTTTACAAACTCTTTTATCTCATTTTGTATCTTACTAGCCTTATTCTGTTAATCTTACACCATGTTATTAAAGTGAAGTTGCTAAGATTCAAATCATTCTGAATCAAATTTATATGTGGCTCAACATGTCTAATAATAAAAACTAAGCATTAGCATGTTGTGCAAGGTTGTTTGTTAGTTAATTCTATCCTATTTCTCTAAATACATCTAAATACACCTCCACATTTCTCTAAAACTTTGGAGGCATTATTAAAATCCAGAGAGTTTGACGTAGTATCATGATTTCTTAAAACTGTGATTTCCTACTTCTGTTACAGAAAAATAACACATCCAAAAAAGTATAAAGAACTGAAAAGAAATGTACAGATTTTACTTTTGTCTGTTGAATTTACAAATCTGAATACAATCTTGGTCATATTATATCCATTCACTTTTTACCTAATATTTTGATTAAATTTTCTGAAAATGAACTTTATGGTTAATTTTTTTGTCTCAATACATTACACAAACTGCTATACAAATATAATGATATGTGGTAGAATGTATCTAGTACAGTTATTTGAGACAACTGAATCTATAATACACATAGAGATTTATCTTGCCTACACTCATCATTTTATGGTCTAATTAGGGACTATAATTCTAATTCACATTTTTTAGCACTTTGAAAAGAAATAATAATGACTCTAGAAGCTTGCCAAAAGCAATATCCAGAAATGTGATCCCTATAGCAATTTATAACACCTTAGCTTTCTTTTCCTTTTTTAAAATTCTTACATCTTTTCAGTCTTCAAATACGTTTAAGGGTCATTATCCTTCAAATTAAAGGATTGATAGGGTTTCCCTGGTGGTGCAGTCGTTAAGTATCTGCCTGCCAATGAAGGGGGCACGGCCTCGAGCCATGGTCCAGGAAGATCCCACATGATGCGGAGCAATGAAACCCGTGTGCCACAACTACTGAGCCTGCACTCTGGATCCGCAAGCCACAACTACTGAGCCCATGCACCACAACTACTGAAGCCTGTGTGTCTAGAGCCTGTGCTCTGCAATAAGAGAAGACACCACAATGAGAAGCCCACGTACCACAACAAAGAGTAGTCCCCACTCACTGCAGCTAGAGAAAGCCCACATGCAGCAATGAAGACTCAATGCAGACAAAAATAAAAAATATATACATTTATAAAAAAAAAATCAATACATCTCAGAAAAACTGATTGCATAGCAAATTTCTTCCCCCCAAAAGTTCTTCCTTTTATTGGTTTCTTTTCTTTTCTTTTTTTTTTTTTTGGTATGTGGGCCTCTCACTATTGTGGCCTCTCCTGTTGCAGAGCACAGGCTCTGGACGTGCAGGCTCAGCAGCCATGGCTCACAGGCCCAGCCACTCCGCGGCATGTGGGATCTTCCCGGACCGGGGCATGAACCCGTGTCCCCTGCATCGGCAGGCAGACTCTCAACCACTGCACCATCAGGGAAGCCCTACTGGTTTCTTAAAATGAGAAGAAGGTGACTATCAAGAAAAACCGTATATATTTTCAAAAAATGTTTTAAAATGATGGTTCTCAAAGTTTAGGATTTTGAAAAATACTAAACTTAAAAAAATAATTTATAGGTACCAACATAGAACTGTGTGTTTTTTTAACTGCTAAAAAGGACCTACACACCAATTAATCTACCCAATGTACAAGTAAAAAAGAAAACTAATATACTAGCTTCAAAATTCTAAAAGAAAAAAAAATATTTAACTCTGCCATATTAGGAAAGATAAACTCAAAATAAACAAGTTTCCTAATCATACACAATTTATCAAAACAATTTTTTATAGTTTTTCTAGGTCTTTTGTCCCTTGTCATGGCTCAGAACTGTTCTATGACTGATGTTTGGGAAATGCTTCTTTGTAATATAAGCTAAATAAATATATATTTCTCCAATAAATATGTTGTTTCTGCCATTGTCCCAACCCATATTTCCCATCCCTTGCCTTATCTTCTATAAAAATGCAAATTTGTCCAAAATACAAGAGTTCCTTTATCTATGTTCATAAATCCTAGAATCTTTTTCTGCTCTTTCATCTTTTATCTAGCTATTTACTACTACTACTGGGCTAAGATAAATTTTCTTACTTAACCAAAACTTTTTCTTATTCAGTGTATGAACTCTGATTTAAATAAATATTTAAATTAATGCCTCTTAGTTGATATAACAAAATAGTATGATAGTTTATTAAATAAAACAACTTTAAATGATATAAAATACATATTTAATATTAAAAATTCTATTTTCTTTCCATTAAGGAATATTTCTCAAATAAGTGGTATAGAAGAACCCTATAATTGGAAATATATTTCTATATGATTTTCATATGCCTGCTTCCTCCAGTTGAGGACTTCTGTTGTAAAGTATGCTGGTAATCATTGAGAAAATTTCTACTTTTGGACTTCATAATTTAAATTTTAATTCTCCATGGGTCATATTGTTATATAGTGTTAAATTTGTAGTGTTAATTTACTTTTTTTGGTAATGTGATTGCAATAAATGTGATTAAAGGACCAACTTGTTTTATTTATTCAATATAAATATACTGACAGAAAATAATTTTAAAGATGCAAAGTATTCTATAATATAATCATGGCTACTTAAAATGTAGCTGCTGCTTTGAAGCACATGGTATTTATTTCCATAAACAGTTGAGGAAGCATCATTACAATTCACTTGCTGAAATTTATAAACAAGGATGATTGATTCCTAGTACCTTGAGAAAAGGAATATCATCTACTAATGCTCTTCAGTAAGAACAAAGCCAGAGACAAATTTGTGAGCAGCTGAAATGGAAAGGCACAATTTCATGAGGAATAAAAAGGCCTCACAAATCAATATCTGAATTTAAGCACATAGACAAATATTGGACAACCTGAACTTCAGATGGAAGCAATGCATAATTATTAAATTTGTCTTATAGGAATTGAAGTGGATCAAACCAAGAGTAGCATCAGGAATAAAAGTTTGAAGAATTTTCCCCTTGTTCTTATACATACACATTTTCTTAATTTTGCCTAGTTAATATGTGAAGTCCTCGAAACTAGTGGTTCTCTACTAGGGACAGTTATGCCCCCAGAGGACATTTAGCAATGTCTGAAGAAATTTTTGGTTGTCACAATGGGGTTTGGGGTGCTACTGGCATCCAATGGGTAGAGGTCAGGGATACAGCTAAGTATTCCACAATGTATAGGAGTCCCCCACAACAAATAATTATCAATGCCAATATCTCCAAGGATGAGAAAACATACTCCAAATGTTTTATCTAGTAATATTGCTAAATATTTAAATGATTATCAGTAATAAGTCACTTTAACCCACAAATGAAAAAGTAGTTACTTCACTCTGCTGACTTCTACTTTTTTCAATAATTTCTTTTAAAAGTTTACCACACTATACCTCATTTTCCACCAAATATATGTACAAATTTATGTAAATATAAACATATTTATAGTTATAAGAAACTTAATCACCATTTAAAAATAAGTGTATTATAAATCCTTGCTAGAATCCAACTCCAAATAATTTTATATGTAAGAAAAATGCTGACTTAGTTAAATAGACTGGATAAGTAGTGTTCAGAGCCATTTCATTTGATGAAATCTTGCCATATGTGATCTTTCTTAGTGGCTTTGTTCATTCAGCATGCTACTGAGCTGGATCCATGTTTCTGTGAGTACCAGTAGTACCTTCCATTTTATTGTGAATATTAGTTCGTTGTATAAGTATACCACAATTTCTCTACCAATACGCCTATTGAAGTAAATTTAGGTTATTTTTGATTTTTGACTAAAGAATAAAGCTGTTATGAACATTTACATATATGTCCTTACAAAGCATGTATTTTCATTTCACTTCAGTAAATACTTGGGAGTGGATTTTTTAAGTCTATAATAAGCGTCTTTTTAACTTGATAAGAAATTGTGGAATCATTTTCCAAAGTGGCTGTAGTATTTTGCATTCCACCAGCAATATATGAAAGTTTTGGTTGTTTTATATCCTTCTCAGATTAGTCACAGTAATGGATATGTAGTGATATTGCATTGTGATTTTAATTTGCTTTTCTCTAATTATTAATGATTTGAGCATCTTTTCAAGTGTTTATAAAGCCTTCTTATCTTCCTCTGTAAAATATCTGTTAAACTTTTAGTACATTTAAAATTTTGTATTGGTCTTATTGAGCATTTATTGTATTTTATATGACTTTAATACAAGTTCCTTCTCAGATATAAATGAAGAAAATATATTTTTCCAGTCTGTAGCTTGTCTTTTCTTTTCCTTAATGATGTCTTTTTTTTTCTTTTTCAGAAAAGATTTTAGTATTAATGACATCCACATTATAGCCTTTGTTTTTCTTTTATACTTAGTGTTTTGAATGTCCTAAGAAAATTTTGCCAACCACAAGATCATCAAGATATTCTATGTTTACTTCTAGAGGTTTTATCATTTCAATTTTAGCTTTAGGTCTGTGACTAATTTGGACTTAATTTCTGTATGTGATTTGAGATTGTAGTCAAAATTATTATTTATTCTTAATATAGATTTCAAGTTGTTCCATAAAAAATTGTTTAACTTTCTTTATCAAGCATTGGTTGAATATATTTATCAGGTTCTCTTTTTGAATTTTTGCTTTTGTTTCATTTATCTATATGCCTATTCTTATAAGAATATCATATAGTCATGATAGTATATGCAAAATGAAATTTGAAGTGAGGGACTAAGTTGTAAAGCTTTTCTTTCCATTTTGTTTTTTTAACCATTTATTGACATATGATTGGCATACAAAAAGCTGTACATATTTAGTGTATAGAACTTGATGAGTTTGGAGATAAGCATATATCTGCTAATCCTTCACCACAATTTATGCCATAAATATATCTATTAGCTCCAAAATTTCCTATGACCATATTATTTGTGTTTGTGTGTGTGTGATAAGAACACTTAACATAAGATCTACCCTTTTCAAAAATATATATATATATCTATGTTTTTCACGAATTTTTAAGTACACAATACAGTATTGATAACGATAGGCACTATGCTATACAGTACATTTCTAGAATTTATTCATCTTGCATAACTGAAACTTTATAGCATATGACTAATACCTGTCCATTTCTACCCAGACCCTGAAAAACCATCATTCTTCTCTCTGCTTCTATGAGTTTGACTATTTTGAATTTATCAGACAAGTGGTATCATGTAACATTTGTCCTTCTGTGTCTGGCTTATTTCACTTAGCATAATTTCCTCCATGTTCATCCATGTTGCTGCAGATGGCAGTATTTCCTCCTTTTTAAAGGCTAACTAGTATCACAGTATTTGTATATACCACATTTTCCTTAACCATTAGTCCATCAGTAGGCATTTATGTTGCTTTCATGTCTTGTGTGTTATGGATAATGTTGCATTGAACATGGGAGTGCAGATATTTCTTCAAGATTTTTATTTCAATCCTTTTGGATATACACCCAGAGGTGAGATTGTTAGATCATATGATAGTTCTACTTTTAATTTTGCTAGGAACCTCCATACTGGTTTTCCATAGTGGCTGCAACAATTTACATTCACTTCAACAATGTACAAGCATTTCCTTTTCTCCACAGCCTTGGCAATACTTGTTATCTTTTTTTTTTTTTTTGGTAATAGCCATCTAAAGATGATATCTCATTGTGGTTTTGATTTTCATTTATTTCATTTGATGAAATCTTGCCATATGTGATCTTTCTTAGTGGCTTTGTTCATTCAGCATGCTACTGAGCTGGATCCATGTTTCTGTGAGTACCAGTAGTACCTTCCATTTTATTGTGAATATTAGTTCGTTGTATAAGTATACCACAATTTCTCTACCAATACGCCTATTGAAGTAAATTTAGGTTATTTTTGATTTTTGACTAAAGAATAAAGCTGTTATGAACATTTACATATATGTCCTTACAAAGCATGTATTTTCATTTCACTTCAGTAAATACTTGGGAGTGGATTTTTTAAGTCTATAATAAGCGTCTTTTTAACTTGATAAGAAATTGTGGAATCATTTTCCAAAGTGGCTGTAGTATTTTGCATTCCACCAGCAATATATGAAAGTTTTGGTTGTTTTATATCCTTCTCAGATTAGTCACAGTAATGGATATGTAGTGATATTGCATTGTGATTTTAATTTGCTTTTCTCTAATTATTAATGATTTGAGCATCTTTTCAAGTGTTTATAAAGCCTTCTTATCTTCCTCTGTAAAATATCTGTTAAACTTTTAGTACATTTAAAATTTTGTATTGGTCTTATTGAGCATTTATTGTATTTTATATGACTTTAATACAAGTTCCTTCTCAGATATAAATGAAGAAAATATATTTTTCCAGTCTGTAGCTTGTCTTTTCTTTTCCTTAATGATGTCTTTTTTTTTCTTTTTCAGAAAAGATTTTAGTATTAATGACATCCACATTATAGCCTTTGTTTTTCTTTTATACTTAGTGTTTTGAATGTCCTAAGAAAATTTTGCCAACCACAAGATCATCAAGATATTCTATGTTTACTTCTAGAGGTTTTATCATTTCAATTTTAGCTTTAGGTCTGTGACTAATTTGGACTTAATTTCTGTATGTGATTTGAGATTGTAGTCAAAATTATTATTTATTCTTAATATAGATTTCAAGTTGTTCCATAAAAAATTGTTTAACTTTCTTTATCAAGCATTGGTTGAATATATTTATCAGGTTCTCTTTTTGAATTTTTGCTTTTGTTTCATTTATCTATATGCCTATTCTTATAAGAATATCATATAGTCATGATAGTATATGCAAAATGAAATTTGAAGTGAGGGACTAAGTTGTAAAGCTTTTCTTTCCATTTTGTTTTTTTAACCATTTATTGACATATGATTGGCATACAAAAAGCTGTACATATTTAGTGTATAGAACTTGATGAGTTTGGAGATAAGCATATATCTGCTAATCCTTCACCACAATTTATGCCATAAATATATCTATTAGCTCCAAAATTTCCTATGACCATATTATTTGTGTTTGTGTGTGTGTGATAAGAACACTTAACATAAGATCTACCCTTTTCAAAAATATATATATATATCTATGTTTTTCACGAATTTTTAAGTACACAATACAGTATTGATAACGATAGGCACTATGCTATACAGTACATTTCTAGAATTTATTCATCTTGCATAACTGAAACTTTATAGCATATGACTAATACCTGTCCATTTCTACCCAGACCCTGAAAAACCATCATTCTTCTCTCTGCTTCTATGAGTTTGACTATTTTGAATTTATCAGACAAGTGGTATCATGTAACATTTGTCCTTCTGTGTCTGGCTTATTTCACTTAGCATAATTTCCTCCATGTTCATCCATGTTGCTGCAGATGGCAGTATTTCCTCCTTTTTAAAGGCTAACTAGTATCACAGTATTTGTATATACCACATTTTCCTTAACCATTAGTCCATCAGTAGGCATTTATGTTGCTTTCATGTCTTGTGTGTTATGGATAATGTTGCATTGAACATGGGAGTGCAGATATTTCTTCAAGATTTTTATTTCAATCCTTTTGGATATACACCCAGAGGTGAGATTGTTAGATCATATGATAGTTCTACTTTTAATTTTGCTAGGAACCTCCATACTGGTTTTCCATAGTGGCTGCAACAATTTACATTCACTTCAACAATGTACAAGCATTTCCTTTTCTCCACAGCCTTGGCAATACTTGTTATCTTTTTTTTTTTTTTTTGGTAATAGCCATCTAAAGATGATATCTCATTGTGGTTTTGATTTTCATTTCCCTGACAGTTAGTGATGTTAAGCAAGTTTTCATATACGTAGTTACCATTTATATGTCTTCTTTGGAGAAAGGTCTATTCAGTCCCTTTGCTTCCTTTTTAGTTGATTATTTGTGGGTTGTTTTTGTTTTTGTTGTTGTTTTGTTTTGTTGTTTTGCCTTTGAGTTGTAGGAGTCCCTTGTACTGAATATTGACACTTTATCAGATATATGGTGTGCAAATATTTACTTCCAATCTGTAGATTGACTGCTCATTTTGTTGATTGTTTCCTTTGCCATACAACAGTTTTAAAATTTGATGTAGTCTCACTTGTCTAATTTTGCTATTGTTGCCTATGCTTTTGGTGTCATATGCAAGAACTCATTGCCTAGACCAAAGTTAAGAATATTTTCATTCTGGGAGTTTTGTGGTTTTAGGTCTTATGCTTAAGTCTTTAATGCATTTTAAATAATTTAAAAGTCTTTAATAATTTTTGTGTATGCTGTAAGATAATTTCAATTTTATTATTTTGCATATGGATATCTAGCTTTTCCAACATCATTTGTTGAAGAGACTCTCTTTTCCCCATGTGTTTCATGGCGTCATTATCAAAAGTCAGTTGACCATATAAACATGGCCATATTCCTCGTCTCCATTCTATTCCATTAGACATTTTATTGAATTAATTTTTTTGTATACAGCAGGTTCTTATTAGTTATTTATTTTGTACATATTAGTGTATATATGTCAATCCCAATATCCCAATTCATCCCACAACCACCCCCCTCCCACTTTCCCCCCTTGGTGTCCATATGTGTGTTTTCAATATCTGTGTCTCTATTTCTGCCTTGAAAACTGGTTCATCTGTGTCATTTTTCTAGATTCCACATATATGCATTAATATACAATATTGGTTTTTCTCTTTCTGACTTACCTCACTCTGTATGACAATCTCTAAGTCCATCCACATCTCTACAAATGACCCAATTTCGTTCCTTTGTATGGTTGAGTAGTATTCCACTGTATATATGTGCCACATCTTATTTATCCATTCATCTTTCGATGGACATTTAAGTTGTCTCCATGACCTGGTTATTGTAAATAGTGCTGCAATGAATATTGGGGTGCATGTGTCTTTTTGAATTATGGTTTTCTCTAGGTAAATGCCCAGTAGTGGGATTGCTGGGTCATATGGTAATTCTATTTTTAGTTTTTTAAAGAACCTCCATACTGTTCTCCATAGTGGCTGTATCAATTTACATTCCCACCAACAGTGCAAGAGGGTTCCCTTTTCTCCAAACCCTCTCCAGAATTTGTTGTTTCTAGATTTTCTGATGATAACCATTCTAACTGGTGTGAGGTGATAACTCACTGTAGTTTTGATTTACATTTCTCTAATAATTAGTGATGTTGAACAGCTTTTCATGTGCTTCTTGGCCATCTATATGTCTTCTTTGGAGAAATGTCTATTTAGGTCTTCTGCCCATTTTTTGACTTTTTTTTTTTTAATATTGAGATACATGAGCTGTTTATATATTTTGGAGTTTAATCCCTTGTCCGTTGATTCATTGGCAAATATTTTCTCCCATTCTGAGGGTTGTCTTTTCATCTTGTTTATGGTTTCCTTTGTTGTGCAAAAGCTTTTAAGTTTCATTAGGTCCTGTTTGTTTTTGTTTTTATTTCCATTACTCTAAGAGATGTGTCAAAAAAGCTGTTGCTGTGATTTATGTCAAAGAGTGTTCTTTCTTTTTTATTCCAGTAATCTTTATGTGTGTTTTTATTCCAGCATCATTCTGTTTTGATTACTATATCTTTGTAATATATTTTTATATTAGGAAATGTGATGTTTTCAGATTTGTTCTCCTTGCCCCAAATTATTTTGGCTACTAGAAGGTTTTTGTGCTTCTGTATGAATTTTAGGATTTTTTTATATTTCTGTGAAAAATACTATTGTGATTTTGATAGGAAATGCACTGAATCTGTAGATAACTTTGGACAGTATGGACATTTTAACAATATTAATTCTTCCAATCCATAAACATGGAATGTTTTTCCATTTATATGTGTCTCCTTTAATTTCTTTTATTAGTGTTTTAAATATGTTTGTCTAATCTGGGTCTTTTGCATTTTCATATAAATTTTAGAATGCTTTTGGCATCAACATTGGGGAAATAACTGTTAGGGATTTAACTGGGAATTTGTTGAATTTATTGATCAGTTTTGGTAATATTGTCATTTTAACAATCTTGAATTTTTTAATCAATCATTGAAGTACATTTCTTATTCTGATATTCTACAATATGTATGTGGAAATGTTTTGCTGTTTTCTTGGTTTGATTTTATTTTTTGTTTTGTTTAGAATAGAGGTCTTCTAATAGTTTATCAAATTTATCTCAAAAGATTTTCTGTATTTTAATGTTATTTATTGTATATTGGTTTTGAAGTTTATTTTGAAGTTATCTAGTGCTGATAGATAAAAATACAATTAATTGTTTATATCAGCCTTATACAATGGCCATTCTAAATTAAATATTACTTTTAGTCAATTAAAAAAAAGATTCCTTAAGATTTTCTACATACTGAATCATATTGCCTATAAATAGAGTTTTATTCTATCCTTTCAAAACTACATTTTTCCTTCTGACCCCCCCATCTTATTGCACTAAAATTTTTAGCACAATGGTGAGAACAGCCATACCTGACTTTGTTCTTGCCCACTGGAGAAAAGTGATCTGTTTTTCACTTAAGTATGAGGCTGGCTATAGTTTTTTCATAGGTGACCTTTATCAGGTTGAGGTAATTTTTTTTTTTTTTCTTTTCAGAGTTGTTAAGATTTTTTTTTAATTATAAATTATTTTAAAATTTATCAAATATTTTTCTTAAATATTAAACCAGCCTTAATTTCTTTGGATAAATCTTATTTTATCATGATGTCTTATCCTTTTGATGCACTATTGGATTAGATTTATTATATGATGTTAAAGATTCTTGCTTCTATGTTTGTGATTTATATAATATAAAATTTTATGTTTTGATGGAGAGGATATTTTTATGCAGCTTATATATTAGTGTCATGTTGATCTATAAAATGAGTTAGGGAGTGTTGCTCTACTTCTCTGTTTCCTGAAAGTTTGTGTAAGCCTGTAATTTTTGCTCTCTTTAGTTTGTAACAGAATTCACCTTCAATGAAATCTATTTTGGGGATTTTATTGTTGGAAAGTTTTTATTACAACTATAATTTATTTTACAGACATAGGGCTGTTGTAATTTTTATTTCTTCTTGTGTTCATTTTGATAATTTGTGTCTTTCACGGAACTGGTACATTTCATCTTGATTTAACCTTATTGGCATAACTTTGTAAATAGCCTTTCCTAATTATCATTTTAAATGTATATAAGATCTATAGTGATGTCTCTTATTCATTTCAGATACTACTAATCTCAATTTTAATATATATTTTATTAATGTAGATATAAGTTTAGCAATTTGAGTATTTTTCAAAAAACTAATTTTTAGTTTTATTTTTTTCCCATTTTCTTATTAAAATTCTTTTTTTTTTAATGTTCCAGTCCACTGGCCACAGATTATTTTATGGTTGTTTGCTTTTATTTTTTTATTTTTATTTTTTTTTTCCAGTACGCAGGCCTCTCACTGTTGTGGCCTCTCCCGTTGCAGAGCACAGGCTCCGGACGTGCAGGCTCAGCGGCCATGGCTCACGGGCCCAGCCGCTCCACTGTATGTGGGACCTTCCCGGACCGGGGCACGAACCCGTATCCCCTGCATCAGCAGGCGGACTCTCAACCACTTGCGCCACCAGGGAAGCCCTGCTTTTATTTTTAAAATATGCTTTCACTTAGTAAAGAATGTCACATTCACATTTCTTTCAACAACTTTGAAAATTTTAATCCACTGTCTTCTTGTGGCATTGTTTCTTCACTCAAATGTAATATAGTTTTATTGTTGTTGTTGTTTTGTCTACTTTTAAGTTTATTTCCATTATCAATAGTTTTGAATAACTTGATTATTATAAGCCTTGATGTTTAAATGCTGTTACCTTAAATGATGTTCTCTTTACCATGCATGCATTTTTTGAGCTTCTTGAATCTTTTAGTTGATTTATTTCATTAAAAATGGATGAATTTTAGCTATTATCTATTTAAATATTTTCCTGTTACCCCCTTTTCCCTGGGTAAAATTATGTGTACACTTTACTGGCTTTTATTTTCTCATAGGTCACTCAAGGTCCATTAATTTTTATTTAATACTTTTTTCTTTCTGTTCTTCACTTTGTAAGTTTTCTTTCACATTATCTTCAAATTTATCTATCTTTGGTTTTATAGTGTTTAATTATCTGTTAAATGCAAACAATGGATTTTTCACTTCAGACATTTTATTTTTCAGTTATAAAAATTCAAGTTATTTACTTTATATTTCTCTCTTCATTATGTTCATATTATGATTTTTGAATGTATTCACAGAAGTTATTTTAAACTCTTTGTATGTTAATTTGATCATATTTGCCACTTTTGTGTCTATTTCTATTAATTTATTTTCTTTTCATTTTAGGTTTAATTCTTCTACCTGGCATGTCTAATAATCTTTAAATGAGTAATGGATATTGTGAATACTGTATTTTTGAGCACATAAGTTTTCTTTTCTTTCTTTAAAACTGTTCAGTTTTGATTACTCAGACAATTGATTTAGTTATGGAACATCATTTTGGGGGAATTGTTTTAAACATTCCTAGGTTAAAACTGTAGTAGGGATTTTATTTTAGGGCTTTTATAGCCCTACTGTGAAGAAATGGCCTCTATGGTGTTCCTGTTGAATGTGTTAACTGTTCAGGGATGTCTTTCTACCTTAAGCAGCCAGAATCTGAACACCTCTCAGTCATGCATAAGTTCTGGTAGAAATTTAGCTTATAGCTCCTTGGTAGTTACTGATTTCCCATTTGTTCCCTTGTCATCTTATTGTATTCTTTCCCTAAGCATGCACAGCTTCATATTAAGACATAGATTCAAGGGAATCCTATACATCAGTCTAGAGCTCTTAATCTGAAACTTTACATAAAGCTGTTTCCGTTACTATGTTTGCAAATTTCAGTCACCTCTTCTCCTCTCCCTGAAGTGAAATCTCCTCTTCTTGCTTAAAGAAGGCTTCAAGATCTGCTTAGTTCATTCTTGCCTGTACTATGTTCTTGAAATTTCCTTCAGACAGAAGGCCAGGTTGATAGTAGGGTTCACTTTGCTTTTATTCTCCTCTCAGTGTCATAATCCTGCTTTGCTTCTTTTTCAATTTCTGAAAGAGTTCTATGTATTTTGCCCATTTTCCAGTTTTCTTTTTTTAAATGGCAGCCTGGTTTTAGTTACTTCATCATGAGTAAACTCCTGGAAATATATTTTAAAATATGAGGAAGAAACTAAGGTAATATTATGTAGGAGTTGTGCTAAGTTATTTAATATATTATTTCATTTTCTCCTGAAAAACACCCGAGGAGATTTCATCATTCCCATTTCTTCAATGAAGAGGAGGAGTGGAGAAGATATAATGAGAAATAGATGTGGGGAATTTCAGAAAGGCTTTATTCAGAGTTAGAATAGTGGAAGGGAAAGGAAAAGGAAGAGCATAAACAAAGGTTGTTTTCTCAAGCAGGGGATTCAAAAATCGGAGTGATGTCAGGAGGCTGTATATGATACTTAGACTATGGAAAGCCCTGAATACCAGCTTAAGGAGTATATATTTTATCCTAAAAACAAAAACAAACAAACAAACAAAAGAATCTTTCTGGTGCTCCTCTGAATGATTTGTTTACCCATTCAAATTGGAAGTAGATTTCGTATACATTCCTTCAGCAGTGGGGCAAGAAAATGTACATGCCCAACACTGGCTTCCATCATTATAGGGATATGTTATTTATTGGCTGATTCACAAAGAATTCTGACAATAATAGTTCAAGAGAAAGGCAACCTGTTCCAAATTAGAAATTTTAATATCTCTGGAGTATAAATCTGCTGTCATTGCTTTCTAATATTAAAGAAAATTTGGCAATATGGCAAGCAGGTAATACTTTGGAACTAAAATATGTCATGACTTGTAAAAAAATGCTAACTGTAGTTTAAATCATTGGAAAATATATAACCAGAGTTGACAACGTCTCTGTTTTGCATTGTCATAAATTGATTCTACATATTATTATATAGGAAAAACCCCAGGTATTTTCACTACCAAAGGATAAGGAGAAATTAAATGCCTTCATGGTAGCTTAGCCTGTCAAGGGACAGAAATATATTGCTTCCAGTCATGTGGCTAATGTAGATGCCAATTGAGCACAGCAGTCACAAGAGAACCTGCGTTATTTTGAAACTGAATGTTGTCCAGAACCCTGGGTAAAAATCTCAACTCCGCTAAACCCCCAAGGTGTTTAACGTGAAATGAGAGTTTCATTACCAATTCAGGTAAGAATAAAAGATAGAAATTTATTAGCTCTCTGGAGGAGTTTGCGTTCCAAAAAGATTCCATAAAAACTATGATGATGGCTGAGAAGTGACAAAAACACTTATGGATGTTTTTGCTCTAAATATATGTGCAGTTTTACCATTATATTTTAGACGAATAAATCACTTAGCCTGTGGAAGCACCCAAGGTGTACAGGTGTTACCAATTTTAATTTTTCTCATTAAATCTCTCATTTGTTATTGTTTTTGTGTTAAAATGTCCCTTCTTTGCATCTTTAAAAATCATTCACTGGGGTTTCCCTGGTGGCGCAGTGGTTGAGAATCCGCCTGCCGATGCAGGGGACACGGGTTCGTGCCCCGGTCCAGGAAGATCCCACATGCTGCAGAGCGACTGGGCCGGTGAGCCATGGCCGCTGAGCCTGTGCGTCCGGAGCCTGTGCTCCGCAACAGGAGAGGCCACAACAGTGAGAGGCCCGCGTACCGAAAAAAAAAAAAAAAAAAAAAAAATGATCCACTGCATGCAACTCAATTTTCAGGAAGGACATTTGAATTTTCACAGAAGAAAAATAAGAAAATAGACACTTTACCTACTAAAAAGCAACCAATTACTGAAGTAGCTGTTGTGATATTCTTTTGTTTTTCCAAAATGGTCAATATGACTTCAGTGGGAAATAATTTATTTAGCTGTATAAAGGAGGCACACAAAATTGATTAGGTGTTTTGCAATGGCCTTTGTGCTTTGAAAACTGTCGATAATGACCATTTTAGACATTGGCATGAGAAACGACAAGGCACTTTCATTCGTTTGTCTGTCTATTTGCTGCTTGAACAGCTGGAGTGTCTTTTAGTGATTCTCTTTTTCCTATGCTAACATAGCAATGTAATCTTATTTTTTGGGCCTGATTCAAAACATGATGCTTTAATTTCACAAAAACTAATAATTTGGCTACATAGATTAGACAACTACTTGTGCCCTAGCAGTACATTTATAGATCAAGTAATCATAGCCCCATATTTCCCCGATGCCTGCAAAATTGTACTGCTGTGTGGTAATATTAACTCCTTTGTCATTTGAGTTTACCTTGGTCATTCTTTCTTGAAAATGAGGTGCTTTGAAATTAGGAATTTTAGGCAGGAAAGTGGTAAATTAAAATTTTCTTCATGAGAAATATATTTGTGTTTTTACCTTTTTTGGTTCTATTTCAGTGAATTCAATATTTTTAATCAGGTCTTGTTTAGCATAATGAGCTCTGAATAGACCCCCTGGTCAGATGACATCACTTCAAGTGGATGAAATGTGACTTTCATTTTTAGTTACACTAGAACTTGCTTGGTTACCTTGAACAAGCTACATAAACCCTCACTGGCTTATTTTTATTACCTGCAAATTGAATATAATAGATTCAGCCTCCCTCATGACGGGAAGGATAGTTAACACAATCTTTCAAAAATGCCCTTGGCCCCGGAGGAACCATGCTCTAAAATAGCAGTTGTACTGGAAACCAGGCACTAGATCACCTTTGCAACCTTTAAACTGAACCATTTATGCACATTGTCATGTCTAGCCTTTGCTCCTTAGATTGATCTTAGTCCATTTTAGCCTTAAAAGCATCTCTTTAATATTCTTGGTCAATTTAAAATTATCTTTCAGTGAAATACATAGTTTATAATAACTGATTTGTAAACTGTAAAGAAATTAGAGATTTTTATAAAAAATAACAACTCTAGAGATTTTGAAAAAAATTAAGCATTGAATTTAAAATAGATGAAGCAAATTGATAAAATTATTTGAATTTCAGAGAATGCATGATAGATAATAATAAACCCAAGGCGTACAGATGAAAATTTTCACCTTCAAATGTTTAGTTATTGTTTTTCCATCTTTAAAATAAGATGAAATAATCTTTCTCCTTCATTTTACTCACAGCACACCTTTAACTGTAGCATAATTTTGTTGTGTTCACTCTGCATTTTGTATAATGTATTTTCTTATTTCCACCGTTGCCATGTTTCTTATTAATCAAAGGTAGGTGCTAAGATTTGCTATCATGACTTCTTTGCAGATCATGTTTATATTTACTTCCTTTCTGTTGTCTAAAGATATACTTCTCTGTCAGTCTAGCAACAACTTCACTGAAAACAATGACGGGATCAACCGGATCTTCTACTTTCTTTGTTCTCATTCACTACATTTAGAATCCAAAGAATATACCTTTTATCATTTACCTTACGGCATTTATTGATCATGAGCCAAAACAGTAAAAGAGACCAGCAACATTTTCCAGCCAAGTGGATTTTATGAATTGATTTATTCAATCACAGTGAAAATACTCAACTGAAATGGTATATAATTATTATTTGAAAATGATAGTAATAATATATTTCTATAAACTTTTATTATCTATTTTTATTAAATCATATAAAATAATCAATACACTTTGATCAGATTAACTTTTGGTGACTTACTCAAATTAGTGCATCCCACAAATTATCATGCTTGAACATATTCCAGAGAATAGACTAAGACATCTGAAAACAATCTTTAAAGAAAGGTTTATAAATCTTTTTTCAAATAATTATGAGGAATCCCTCAATATGAACATTTAAATTAACATTACAAGACCTCAAAGGACTTTAACATAGGATATATATGATTGGGAAATATCAGGTTAAGTGTTTTAGTATATTTCTTCTGGTTTCATTTAATCTGGAATCTTTCCTCTTACCATTTGTTATGGAAGTCCAGGTATCACTCATCTCTGCACAGAATCAAGAAGTCTGTCACAAGCATTAGGTACCTGTAGAAGATATTTTACATGACAGATATTGGAGTAAACCTATCCTCAATTTACAGCATTACACACTTCTGTGAAGTAGCATGTTACCTTGAAATTATTTAGAGCTATAGAAAAGGTTGATGAATCCAGCATACACAAAGCAGAGAGAGAATTTTCTGCAGATGGTGTAAAAGGCTCTGATTCATGGAAGTGATGAGTTCAACAAATGGTGGTATGTATGGTGTATGGAATAGAACAGGGCAATAAAGAATCAGTTAATACAGCTGTCCAGAATAAGATATTATTGGTTCAAAGAGATTATATATGAATACTAGTTATAATCTTGAATGTAAATTTACCCTACAACAGATAACCCCAGCCACCTATGTGTCTCCTTCCCACACTTTTTCAGCTGTTACTACAATTAAGATGAAATTATTGAAAGATCGTGTTAACTATCCTTCAGTCCCATCATGAGGGAGGCTTAATCTATTATATTCAATTTGCAGGTAATAAAAATAAGATTAGTAGGGCACTAATCTTATTATAGTAGGGCACTATAAAATTAATATCCAGATCATCACTTGGTGGTTCTATGATTCAGTTACAAGAGGCAACTTTAGGATAAACTTTTGATAAACAAGTCAGATTTAGACACGAACACTTCTTACCTAAAAGGAGAAAGCAGAAGGATTTAGGCAAGTGCAATGAGTATACACAACAGTGTCAACACATTTTTTTGTTCCTCTGAGATTCATAAGGTTTTGAGAATCCATTTATAAGTTAGGTTGCTTTTAACTGTAAGTATGAGAAAACAAGAGTAAAGAAGCTTACAAGAAAATAATTTATTAAATTCATATCAGGAAAACAGGAGGAAAGGTTGTTCTAGAGTTACTCAGTTCTTCAGCTTAAAGATGACATGATAGGCCTGAGTTAAAGTCATTAATTCATTCAACAATTGAATTCCTCATATACCTCAGGTCCTGTTCTAGGTACTGAGATTTTCAGGGTGCTATGGTAAAGAATGGCTGCAAATACTTTAAATTCCTCCCAATGTGAGGTGATGTATAATTTCCCTAAACTTGAATTTTAGTTGGCCTTACTGACTTGCTCTGGTAACAAGACCATTGCAGAAATGATTCTGGGAGACTACCAAGAAAATGTTGTAAGCATCCTTGAAGCTTCTACCTAGGGTTCTTAGAGTGCTCACTCTCAGCATAGTTTCTCTTGGAACCCAACCCCCACACTGTGAGAAGTCCAAGCCATGGACAAGGAAACATTCCAGTTAATATTCCATGCTGAGCCGGCAGAGAATTTCCAGCAACATGAGTTTTAGAAGACTCCAATCCCAGATGTCTTTTGACTGCAACCATATAAGAGACCCCTAGTGAAAATGAATTAAGCACAGATATCCCCCCAAAACTATAAAAGATAACAATAAAATGTCATTTTACAGTAATTATTAAATTTGGGTGTTGTGTGTCATGCTGCCATAACCATACAACATGCAGTGAACAGCACAGATAAAAATCTCTACACTTGTGGAGCTTATACTCTCATTGGGGAGGCAGAAAACAAATAAGCTATATAAATAGGTTAGATATTTTAAAATGCTAGGTAAAATTTTGTAAGGCAGATAAGATAGAAGACAAAGAGAGATTTCTAGCCTGACTCTTAAGAGTAAATGCCAGTTCTCATGGTCAGAAGAGAGAGAGAGAACAGCACCCAGCAATACAGCCTAACAAACCAACTTTAGGAATAAAGACATTGCATCTTCCTTGTGATATAGTTCTTTAGAAAATTAAATAAATAAATATTTCCCCAGAAAATCCCTAACATATTTCCTCTTCTATCTTATATAACAAGGTTGTGTCACATGCCTGAACAAACTTAACCCTAGCAACGATTGTTTACATAAAGAGGGAAAAATACAGATACTAAGTAGAGGATTTAATATTGGTACTACTTTTTATCATGTAAAAGCCATATCCACTTAGCATCAGAGAATGTCTTAGAGGAAGGCTGACTCGATGCTTTACCTTTAGATATTTGAACTAGAATTTCTTGAACCTATACACTCAACTTAAATGATCAAAGATATTTAATAAAGTTTAAATACAAAAGGAGGAGGCAAGCATTGTCAAGTATTAACATTGCGTGGAATGGATAAAATAGCTGATTATTATTTAGTTGCATAAAAAAGACATACATGCGTACATACATACAGGAGAATTTTACCTTCGTTTACAGCTAAAATTATAAGGAAATTTCCTTATGAGGAAAGCAAATATGCAAATAATCTCAGTTGACACTCAACTAATGATTAAGTTAAAAATTAAACTATTAACACATTAAATATATTAGATTTCAAGGGAGGATTTGTGTGAAGACCTATTTGTTTAATTTTTAAAATATAGTAATTTAAAAAAGATATGGGGCAAAAATAAGGAGAGACAGAACTTATCTTTTTAAAAAAAGGAGACAAATTTACTCTCAAGACATCAAACAAATAAAATTATTACAATTTCTGAAAAATATTCAACACTGTCTTGGAAAGGCCCAGCACTTCCATATGAATTGCAAAATAGACATGTAATAACATGTTCAGATTCTGAATCAAATGGACAGTGAATATTTTAAAAATATTCTGCGTGAGTCTTTTGGGAATGCAATGTAGTTATGTGATTATAGAACAAATGTGGTGAAATTTTGTTGATTATAATCTCAAGATAAGGAAGACCTTTTAGGAGAAAAATAAATTTATAATCATGAAAGTTTAAAAAGAAAAATAAATTGTCCCAAACTACTGATTATAATATTAAAACATCACAAAATTGAGTTTTGGTTTCAAATTGGAGTAGATTTATCTTTCTTTAAGAAATAATTATCATTCAGATTTTACTAAATGATAATTAGAATCTAATTATCACTTAGATTCTACTTTAAAAAATATGTTATAGAAATTTTATATTCTCATTGAAATCATTGAAATCACAAATATTATATAAAATGTTTTTGAAGCATGACTACTATATATTTCAATAGCCATATATTCTAAATCATTTCTCAGCAAGCCCTCACTTTCTATAATTTATGCTTAATAACCAATTAAGTGTGTAATAGAAAGTATTTAATTGGCATACTCTGTACAGCAAATTGATTTGTGTAAGGAAGGTTCAGTTAAAATAGAACAGGCAATCTGCTTAGATTGACTTTCTTGTAAATATAAGCTCTATTAGAGAGACACCTTGATTTCTCAAATATAGATGTGATGCTACATGCTTACCATTAAGACTTAGAAAGAAACTTAAGCTTTCTAATCATTGTTCTCGTAAAAACGTAATTAAAATACAGAAAACAATAGCAAATTCTGGAGTAACTGTCAGAATGCTTAATTATTCTACATCATCAATCGGAAAAAATGAAAAATGTGGATTTTTAAGGATTTTTATTAGATTTATAACCTGTATTGCAAGCATAGCCTGGATTTAATAAATGTTTTAAAAATATTACTATAGGTTAATTTTAATGGCATGAATTTGGCTTCCAAAAAACTTGATAATTGCTGAATAATTATTCTTCAGTAAGCACTGTTTCACACATCTATTTCCAAATCACAGATATTAATAGATATGTTATTTTTAAAGCTGCCTATTTTTAATCATAAGCAACTTACTTCATATGGAGCAAAGAATCATATAACAAGATTTTTAAATAACATAAGCTCTATTTTACTTTTTACCCACACTTGAAATTGGTATTTCAATAACTTTCCTTTGAGAATTCTGTTGCTGAGATTTGTGCTTATATTGCCTAAAATTTAATTTTTACCATCTATTTTCTTTGCCATTTATAAACACTTTAATTTCTGAACTTTAAGATGTATATGTCACATTCTTGGATGTTTAACTTCTTTATAGTTTCTATATCCTTAATTTATACAACCAAAAGATGGCAGTACTTCATCAAGTATTATTTTACTATAGACTTTAGTATTTATTTTCACAATAGTCAAAATCTATTGGGTACACTTTTTTATTTTAAGAGTAGTACTATATTCAATATTAAGAGCTTTCCAATAAATATTTTAATTTTTGATCTTTAAATCAGTTATTTTTTTTAAAGTAATTTAAGAAATAAAAGTCCTGTAATAATGTCAAATAGAGCATACTTTGAGTGCATATTTTAAACACTCTTCTCCGTATCCTCTCCTGGCTTTATTTGATTAGTTGCATCTGAATCTCACCGAAGACAGATCTTTGAAGACCTGTGGAGCTACCTTTCTATTAATACAATGATCTTGATTTCATTTCAAAGAACTTAAAACCTGTATTTGTGCTTACATATGTGCCAAAGTGAGGCTGAATTGTAAAATTTTCCATTAGGCTCAAGAGTTTTGATTCCAGCTCTAACAAAGACTGCACCCAAGTATTTCTAATTAATGCACCATCAATATAAAGGAAATAGACTTTCATGTTTAAATATAGTAGCACTGAAATTCCACTGAATTTTTGAGTGTGGAATAATAATTAACTGAACTTTTTGATTATCCTCACTGTCTGTTGTATTAATAGCTATTTTTCTCTGACA
Organism: Physeter macrocephalus; assembly: GCF_002837175.3. Taxonomy (NCBI): domain Eukaryota; kingdom Metazoa; phylum Chordata; class Mammalia; order Artiodactyla; family Physeteridae; genus Physeter; species Physeter macrocephalus. The sequence goes on along the minus strand of NC_041220.1, from coordinate 88,668,481 downwards.
GTCTTTGTCCCCTTACCTTTTGCTCACTCTCAACCAAAACCCACACAACAATCCATTTTAATGTATTTTAATTTAATAATTTTTAACAATATATTATAAATCACAAATGATTTCACGTCTACATAACTGTATCCAAATGTATTTCCTAACCTGTAATTCTGCCTCTTGCAAGAACATTTGTCATTACTTATTACTATGTTATTTAGTATCAAAGGTGAAACTCCAGATATTAAGTGTGTTTTCCAAGCTGCTTATTGACAAGACAATTTTAACATTCCTCTCAGCTTGACTAAACTTTAGACAGGTTTCTTTCAGAACATTAGCTCTTGACCTCCCTTTCAGATTTCAGAGGAAAGTAGAAGAATGGTGTGAGATGACAATTATAAAGATTCATGTCAAACAATCAATGTTTTCTTTTTCTGCTCATTCTTTTGACTATTATCCTAGCCATGACAGTATCCTATAGTTGAGGTCATTTCAGGAAACAGGTGTGAGCTGATTAAAGATTTAACTAGAAATAACTTAAAAGAACAAAAGTACGGATATGTATACAAGTATGGATATACATAGAAGCATATATACTCATATATACTTATATATATTATTTATTACTTATATATATTTATTACTTATATATGTAGTACATACAAACAGTTATATATAATCCTTTGTCAAATGCCCCCATTCAAGAGCACAGGACAAAGACTACACTTTTGTGTTCCTTTCTCTTCTCTCCTTAAATTTAACCACAGGAATTTATACTTGAAATAATGGTAGTGAAAAAGTGAACACACAAAGTTTTGCTGTAATTTTTTTTTCAGGAGACATTGATGGGAAGTTATGGTTGAAGGATGAATGATGAACAAAAATAACCAATTCTTGTGAATGAACATAGGAATACTTGAAACATTAAGTATGGGTCCTTTAACAAACTATGTGCTTTTTAGAAAGACTCATTTCTAGTTTTTAAAGCTATGTCTTTCCATTCAGATGAAACTTTTTTGAGTTATAGAAAATATTACCTAATTTTAAAAAAATTAGTAAACTGTGGCTCAGAGAGTTTGTATAACTTTGAAAAGGGGAGAAAATTGTATAATTACCGGGAAACTCTGCTCAATACTCTGTAATAACCTAAATGGGAAAAGAATTTGAAAAAAAGAATAGATATATGTATAACTGAATCACTCTGCTGTACACCTGAAACTAACACAATGTAGTTAATCAGCTATACTCCAATAAAAAAATAAAAAAATTTTAAAAAGAAAAAAAATAAAGGTAAGTCCTCCGGCTGTACCTCCTCACCCTTTTAACTTCACTCTGTCTCATTCAAAAATTACAACATTAGAGTAATACTTTGCTTTTCTCAATATGCTTTCACATAGATTACTCTATTGATATAAAAGGTAAAAGTAATCTAATCCAATAACAAAATGGGGAGGGGAGTCTGGGATTTGTTTTAGGGATTTAAGTGTTTCCTTTCCATTATGAGAAAAATGAGCATAGTGGCCTTCTTACTTTATGGAATGGTGTAGAGACATTACTGTGTCTTTGGTGATTGATAAGGGATCTCTAAAAAGGGATATGGGTGTATGATAGTTTTCTAATACATATTTGCACACAATTGGTGTAAAGGGAATAAATTTCCAGATTCTCAACATTCATGTATGATGTTTTCAAAAATCAATGTCTAAAATTTCACTCTCATGATGATGTGCAACTTCTCCTCGCCCAACTCTCTCTTTCTTAAGTGTTCTTCAAAGTTGCAAATACGCACACACCTCCTAACAACCTTAGAATTTAGCTCTGAACCATGTGTACCATTTGTGCACAACCATTGTTGTACACAGATATCTCTAGGTCATCAAATAGAGGAACATATGGAAATAATATGGACTGGGTAATAGTTTCCTTTGTGGCTTTTACAAACAGGTGGTTTCCAAATATCTACCCTAAACAAATCAAGGAGGGCCAAATCAAGTCATCAGCTGACATATCCTTAAGGTCTTTTTTGATAATTAATTTTTCTGTGGTATTTGCTCTATAACTCAAAAGGATTTCAAAAAACTGGGTGGCATCTCAGTAATAAAAGTTTTCATTGTTTTCTTATTTTCATAAATTGTCTAGGAATTTACATTTAAAACAATAAATAAAAATGAAAAGGATACTAAATTCAGCCACATTCCAGCAATATAAGTAAGCTTCATTCACAGATACAAAAAACAGTAATTGAAAATGGGAATCTCTTTTATCTTATTAAAAGAAGAATTCCTAACAAAATTTGACATTAAAAAAAATAATTGTAGTTAAGCCTATGTTTATATTGATCAATTACCAATAAATAAAAACTCTTTGCATAAGATTTGTTTTATATAGTATGATACCTATTGTCACAGGAATTGTTAAAAATAATATATATTTTGTGTATCTATTAGAAGAGAAAATGATATGGTGGTAAATAGTTTTTTAGGCAAACATTATATTTCACAAAGAAAAAATTCTATTGGGGAAGTTGAATGGAAATATTTTAAATCTTCTTAATATATGTTTCAAATTCAACTTTAAATGTCAAATTTAAGATATGAATGGGACATATAATTGTACATAATTCCTTTGGAAGATACACGTGTCTAAAATTCAGAGAATGCTGATTCTTACTACAATTATAGAACCAGAAGAAAAGGACATGTTTATAATAGCTATTATTTTAAAGTCTAACAGAGCACAAAAAATGTTAGTATATGAAGATGATTCCAGAAAGTTGTTGGAGCCTTTATTTATTTATTAAATTTATTTATGTTTTATAAATTTATTTAACATATATAATTTATTTTATATAAGTGTATTTATTTACTAAATAATATAAGGAGAGCCTTGAAATCTGGCAGTCAATATTTTTTATAGAACTTCCTATTCACTCATATTTTTATGAAATAACAGAATTCTTTCCAACCCTTTCTTCATTTTCATAAAGGTAATTTGAGAACATATAAGAAACGTGATTTAACTTCCACCAATCATACACATGTGGAAAATATTTCTGGAAAGGGAGGATTATATTCATTTTAAAATTTGTTTAGAATTTTTCTCTGTAGTTTAGTATTAGAAATTATTTCAGCTAAGTCATGAGATTATTTTTTTACTATAATTATCCATATTTATTATCACTCTTTTTTTAGTACTATTTTTTCTCCACTTAGCAATGGACTTCAGATCACGTCATTCCTAATCAGATTGTAGACACAGAGAAGGATGCCAGGCACCAGGGTCTTTGTCAAAATGAGGTGAGTTGCTTGGGCCACTTATCCACTGTAAGTAGCTGACAAAGAAAATTGTACTTAAAGAAAGCCAGGTTTACAGAATTTCTACAGACTCCTTAGAGTAACACTATTTTAATTTTAGAAGTTAAAGGAGCAGTGCCCCACGCCACCACCAGAGTTACAATGTTTGCGTACCATTGCCAAAATACCCTGGACTTGAAGGGCTTGGACATTTTAAAAGTGAAGGCAACGCAGTTTTTAGAAACAAAGATGCAGTCATGACACTTCTGTTACAAAAACAAAAATCCTGTCCCAGAATCTTATGTTTCCTTAGATAAAATACAAAGGCTTTAGTGGGCATTCAAGAAGTTAAGAACTTGAATGGACACTTCTTGCCTGACATAGCAGTGAAATTTGTTCACTGTCCTTCTTCTTGCTCTCTTCAATGGACTCTTGAAGCTCCCTTCTGGTTTTTGCTGTAGTCTCTTATACCCCAGAGTCTTTCAACCATATAGCTTCCTCAGCCTGAAATATTCAAAAGTGACCATCTAATCCTTATTCTACAATCAGGTCTAACTTTAGTGTCATTTCTTCAGGAAGTCTTCCCTTAATCTGGGCTTATCTGCATTTGTTTTAAAATCTTGAAGCATTTCTACGAGAAGGAGGGATTACAAGAGTGAGAACTTGGCAACTAATATTTACTGAGCTCTCACTACATGTCAGGCACTCATTAACTCTTTCAGTCATTATTGCAACCCCATGAAGTAGATACTTCCCTCTTATTATTCCCACTTCAAACTAAATATTAGATTCTGATTGGATTTACTTGTCCAAGGTGACAAGGTTTTTAAGTGGCAGGTAATTATTTCTTTAAATTGTGTACTTGGGCAGTGTAGAAAGACATGGAGTTCATGTCTTCCCACAACTAAGGCTCCCACAGGACAATGGTGGGGGACCTAGATGCCCAAGGTGACAGGAGGAACCCCCAAATGAATTGGTAGGATGTGGGGGGACTAAGGGGGTAGGAGAAGTGAAGGCTGGACAGGGCTGGCATCTCTGAGGGGTCACTGAAAGGGGGCGTAGTGGTTCCCACACCTGGAGGTACCCTTGGGGGCTCAGATCAGGGAGTAGCACACCAATGTATCCTCTGCCCAATCGGCCAGAGAAGTCTGCTCAGCTCTCAGGCTGGGTCCTATGCCCTCAGAGACCCCCTCCGGGATGTGTGGGTCCTGGGGGCATAGGAGGGAGACCAGGGAGATCAGGAGAAGCAGGCAGGAGGGACCTTCCAGGACGGAGGAGCAGGAGAGGAGCGGAGGGTGTTGGCCCTGCTCACTCAAGCCTGGGAAATCTACTGAGCTCCCAGGCCAGTCTCCCACCCTTCAAAACCTCCTCCATGCCACGTGGGACCTGGGGGCATAGGAGGGAGGCTGGTGGGGGGGGAGATCAGGAGAAGCAGGCAGGAGGGGCCTCCAGGACCAGAGGGGGAGAGGAGCAGAGGGTGTTGGCTCCATCCACTTGAGCTCAGGGAAACCTACTTAGCTCCCAGGTGAAATCCTCCACCCTCTTAGAGGCAGGAGGCACCTTTTGTTCCACTGAGCCTAAGCCACACCTCCCAAACCTCCAGAGCCTTTTCCAGCCATGTGGGTCCTAAGCATAAGCCTTGCCCACTTCCCAAACCCCACCCATGTTTAGGCCACAACCTCCACAGCCAAGCCCTTTTCCACCTTACTTTTTTTTTTTTTCTCCTATTCTTGTGGTTCTGTTTTACCTTCCGGTTGCTGTTTCATCTATATTTCTATTTTTATATTCTTTATAACACATCTATTAGTTTCCTAGTCTAATTTTATTTTTAACTTTGTTATTATTCTCCCCCTCCTTATTTTTTTGTGCCTCTCCGTGTACTTGCAGTATCTTGGTTCACAAGATGGGGGTCGGGAAGAAGCTCCTGCAGTGGGAGCACTGAATCTAAACCATTGGACTAACAGAGAACCTCAGACCCCAGGGAATATTCATTGGAGTCAGGTTTCCTGGAGGTCCTCATATCGGCACCAAGACACAGCTCTACCAAACAGCCTACAAACTACAGTGTTGGAAGCCTCAGGCCAAACAACCAGTAAGAAAGGAACACAATCCCACTTATCAGAAAAATAAAAATAAAAAAATGAGATGGCAAGAAAATATGTCACAGATGAGGGAGCAAAGTAAAAACATACAGGATCAAATAAATGAAGAGGAAATAGGCAATCTACCTGAAAAACAACTCAGAGAAATGATAGTAAAGATGATCCAGAATCTCAGAAATAGAATGGAGGCATGGATTGTGAAAATACAAGAAATGTTTAACAAAGATCTAGAAGAACTAAAGAACAAAAGAACAGAGATGAACAACACAATAACTGAATTGAAAAATGTACTACAAGGAATAAAAAACAGAATAACTGAGGCAGAAGAATGAATAAGTGAGTTGGAAGATAGATTGGTGGAAATAACTGCTGAGGAGCGGAATAAAGAAAATATAATGAAAAGAATTGAAGACAATCCCACAGACCTCTGGGACAATACTAAATGCACCAACATTCAAATTATAGGGGTCCCAGAAGAAGAAGAGAAAAAGAAAGTGTCTGAGAAAATATTTGAAGAGATTATAGTGGAAAATTCCATAACATGGGAAAGGGAATAGTCACCCAAGTCCAGGAAGCACAGAGAGTGGCATCCAGGATAAACACCAGATGAAGCACATCAAGACACATATTAATCAAACTAACAAAAATTAAATTAAAAAAAAATTAAAAGCAGCAAGGGAAAAACAAAAAATAACATACAAAGGAAACCCCATAAGGTTATCATCTGACTTTTCAGCAGAAACTCTGCAAGCCAGAAGGGAGTGGCAGGATATACTTAAAGTGATGAAAGGGAAAACCTATGACCAAGATTATTCTACACAGCAAAGATCTCATTCAGATTCGAAGAGAAAAAGAAAGTGTCTGAGAAAATATTTGAAGAGATTATAGTGGAAAATTCCATAACATGGGAAAGGGAATAGTCACCCAAGTCCAGGAAGCACAGAGAGTGGCATCCAGGATAAACACCAGATGAAGCACATCAAGACACATATTAATCAAACTAACAAAAATTAAATTAAAAAAAAATTAAAAGCAGCAAGGGAAAAACAAAAAATAACATACAAAGGAAACCCCATAAGGTTATCATCTGACTTTTCAGCAGAAACTCTGCAAGCCAGAAGGGAGTGGCAGGATATACTTAAAGTGATGAAAGGGAAAACCTATGACCAAGATTATTCTACACAGCAAAGATCTCATTCAGATTCGAAGGAGAAATCAAAAGCTTTTCAGACAAGCAAAAACTAAGAGAATTCAGCACCACCAAACCAGCTTTACAACAAATGCTAAAGAAACTGCTCTATGTGAGAAACACAAGAGAAGAAAAAGCCCCCCAAAACAAACCCCAAACAATTAAGAAAATGGTAATAAGAACATACATATCGATAATAACCTTGAACAAAAATGGATTAAATGCCCCAACCAAAAGACAAAACAGGCTGAATGGATACAAAAACAGACCCATATATATGCTGTCTACAAGAGACCCACTTCAGAGCTGAAGACACATACAGACTGAAAATGAAGGGATGGAAAAAGATATTCCCTGCAAATGCAAATCAAAAGAAAGCTGGAGTAGCAATACTCATATCAGATAAAATAGACTTTAAAATAAAGACTGTTATAAGAGATAAGGAAGGACAATACATAATGATCAAGGGATCAATCCAAGAAGAAGATATAACAATTATAAATGTTTATGCACCCAACTTCGGAACACCTAAACACGTAAGGCAAATGCTAACAACCATGAAAGGGGAAATCGACAGTAACACAATAATAGTAGGGGACTTTACACCCCACTTACACCAATGGACAGATCATCCGAACAGAAAATAAATAAGGAAACACAAGCTTTAAATGACACAATAGACCAGATAGATTTAAGAGATATTTATGGGACGTTCCATCAGAAAACAGCAGTTTACACTTTACTCTCAAGGGCAAATGGAACATTCTCCAGGATAGATCACATCTTGGGTCACAAATCAAGGAAAAGTTAAGAAAATTGAAATCGTATCAAGCATCTTTTCTGACCACAACACTCTGAACTTGGAAATAATTTACAGGAAAAAAAACTGTGAAAAACACAAATACATGGAGGCGAAACAGTGCACTAAGAAATAACCAAGGGATCACTGAAGAAATCAATTAAAAAATACATAGAAACTAATGACAATGAAAACACGATGACCCAAAACCTAAGGGATACAACAACAGCAGTTCTAAGAGGGAAGTTTATAGCAATACAATCCTACCTCAAGAAACAAGAAAAATCCAAATAAACAATGTAATCTTACACATAAAGGAACTAGAGAAAGAAGAACAAAGAAAACCCAAAGTCCGTGTAAGGAAAGAAATCATAAAGATCAGAGCAGAAATTAATGAAATAGAAATGAGGAAACAGTAGCAAAGATCAATGAAACTAAAAGCTGGTTCTTTGTGAAGACAAACAAAAATGATAAACCCTTAGCCAAACTCATCAAGAAAAACTGGGTTAGGACACAAATAAAAAAATTAGAAATGAAAAAGGAGATGGCTTCACAGGTGAATTCTATCAAACATTTAGAGAAGAGCTAACTCCAATCCTTCTCAAACTCTTCCAAAAAATTGCAGAGGGAGGAACATTCCTAAATACATACTATGAAGCCACCATCACCTTAATATCAAAACCAGACAAAAATCACACACACACACAAATTATAGACCAATATCACTGATGAACACAGATGCAAAAAACCTCAACAAAATATTAGCAAACAGAATCCAACAACATATTAAAAGGATCATACACCATGATAAAGCAAGATTTATCCCAGAGGGCAAGGACTCTTCAATATACGCAAATCAATCAATGTTGTATACCATATTAACAAATTAAAGCATAAAAACCATATGATCATCTCAATTGATGCAGAAAAATCTTTTGACGAAATTCAACATCCATATATGATAAAAACTCTGCAGAAAGTGGCCATAGAGGGAACATACTTCAACATAACAAAGGCCATATATGACAAACCCACAGCAAACATACTCAGTGGTGAAAAACTGAAAGCATTTCCACTAAGATGAAGAACAAGACAAGGATGTCCACTCTTGCCACTCTTGTTCAACATAGTTTTGGAAATCTTAGCCACAGCAATCAGAAAAGAAAAAGAAATAAAAGGAATCCAAATTGGAAAAGAATTAAAACTGTCACTGTTTACAGATGACATGATACTATACATAGAAAATGCTAAAGAAGCCACCAGAAAACTACTAGAACTAATCAGTGAATTTAGTAAATTTTCAGGATACAAAAATAATGCACATAGATCTCTGGTATTTCTCTACACCACCAACAACAAATCAGAAAGAGAAATTAAGGAAACTATCCCATTTACCATTGCAAAAAAAAAGAATAAAATACCTAGAAATCAAGCTACCTAAAGAGGCAAAATACTTGTACTCAGAAAACTATAAAACCCTGATGAAAGAAATCAAAGATGACATAAACAGATGGAAAAATATACCATATTCTAGGATTGGAAGAGTCAATCGCAACAAAAAGAATAAAATACCTAGGAATAAAGCTGCCTAAGGAGGTGAAAGACTTGTACTCAGAAAACTATAAAACCCTGATGAAAGAAATCAAAGATGACATAAACAGATGGAAAAATATACCATATTCTAGGATTGGAAGAGTCAATATTGTGAAAATGACTATACTACACAAAGCAATCTACAGGTTCAATGCAATCCCTATCAACTTACCAATGGCATTCTTCACAGAATTAGAACAAAAAATTTTACAATTTGTATGGAAACACACAAGACCCCAAATAGCCAAAGCAATCTTGAAAAAGAAAAACAGAGCTGGAGGAATCAGGCTCCCCAATTTCAAACTACACTACAAAGCTACAATAATCAAGAGAGTATGGTACTGGCACAAAAATAGAAATATAGATCAATGGTTCAGCACAGAAAGCCCAGAGACAAACCCTTGCACATATGGCCACCTAATTTACAACAAAGGAGGCAAGAACATATAATGGAGGAAAGACAGCCTCTTCAAAAGTGGTGCTGGAAAAACTGGACAGATATATGTAAAAGAATGAAATTAGAAAAATCCCTAACACCATACACAAAAATAAACTCCAGATGGATTAAAGACCTAAATGTAGGACCAGGCACTACAAAACTCTTAGAGGAAAATATAGGAAAAACACTCTTTGACATAAACCACAGCAAGATCTTTTTTGACCCACACCTCCTAGAGTAATGAAAATAAAAACAAAAATAAGCAAATGTGACCTAATGAAACTTAAAATCTTTTGCACAACAAAGGAAACCACAAACAAGATGAAAAGACAATCCTCAGAATAGAAGAAAATATTCACAAATGAAAAAACAGACAAAGGTTTAATCTCCAAAATATACAAACAGCTCATGGTGCTCAATATCAAAAAAACAAACAATCCAATTAAAAAATGGGAGAAGACCTAAATAGACATTTCACCAAAGAAGGCATACAGATGGCCAAGAGGCACATGAAAAGATGCTCAACATCACTAATTATTTCAGAAATGCAAATCAAAACTACAATGAGATACCACCTCACACTGGTTATAATGGCCATCATCAAAAATCTTGAAACAATAAATGCTGGAAAGTGTGTGGTGAAAGGAATCCTCCTGCACTGTTTGTGGCAATGTAAATTGATACAGCCACTATGGAGAACAGTATGGAGGTTCCTTAAAAAACTAAAAATAGAACTACCATATGACCCAGCAACCCCACTGCTGGGCATATACCCTGAGAAAACCACAATTTAAAAAGAGACATTGGGGCTTCCCTGGTGGCACAGTGGTTGCGCGTTCGCCTGCCGATGCAGGGGAACCGGGTTCGCGCCCCTGTCTGGGAGGATCCCACGTGCCGCGGAGCGGTTGGGCCCGTGAGCCATCCACAATGTTCATTGCAGCACTGTTTACAATAGCCAGGGCATGGAAGCAACCTAAATGTCCATCGACAGATGAATGGATAAAGAAGATGTGGCACATATGTACAATGGAATATTACTCAGCCATAAAAATATATGAAATTGAGTTATTTATAAGTGAGGTGGATGGACCTAGAGTCTGTCAGAGTGAAGTAAGTCTGAAAGAGGAAAAAAAAAAACCTTATGCTAATGCATATATATGGAATCTAAAAAAAAATTGTACTGATGAACATAGTGGCAGGGCAGGAATAAAGACGTAGATATAGAGAATGGACTTGAGGACACAGGCAGGAGGGGGAAGCTGGGGCGAAGTGAGAGTAGCATTGACATATATAGACTACCAAATATAAAATAGCTAGTGGGAAACAGCAGCATAGCACAGGGAGATCAGTTTGGTGCTTTGCTAAGACTTGAGTGGGGATAGGGTGGGTGGTAGGGAGACTAAAGAGGGAGGGGATGTGGGGATGTATGTATGCATATGGCTGATTCACTTTATTGTGTGACAGAGGCTAGCACAGTATTGTGAAGCAGTTGTTCTCCATTAAGATATATTTTTTAAAAATATGTGTACTTACTAAACTTTACCTCCATAAGAACAAATGTCTGTTGTGTTCATCTTTGTGTGTATCTCCAGACCTGGCACTGTCAACATTTAAGAAATATTTATTGGATGATTGAATTATGCAGATAATATGATGGTGAGACTGTTTTATATGTATGTTAAAGAGAGTCGTGGAATATAAGAAACTTCAAGGTGAGATTCACAAAAGGTGTCTTTGGTTCCAAGTGTGATAAATGAAAGGAAGATCTTCCCTCAGGGAAGCTCTGCATGTGGCATAATCTTAGAGAGTAGTAAGTGTGGGTGTGATATTAAAATAGGAAGTAGTGCAAAATAGGTATTTATTGTCAGTGGGTACAATTATCTGACTGGAATTATGACATTATTCATTCCTGCTTTAAAATTTTGAAAAATGTATAAAAAATAAATGTCCTCCATATCAATTAAGTATGTAACCATGCTGGATTATCAAATTTGTTTTTTTTTTTTTAACATTCAGTCCATGCTCTAGTAGGTCTCTCACTTCGTCACAGCTTACCCTTCCCCCTCCCCATGTCCTCAAGTCCATGCTCTAGTAGGTCTCTCACTTCGTCACAGCTTACCCTTCCCCCTCCCCATGTCCTCAAGTCCATGTCCCTGCCACTCTCTCACTTTGTCACAGCTTACCCTTCCCCCTCCCCATGTGCTCAAGTCCATGCTCTAGTAGGTCTGTGTTTTATTCCCGTCCTACCACTAATCTCTTCATGACATTTTTTTTTCTTAGATTCCATATATATATGTTAGCATACGGTATTTGTTTTTCTCCTTCTGACTTACTCAAATTTGCTTTTGATTGAGTATTTTGGTTGCATAAGAAATAAATCAGATAGAGCAAAAATATTATAATGATCACAGTCATTATAGAGAGGGTAGAAAATATAGACAAGCAAGAAAAAGAGAGTGGCGACTGAGCCCAATACAAACATATAACCACTGTTGACATTTGGTTATATTTATTTACCTATTACCTGATACACATACTGAATCATAATTGTTTCAATCAGACTTTTTTACTTGAGGGAATCACACAACCTGAAATCTATTCAAAAGTGTGTGCCTGGAAATTTCTCAACCCAAGAATCAATGGTTTTTATCAGCATTTCTGGGAGATTTATTATAAAAAAAATTTTAAGAACCATTTCTTTGTCAATGCTGATATCAAAATGATAGATTCTAGGCTTCTTTGTGCTTGCTTAATGTTCAAAGGAAAGAGTAGAAAAAATGTCTTCTTCATGCACAATTTTCTAAACATTGCCATTTTCATTATATTTTGTCTAATTTTTGCTGCCACGATTGATGCTGTCAGCTGATAGAGTCTCATTACACCAATTTGAAATTAATTAATCACTAGTGTCTTTAATTCCATTTCTACTGCTGTTAGAGATCTCGTGACACTATGTAGATAATAAAGATACACACACACATATATATATATACTTTTAAGCCATATATTATATATAATAAAATATGTTTTGTCTTCCAAAATTTATTTTTAATGTCTGCAAGAATCTGTTCTACTATTATATTATCATACGTAGTTTGATGGTGAAGTATTTATAGTCAGTTGATTTATGGAAGAACTGATTTCTTTTAAGCATTGAGTCCATCCCTGAGTATACTATGGTTTATTTATTCATGACCTTTTATAGTTCCTTCAATATCATTTTGAAATTATTTTGTTAGATTTATATTTATGTAACATTTGGGAGCAATTGTAATCACATCTTTTATCCTATTATATATGCTGTGCTTTTAGAGCTGATGTAAAGAAATGTTATTGTTTTTGTTTCTATGGATTTTTTTGTCATTCAGTCAATCTTGTGGAATTCTGTATGCTTTCAAATATTTACAGATATAGTCATTTGAATTTTGTATATGCACAGTTGTGTTTTCTACAAATAACAATAATATTGTCTCTTTGTTTCCAAACTTAATGACTATTTTTTCTCATTGTGCTTTTACCGTATTGTGTAGGATGTTTAGGGTAACTTTGTATAGTAAATCAGTTATGATTAATAATATATTTTCTAAATAACATATTTTCTAACTTATCTTTTAATGCACTATTTATTTGTGTTATTTTTATTATATGCTGAATCTAGTTGAATTAATTGAATTTTTAATTGTATTTTATTTTCTTCCTGAGTTGGAAGTTAGTCCATTTTAACATGAAAATTACAAATATATCTATTATTCTGCCACATCAAAGGAACTTGAACTACCTTTCTCTCATAACTTCACTACTTTAATTTGACCTGGTTTTTCACACCAACATAATGAATCTCTATCTCTAATTTTTTAAGGTGGATGATTCTTTAGGTTCACCAATATGTTCACAGACTTTTTTTTATAATTAATTTTTACTGGAGTATAGTTGCTTTATAATGTTGTGTTAATTTCTACTGTTCAGCAAAGAGAATCAGCTATACATATACATATATCCCCTCTTTTATGGATTTCCTTCCCATTTAGGTCACCAGGGTGCACTGAGTAGAGTTCCCTGAGCTATACAGTAGATTCTCATTAGTTATCTATTTTATAGAGTATCAGTAGTATATATATATCAACCCAAATCTCCCAGTTCATCCCACCCTCCTATTTCCTCCCCTGGTGTCCATATGTTTGTTCTCTATATCTGTGTCTCTATTTCTGTTTTGCAAATAAGATCACCTATTTTTAAATTTACGAGTTTTTTTCTTTATTCTGAGTTCCTTATTAATAAAATGAACCCTTGATATTTTGCTCTTTCCAGTAAATATCTTAAAGGATTGAATTATCTTACATTTATTTGACTAAAAGCTTTCTATGTCCTTTACTGAAATTATATTTATATATTAATTAACAAATATTTTGAACATTTTTTATAAGTCAGACTTTGGTCTAGGTGCCAATGCTATAACATTGCACCAAAAGACAAAACTGTCCTCAATAATCTTCCTTTACAATCAATTAAGAAAATACAGTTGGTTAAAAAAATACAACATTTATTGTGTTTTATGGCTAGTAGGAGAAATAGTAATCAAGAAAGTTAGGCAGAGTCAAGATAGAGGACTAAGAGTCCGGGTATCCTCACAACTAGGGCACCTACCAGGAACCAGTGAGGAACCACTGACACCTAAGGGGATGGGACAAACCCCCAGTGACAGGTGAGACGTGAGGTGTGGCGGGGAGTGAGGTGGGAAGAGAAGTGTATGCGGGAAGGGACTGGCGCCCCTGAGGGGTGGCTGGGGGAGGGGAGGAGTTCCTACACCCAGCGGGACCCTCCCATGGTTAGGGGTCCAGCGGGAATGTGGGAGACCCTGGGGGAGATGGTGGGGTGCAGAGGAATGGAACGGGATGTGGCCAGTGCTTTCCCTGTCCACTTAGACACTGGGGAGCCTGTTGGGCTCCTGGGTCTAATCCTCTGCCCTCAGAGCATCCCTCCTGCCAGGCAGAACCCAAGCCCCACCCCTACACCCCCACCCAGGGCCCCATCTCCACCCTCAGAGACCTGCTCTTAGACCCCCTCCAACCATGCTGGGCCTAAACCCCAACCACAAACACTCACCCAGGGCCTTACCTCCAAACTCCTGAGCATCACACTCTGGAGGTCCAACTTTGGAGGTGCTGCCTCTCCCCTTCCATGCAGGGCCTAAGCAAAGGCCCCACCTCACGCTTGAACATTGCCCCAACTAGGCCCTGCCCCCAAAGCCTGTTCTGGCTGCATGGGTCCTGAGGCTAGGCACCGCCCCACACTCAGACTTCACCCCCCACCCACGTAAGAACTGCCCCACTCTAACACTGTCCCTGCCTAAGTTCCATCCCCACCTAAAATCCACCCACCATATCCAAGGCTTTTTTTTTTTTCCTTTTTCCTCTTTTATTTTTATTAAATTTAATTAATTAATTAATTAATTTTTAAAAGAAATCTGAATAATTTATTGTTGAAAGAGAAATCATGTGGTCAATTAAAAATATTTATAATGGAATGTATACAAAGCATCAAGATTGCTTTGAAGGAGAAGCAAGGATGTGTGTACTAGCCTTAATAAACATTAAGAATTTTATAGTGCAAGATAGTTGAGTAAGGTAATGGAACAGAATAACAGCATAATATATAAAACTTGGTATAATAAAAGTACCCATAACTGGGAAATTAACAGACTATTCAGAAAATGCAGAAGGGATGGGGACTGTGTATGGAAAAGGATGAAATTAGAATTCTAATTTATACTAAATATTTAAAGTCTTAAGTTTGAAAAGCTAAACTTTAATATTTTTAGTGGAAATTATCAGACTAACCTCTTTTTTTTTCTTATTAGTCATCCATTTTATACACATCAGTGTATATATGTCAAACCCAATCTCCCAATTCATCACACCCCCACCCCCACCCCCTGTCGCTGTCCCCCCTTGGTGTCCATATGTTTTTTCTCTACTTCTGTGTCTCAATTTCTGCTTGGAAAACCAGTTCATCTGCACTATTTGCTAGGTTCCACATATATGTGTTAATATACGATATTTGTTTTTCTCTTTCTGACTTACTACAGTCTTTATGACAGTCTCTACATGCATCCACATCTCAACAAATGACCCAAGTTTGTTCCTTCTTATGGCTGAGTTATATTCCATTGTATATATGTACCACATCTTCTTCATCCATTTGTCTGTCGATGGGCATTTAGGTTGTGTCCATGACCTGGCTATTGTAAACTGCTGCAATGAACATTGGGGTGCATGTGTTTTGAACTATGGTTTTCTCTGGATATATGCCCAGTAGTGAGATTGCTGGGTCATATGGTAATTCTATTTTTAGTTCTTTAAGGAACCCCCATACTGTTCTCCATAGTGGCTGTATCAATTTACATTCCCACCAACAGTGCAAGAGGGTTCACTTTTCTCCACACCCTCTCCAGCATTTGTTGTTTGTAGATTTTCTGATGATGCCCATTCTAACTGGTGTGAGGTGATAAATCTTTGTAGTTTTGATTTGCATTTCTCTAATATTTAGTGATGTTGAGCAGCTTTTCATGTGCTTCTTGGCCATCTGTATGTCTTCTTTGGAGAAATGGCTATTTAGGTCTTCTGTCCATTTTTGGATTGGGTTGTTTGTTTTTTTTAAATATTGAGCTGTATGAGCTGTTTATATATTTTGGAGATTAATCCTTTGTCCGATGATTCATTTGAAAATATTTTCTCCCATTCTGAGGGTTGTCTTTTCATCTTGTTTATGGTTTCCTGTGCTATGCAAAAGCTTTTAAGTTTCATTAGGTCCCATATTTTTATTTTTATTTTTATTTCCATTACTCTAGGAGATGGATCCAAAAATATCTTGCTGTGATTTATGTCAAAGGGTGTTCTTCCTATGTTTTCCTCTAAGAGTTTTATAGTGCCAAGTCTTATATTTAGGTCTCTATCCATTTTTAGTTTATTTTAGTGTATGGTGTTAGGGTGTGTTCTAATTTCATTCTTTTACATGTAGCTGCCCAGTTTTCCCAGCACCACTTATTGAAGAGGCTGTCTTTTCTCCATTGTATATCCTTGCCGCCTTTGTCATAGATTAGTTTACCATCGGTGCGTGGGTTTATCTCTGGGCTTTCTATCCTGTTCCATTGATGTATATTTCTGTTTGTGCCAGTATCATATTGTCTTAATTACTGTAGCCTTGTTGTATAGTCTGAAGTCAGGGAGTCTGATTTCTCCAGCTCCGTTTTTTTTTCCCTCAAGACTGCTTTAGCTCTTCAGGGTGTTTTGTGTCTCCATACAAATTTTAAGACATTTTATTCTAGTTCTGTAAAAAATGTCATTGGTAATTTGATAGGGATTGCATTGACTCTGTAGATTGCTTTGGGTAGTAGAGTCATTTCACTATATTGATTCTTCCAATCCAAGAACATGATATCTCTCTATCTGTTGGTATCATCTTTAATTTCTTTCAACAGTGTCTTATAGTTCTATGCATACAGGTTTTTATCTCCCTAGGTAGGTTTATTCCTAGGTATTTTATTCTTTTTGTTGCAATGGTAAATGGGAGAGTTTCCTTAATTTTTCTTTCAGATTTTTCATCATTAGGATATAGGAATGCAAGAGATTTCTGGGCATTAATTTTGTATCCTGCAACATTACCAAATTCATTTTTTAGCTCTAGTAGATTTCTGGTGGCATCTTTAGGATTCTCTATGTATATTATCATGTCATCTGCAAACACTGACAGTTTTACTTCTTCTTTCCAAATTGTAATCCTTTTATTTCTTTTTCTTCTCTGATTGCCATGGCTAGGACTTCCAAAACTATGTGGAATAGTAGTGGTGACAGTGGACATCCTTGTCCTGTTCTTCATCTTAGAGGAAATTCTTTCAGTTTTTCACCATTGAGAATGATGTTTCCTGTGGGTTTGTCATATATGACCTTTATTATGTTGAAGTAGGTTCCCTCTATGCCCACTTTCTGGAGAGTTTTTATCATAAATGGGTATTGAATTTTGTCAAAAGCTTTTTCTGCATCTATTGAGATGATCATATGATTTTTATTCTTCAATTTTTTAATTTGGCATATCACATTGATTGATTTGTGTGTATTGAAGAATCCTTGCATCTCTGGGATAAATCAAACTTGATCATGCTGTATGATCCTTTTATGTGTTGTTGGATTCTGTTTGCTAGTATTTTGTTGAGGATTTTTGCATCTATGTTCATCAGTGATATTGGCCTGTAGTTTTCTTTCTTTGTAGTATCTTTGTGTGGTTTTGGTATCAGGGTGAAGGTAGCCTCATAGAATGAGTTTGGGAATGTTCCTTCCTCTGCAATTTTTTGGAAGAGTTTGAGAAGGATGGGTGTTAGCTCTTCTCTAAATGTTTGATAGAATTCACCTGTGAAGCCATCTGGTCGTAGACTTTTGTTTGTTGGAAGATTTTTAATCACACTTTCAATTTCATTACTTGTGATTTGTCTGTTCATATTTTCTGTTTCTTCCTGATTCAGTCTTGGAAGTTTATACCTTTCTAAGAATTTGTCCATTTCTTCCAGGTTGTCCATTATATTGGCATAGAGTTGCTTGTAGTAGTCTCTTAGGATGCTTTGTATTTCTGTGGTGTCTGTTGTAACTTCTTTTTTTTTCATTTTTTATTTTATTGATTTAAGTCCTCTCCCTCTTTTTCTTGATGAGTCTGGTTAATGGTTTATCAATTTTGTTTATCTTCTCAAAGAACCAGCTTTTAGTTTTATTAATCTTTGTTATTGTTTTGTTTCTATTCCATTTACTTCTGCTCTGATCATTATGATTTCTTTCCTTCTGCTAATTTTGGGTTTTGTTTGTTCTTCTTTCTCTATTTCCTTTATGTGTAGGGTTACATTGTTTATTTGACATTTTTCTTGTTTCTTGAGGTATTATTGTATAGCTATAAACTTCCTTCTTAGAACTGCTTTTGCTGCATCCCATAGGTTTTGAATCATTGTTCATTGTCATTTGTCTCTAGGTATTTTCTGATTTCCTCTTTTATTTCTTCAGTGATCTCTTGGTTATTTAGTAATGTTTAGCCTCCATGTGTTTGTGTATTTTACTTTTTTTTGCATGTAATTTATTTCTAATCTCATAGCATTGTGGTCAGAAAAGATGCTTGATATGATTTCAATTTTCTTAAATTTATTGAGGCTTGATTTGTGATCCATGATGTGATCTATACTGAAGTATGTTCCATGTGCACTTGAGAAGAAAGTGTAATCTTCCATTTGGGGATGGGATGTACTATAAATATCAATTAAATCTATCTGGTCTTTTGTGTCATTTAAAGCTTGTGTTTCCTTATTAATTTTCTGTTTGCATGATCTGTGCATTGGTATAAGTGAGGTGTTAAAGTTCCCCACTATTATTGTGTTACTGTTGACTTCCTATTTTAGAGCTGTTAGCAGTTGCCTTATGTATTGAGGGGCTCCTATGTTCGGTGCATATATATTTATAATTGTTATATCTTCTTCTCAGATTGATCCCTTCATCATCCCATAGTGTCCTTCCTTTTCGCTTGTGACATTCTTTATTTCAAAGTCTATTTTATGTGATATGAGTATTGCTACTCCAGCTTTCTTTTGATTTCCATTTGCATAGAATATCTTTTTCCATCCCCTCACTTTCAGTCTGTATGTGTCTCTAGGTCTGAAGTGGGTCTCTTGTAGACAGCATATATATGGGTCTTGATTTTGTATCCATTAGCAAGCCTGTGTCTTTTGGTTGGAGTGTTTAAGCCATTCACTTTTAAGGTAATTATCAATATGTATGTTCCTATTACCATTTTCTTAATTATTTTGGGTTTGTTTTTGTAGGTCATTTCCTTCTCTTGTGTTTCCCACTTAGAGAAGTTCCTTTAGCATTTGTTGTAGATCTGGTTTGGTGATGCTGAATTCTCTTAGCTTTTGCTTGTCTGTAAAGCTTTTGATTTCTCCATCAAATCTGAATAAGATCCTTGCTGGGTAGGGT
>NC_041220.1:88632791-88648775 GCF_002837175.3 Physeter macrocephalus | reverse complement strand
CCCTTTCATCACTTTAAGTATATCATGCCACTCCCTTCTGGCTTGTAGAATTTCTGCTGAGAAATCAGCTGTTAACCTTATCAGAGTTCCCTAGTATGTTATTTATCTTTTTTCCCTTGCTGCTTTCAATAATTTTTCATTGTCTTTAATTTTTGTCAATTTGATTACCATGTGTCTCAGCACACATGTGTCTCAGTTTCTCCTTGGGTTTATCCTGTATGGGGCTCTCTGCACTTCCTGGACTTGGACGGCTATTTCCTTTCCCTTGTTAGTGAAGTTTTCGACTATAATCTCTTCAAGTATTTTCTTGGCTCCTTTCTCTCTCTCTTCTCCTTCTGGGACCCCTATAATGTGAATGTTGTTGTGTTTAATGTTGTCCCAGTGGTCTCTTATGCTGTCTTCACTTCTTTTCATTCTTTTTTCTTTATTCTGTTCCACAGCTGTGAATTCCACCATTCTGTCTTCCAGGTCACTTATCCGTTCTTCTGCCTCAGTTATTCTGCTACGAATTCCTTCTAGTGTAATTTTCATATCAGTTATTGTATTGTTCATTTCTGTTTGTTTGTTCTTTAATTCCTGTAGGTCTTTGTTAAACATTTCTTGCATCTTCTCAATCTTTGCCTCCATTCTTTTTCTTAGGTCCTGGATCATCTTCACTATCATTATTCTGAATTCTTTTTCTGGAAGGTTGCCTATCTCCACTTCATTAAGTTGTTTTTCTGGGGTTTTACCTGAAGATAAAGAAGAGGAAATCAAAGAGGATATCAAAAAATACCCAGAAACAAATGACAGTGAAAACAAGAAGACCCCAAATCTATGGGATGCAGCAAAAGTAGTTCTGAGAGGGAAGTTCATAGCAATTCAAGCTCTCCTCAGGAAACAAGAAAAATCTCAAATAAAGAATCTAAACTTACACTTAAAGCAAGTAGAAAAGAAGAGCAAAGAAAACCCCAAATTACTAGAAAGAACGAAACCATAAATATCAAAACAGAAGTAAAGGAAATAGAAACAAAGAAAACAAAAGCAAAAATAAATAAAACTAAAAGCTTTTCTTTGAAAAGATAAACAAAATTGATAAACCACTAGCAAGACTTATCAAGAAAAAAAGGGAGAGGACTCAAATTAGTAAAATTAGAAATGAAAAAGGAGAGATTACAACTGACACCGTAGAAATACAAAAAACCATGAGACTACTACAAGCAACTATAGGCCAATAAAATGGGTAACCTGAAAGAAATGGACAAACTCCTGGAAAACTATAACCTTCCAAGACTGAACCAGGAAGAATTAGAAAATATAAACAGGCCAATCACAGGTAACGAAATTGAAACTGTTTCGAAAAAATCTTCCAACAAACAAAAGTCTAGGACCAGTTAGCTTCACAGGTGAATTCTATCAAACAGAGAGAGTAAACACCCATCTTTGTCAAACTCTTCCAAAAAACTGCTGAGGAGGAACACTCCCAAACTCGTTCTATGAGGCACCATCACCCTGATACCAACACCAGACAAAGATATCACAAAAAAAGAAAATTATAGACCAAAATCACTGATGAACATAGGTGCAAAAATCCTCAACAAAATACTAGCAAACAAAATCCAACAACACATTAAAAGGATCATACACCATGATCAATTGGGATTTATCCCAGGGATGCAAGGATTCTTCAATATATGCAAATCAATAAATGTGATACACCATATTAACACATTAAACAATAAAAACCATATGATCATCTCAATAGATGCAGAAAAACCTTTTGACAAAATTCAACATCCGTATATGATAAAAACTCTCCAGAAAGTGGGCATAGAGGGAACCTACCTCAACTTGATAAAAGCCATATATGAGAAACCGACAGCAAACATTCTCAATGTTAAAAAGTGAAGGCATTTCCTCTAAGATCAGGAACAAAACAAGGATGTCGACTCTTGCCACTATTTTTCAACATAGTTTTGGAAGTCCTAGCCATGGCAATGAGAGAATAAAAATAAATAAAAGGAATACAATTTGGAAAAGAAGAAGTAAAACTGTCAGTGTTTGCAGATGAGATGATAATGTACATAGAGAATACTAAAGATGCCACCAGCAAACTACTAAACTTATCAATGAATTTGGTAATGTTGCAGGATACAAAATTAATGCACAGAAGTCTCTTGCATTCTTATACACTGACAATGAAAGATCAGAAAGAGATATTAAGGAAACAATCCCTATACCATCGCAACAAACAGAATAAAATACCTAGGAATAAACCTACATAAGGGGGCAAAAGATCTGTACTCAGAAAACTATAAATCACTGATGAAAGAAATCAAAGATAACATAAACAGATGGAGAAATATACCATGCTCCTGGATTGGAAGAATCAATATTGTGAAAATGACTATACTACCCAAAGCAATCTACAGATTGAACGCAATCTCTATCAAACTACCAATGGCATTTTTAACAGAACTAGAAGAAATAATTTTACAATTTGTATGGAAACACAAAAGACACAGAATAGCCAAAGCAATCTTGAAAAAGAAAAACGGAGCTGGAGGAATCAGGCTCCCTGACTTCAGGCTATACTACAAATCCACAGTAATCAAGACAGTATGGTACTGGCACAAAAACAGAAATATAGATCAATGGAACTGAGTAGAAAGCCCAAAGATAAACCCACACACATATGGTCACCTTTTCTTTGAGAAAGGAGTCAAGAATATACAAAGGAGAAAAGACTGTCTCTTCAGTAAGTGGTGATGGGAAAGATGGACAGCTACATGTAAAAGAATGACATTAGAAAACTCCCTAACACCATACACAAAAATAAACTCAAAATGGATTAAAGACATAAATGTAAGGCCAGACACTATAAAACATAGGAAACATGTTTCCTATGAGGAAAACTTAGGCAGAACACTCTATGACATAAATCACAGCAAGACCCTTTTTGACCCACCTCCTAGAATAAGGGAAATAAAAACAAAAATAAACAAATGAGACCTAATGAAACTTAAAAGCTTTTGTACAGCAAAGGAAACCATAAACAAGACAAAAAAGACAACCTTCAGAATGGGAGAAGATATTTGCAAATGAAGCAACTGACAAATGATTAATCTCCAAAATATACAAGCAGCTCATGCATCTCAATATCACTAAAACAAACAACCCAGTCCATAAATGAGCAGAAGATCTAAATAAACATTTCTCCAAAGAAAACACAGGTGGCCAACAAACACATGAAAAGATGTTCAACATCCCTGATCATTAGAGAAATGCAAATACAAATCAAATGAGGTATCACCTCACATCAGTCAGAATGGCCATCATCAAAAAATCTACAAACAATAAATTCTGGAGAGGTTGTGGAGAAAAGGGAACCCTCGTGCACTGTTGATGGGAATGTAAATGGATACAGCTGCCCTGATGAACAGTATGGAGGTTCCTTAAAAACTAAAAATAGAACTACCATATGACCCAGCAATCCGACTACTATGCATATACCCTGAGAAAACCATAATTCAAAAAGAGTCATGTACCACAATGTTCATTGCAGCATTATTTACAACAGGCAAGACATGGAAGCAACCTAAATGTCCATCAATAGATGAATGGATAAAGGAGATGTGTCACATATATACAATGGAATATTACTCAACCATAAAAACTAAGGAAATTGAGTTATTTGTAGTGAGGTAAATGGACCTAGATTCTGTCATACAGAGTGAAGTAAGTCAGAAAGAGAAAAACAAATACCGTTTGTTAACGCATATATATGGAATTTTAAAAAGCAATAGTGATGAACCTAGTGGCAGGGCAGGAATAAAGTCTCAGACATAGAGAACAGACTTGAGGGCACAGGGCTGGAGGGGAAGCTGAGATGAAGTGAGAGAGTAGCCCTGATATATATAGAGTTCCAGATGTAAACTGGATGGCTAGTGGGAAGCTGCTGCATAGCACTGGGAGATCAACTCCGTGCTTTGTGATGACCTAGAGGGATGGGATAGGTAGGGTGAGACTGAGGCTTAAGAGGGAGGGGATAAGGGGATATATGTATACATATA
Organism: Physeter macrocephalus; assembly: GCF_002837175.3. NCBI lineage: Eukaryota > Metazoa > Chordata > Mammalia > Artiodactyla > Physeteridae > Physeter > Physeter macrocephalus. The sequence continues at coordinate 88,644,723 of NC_041220.1, read as the reverse complement.
ACTGATTCACTTTTTTTGTACAGCAGAAACTAACACAACATTGTAAACCATTTATACTCCAATAAAGATGTGGAAAAAAAAAAGGTAGAGAATTCTTGAGTATGTGGGGAGGAATGCCAGTTTACAAAGAATGATTGAGGAAAATCTTGATAAAGTGGACAAGTCTGATGCTATAAGGGAGGAGCCATGCAGTGCTGTAAGCACTCACAGCATTGTAGAGAAGATGTACAGCAAGTGGAAGGCTTCTGAGCCTGAAGGAGTAAGAGTAGCCATATGTTTAGCATGGCAGAAGTGAAGTGAGTGGAAGAGAAAGTAGCAAAGTCCTATCTGATCTGAACTCTTTCTACTTATTTAATTCCACTACTCATAGTTAAACACGATGACCTTCAGTCATACTGAATTAATTGAAATTCCTGAATTCACTCTGTTTTTCTTCTATCTCTATAATTTTCATGCCCTTTTTCCTTTTTCTGAAATGACTTTCTCCCTCCTTCTCTGTTGGCTAAGTTCTGTTCATTGCTTCATATCTAGAGTTTCTTGGGAATATTTTCTATTTTCCTCCTCCCACCTCCAGAATGGCTTATGCTCCTCTCTTGTACTCTGATAACTCCCAAGCATTCATTCTGCCATGTCAAAAATTTGCTAATGTATTTTTTTCTCAATAAGATTAGTTTCCTAGCACATAGCCTGATACATACATGGAATGAATGGAGTGAATAAGATAAGTAATATATTCATAATTTTGTATTCACCTAAAAGTTTAGGTGAACTTTTTAGACTATGACTTTAGTAACTGCTCTTTTTTTCATGAGTAATTGCCCCTGTTAACATTTTCTTGTCCACTTTCCAATTCCAGAGTTTTTTTCTTCTTTTAGTAAAATAGCCTTGTAATAATGTAGTTGAAAGAAATTGAGAAAAGTGTTCCCATCTATACTTAGCAGGTGCTTTGCCCTAAATTGTTTTTTCTTTTACTTTTTTAAACACCTTTACTGTAGTATAATTGCTTTACAATGGTATGTTAGTTTCTGCTTTATAACAACGTGAATCAGCTATACATATACATATATCCCCATATCTCCTCCCTCTTGCATCTTCCTCCCACCCTCCCTATCCCACCCCTCTAGCTGGTCACAAAGCACTGAGCTGATCTCCCTGTGCTATGCAGCTGCTTCCCACTACCTGTTTATTTTACATTTGGTAGTATATATAAGTCTATTCCACTCTCTCACTTCGTCCCAGCTTACTCTTCCCCCTCCCCGTGTCCTCAAGTCTATTCTCTACGTCTGCATCTTTATTGCTTTCCTGCCCCTAGGTTCTTCATAACAAATTTTTTTGTTTTTTTTTTTAGATCCATATATATGTGTTAACATGCAGTATTTGTTTTTCTCGTTCTGACTTACTTCACTCTCTATGACAGACTCTAGGTTCATCCACCTCACTACAAATAACTCAATTTCATTTCTTTTTATAGCTGAGTAATATTCCATTGCATATATGTGACACATCTTTCTTATGCTTTCATCTGTCAATGGACACTTAGGTTGCTTCCATGTCCTGGCTATTGTAAATAGTGCTACAATGAACATTGTGGTACATAACTATTTTTGAATTATGGTTTTCTCAGGGTATATGCCCAGTAGTGGGATTGCTGGGTCACACAGTAGTTCTATTTTGAGTTTTTTAAGGAACCTCTATAATGTTCTCCATAGTGGCTGTATCAATTTACATTCCCGCCAATAGTGCAAGAGGGTTCCCTTTTCTCCACAACCTCTCCAGAATTTATTGATTGTAGATATTTTGATGATGGCCATTCTGACTGGTGTGACGTGATACCCCATTAGAGTTTTGATTTGCATTTCTCTAATGATTAGTGATTTTTAGCATCCTTTCATGTGTTTGTTGGCAAACTGTATATCTTCTTTGGAGAAATGTAAATTTAGGTCTTCTGCCCATTTTTGGATTGGGTTGTTTGTTTTTTTGCTATTGAGTTGCATGAGCTGCTTGTAAATTTTGGAGATTAATCCTTTGTCAGTTGCTTCATTTGCAAATGTTTTCTCCCATTCTGAGGGTTGTCTTTTCGTCTTGTTTATGGTTTCCTTTGCTGTGCAAAAGCTTTTAAGTTTCATTGGTTCCCATTTGTTTATTTTTGTTTTTATTTCCATTTCTCTCAGAGGTGGGTCAAAAAGGATCTTGCTGTGATTTATGTCATAGAGTGTTCTGCCTATGTTTTCCTCTGAGTTTTATAGTGTCTGGCCTTACATTTAGGTTTTTAATTCATTTTGAGTTTATTTTTGTGTATGGTGTTAGGGAGTTTTCAAATTTCATTCTTTTACATGTAGCTGTCCAGTTTTTCCAGCACCACTTATTGAAGAGACTGTCTTTTCTCCATTGTATATTCTTTCCTCCTTTATCAAAAATAAGGTGACAATATGTGTGTGGGTTTATCTCTGGGCTTCTTATCCTGTTCCGTTGATCTATAAACGTGCCCAATCTCATCTAAATTGTTTTTATTAATGTCAATGTACAGTGTTACTCAGTTTTCTTTCCTCTTATACACTACTATTAATCATAGGAAGCAGCTGTGATAATCCAGTATTTAATTCCATTAAAACTTGACGTGTTTTCTGTTTAATATGATTATATTATATAGGATTATATTATATAGGATTATATATGTCACATCTTGCAGATGATGAATGTTACTAAATTTTATCTAAGCGTGATTAACCAATTGTAATTACTTTAAGTATTAAAAATAAAAATAATTGTACAACATATGTTTATATTTTTAACCTTATAATGCCAATATAAATAAAGGTATGGGAAATGTGACAGATACATCTCTATAATGTATCTATTGGGGATAACAGAATTTGGCAAACAATTTTTAATATTAGATGTCTAAATATCCATCCATATGCATTTCTCTAAAGAAACTCAAATTCCAGGCAGACAGCAATACTGTATTATTATATAACTTGTCTAATATAATTTGAGAGATGGATAGATTAAAACACAACTTGGTTGAGTATATTATTGGCTACCTGTCATTTTTTGTTTTTTTGCGGTACTCGGGCCTCTTACTGTTGTGACCTCTCCCGCTGTGGAGCACAGGCTCCGGATGCGCAGGCTCAGCTGCCATGGCTCACGGGCTCAGCCACTCTGCAGCATGTGGGATCTTCCTGGACCGGGGCACAAACCCGTGTCCCCTGCATTGGCAGGCAGACTCTCAACCACTGCGCCACCAGGGAAGCCCTACCTGCCATTTAAAAATGGTCCCCAATAATGTGTTTTTGCGGAAATTCTGTTAACTAGTGTGCATTAAGTTGAATACACTTAAGTCCTGAAGACTTTCAGCTAGTTTAATAATTCAGATTAAAATACTACAGTGCTACATGCATAACATTAATAAATCTTTAATAATTATGACTTGTGCTTTTAATGATACTGAATGAAATGTGTTCTATAGAAAGAAAATAAACAAGATTACAATCAGAAAATCTATGAATTTAATAGGCAAGAAGGGTGGTGCTATATATATATACTATATGTACATATATATTAAGAATGATAGTTATCTATATCTATGGTGATATATACATATAGTCTATATGAATATATATCTTTTTTACTTCTTAAGATAGGAAGGAATATGTATATGCATATATTATATAATATATATACCCTCCTATTTTAAGAAGTAAAAAAAAATTTGTATATATGTATACATATATATATAGAGAGAGATATGTATATTCCTGTCTTAGGAAGTAAAATAAATCTATCTTCTATGTATTTATGTGTCATCTACTTAACATTTCTTTTATAATATTTTAACACTATTTTAATGCACTGAAATGACTTTAGTTTAAAAAATTGTTAGGAGTTCCCTTGTAGCCTAATGGTTAGAGTTCCGGGCTTTCACTGCTATGGCCTGGATTCAATCCCTGGTAGGGAAACTGAGATCCCAGAAACTGCATGGCCAAAATGAAATGAAATGAAATGAAATGAAATGAAATTAAATTAAATTAAATTAAAAATTGTTAAATTAGATTTGATTATCAAATATTTAAATAAATAAAAATACAAAATAAATTCCACTTTATATGTTGCAGGTCCTAAATATTTCCACATTTTTTTAATCCTAGAAATAATGTGATATTAGAAACTGAAATGTACTTGATGAAAAATTTCTTGATAAATGAGTAGACAAACTGTAGTACAGAAATGTATGTGATGTTCAGCAATAAAGTAGACAGAACTAATAGGTGGAAAAACATGGATGAATCTCAAAGTTTCATCCTAAGTGAAGGTGGACAATCCAAAAGGCTACATGTTTTATTAATCCACTTATGTGACATTTTGGAAAAAGGAAAAATATAGGTTAAAAAAAAAAACAAATCAGTGATTTCAGTAGTTGATTTCAGGGAAGGTGTAGACTACAAAGGGGACATCATGAAGGAATTTGGGTATTTGAGAGTTCTTTATCTTGATTGTGGTGGTGTTTACATGATTGGAGGTATATGTCTAAATTCATAAAACTATTCATCAAAGAGAATAAGCTTTACTGTGTATAAATAAACAGTAATTTAAAATATAGTGCCATCCTTATAAATAATCTAAGTTACTTTCATTCAAATTTTTACTAATGATATGCTTCTTCAAATTTTCTTTATGCTACTATTTCTAGAACAATTTTTATAGGTCCTTTTCCATCTACACCTTTTCTTTTTTGCACATATTGTAATTGTACATACAAAATCCCATTCATATGATAAGTGAATCTAAGGTACTTTGATAGAAAAAAATTAGAAATAATAATAAAAATTATTATTTTTTAATTTAACATTTGGAATGAAGGCTTTAGCATTGGCTACTTTAAACATCTAGTCACATAATAGCATCACATAGTGGTTTAAAGATAGATTTATTTCAATGGTAAATTTATTGATTTTTCTCATATTTTGAGTTTCCTCTCATTATTGTATATCTTTCTCTTTTGAGTCAATGCACTAGAGTCTCTCTCTTAAGGAGAAGAAGAATGCTTGCACATTTTATTATTTACACATCCAATACTTCTCTTGTCATCTATGTCGCCCGTCTTTCTTATATACTTAAATAAATGAATCCCCATTAAGCAATCTTCCTTTAATACAACAGGGCTTTACTGCAAAATAAATGTATATATTGTGGGTTATTAAAAATTGCTTAATTCTTATTTTGGAAGTAACAATTTTATTTTACTTATTACCTAAAGGGCACTTGCTAGTCATTCTGAATCAGTATGGTTACTCTACTCATTTATTCATTGCATTTATTAAGAACCTACTTCATGTTAGGCACGGTTCTACATCATGGAAATGATTAATAGGATTTTAACTCTGCTCTCAAGGACCCAAGAGACATATAACGGAACAGTAATTCCTTTTTACACAATAGTTATACATAATTATGTGGAAGTTCATAGAAGGGAAAGATGATCTTCGCTTCAGGATTTAAGATTTTAGAGATGTGGCAATTAAAACGGGTCTTGAAGAATGGGTATATATTTGCTATATTGATGTAGCATGGCTAATGGCATGGCAGTAGAGAGAAGAGCACATGGAAAGGATATGCTGGGGCAGAAGATTAAATAAGACAATCCAGGACAAGTTATGGAAGAGTGTAAAATGGAAATAGTTTGGACTACTTTGACATGTTCTAAACCAGAAGAAAATATGGTTACATTAATGATTTAGAAAGCACTGGAAAATCTAGCAAAAATTTGGGTGTTGATTTAGAAATAGATGAATATTATTTTCATCATTATATTAATACTGCAGATATTTACCTTGGGATTTGATTGTCCAATGCATGGAATGGATTATGGTTAATTTACTGGTAAAATGGTATATGAATTATTTCTACAGGAATATATTTACTTCTAAGTAGCTTTAGATAATAAGGAAAAAAGTTCTTGATCTTTGTATGTGGCTCATGTACTAATTTAATTCTAGATATCTATATCATAGATAACTAAACTTTCTAAAGAAAAGTAATCCAGACATTTTCAAATCTATATCCCTTCTCTGGGCAAGTTTATCTCTTAATATTTGTGGGGTTAGAAAACAAACAAAAGCTAACTTTTGCCCCCAAGAGCTGACAATCTAGTTGAAGGAAGTCATTAGAACATGCAAAAGAAAAGATAAACAAAGCCATATTTATGACATAAAGTAGAGAACTGATAGATATCACTGATGAGAGGAATACATATAATGCTAGAATATGGAATTATGCTTCCCTTGTTAAAAATGAAAAGCTAAGAAAAAATTTGAATTATATCTGTTATACTTAAAATTTGAGCTTTTATTTATTACTTTAATGACTAACCCCTCACACATATTACTATTCATAATACTAAAAATCTTTGCCTTATCTTTTAAATAATATTTCTTAAAATATTTTCACACCAAAGAGAAGAAATGGAATGGAACAGAATAGAATGAAATGGAATGGAATGCAGAGTTTGGCTGTGGGCCATTATTATAATGTACTCTTTTATGGAGTTAGACATGGAAATGAAGAGAGAATCACTTTTAAAAAAGCTATAAAAGAAGCAATAATAAAAATACCTTTTAAATTATGAATACAGTCATTACTGAAATTGAAAAAAAAATTTGAGTATTGAAAGCCCTGAATTATGACAATGCAAGATCTCATGCAAACTCTCAGAGTGTATTTTGACTCATGTATATCTCTGAACTGGAGGCATATTTGACCCCTTATTCATTCATACATTCAGTTTCTTTGGTAGTGTTTTTATATTAATAAAAATAAATTTTTAATATTTGCTTTAACTTTAGTTAAAGCATGTCACTACATGACATGTTATTAGATACTGCTATAGCCTAAAATTCATATGTTGAAAACTAATCCCCATGTGATAAAACTCGGAACTGGGGCCTTTGGGAGGTGATTAGGTCATAAGGACAAAGCCCTCATGAATGGGATTAGTGCCCTTATAAAGAGAGCCCAGACAACTATCATGCCTGTTCCACCATGTGAATACACAGTGAGAAGATACCTGCTTATGAACCAGAAAATAGGACCTCATATGACTCTGAATCTGTCAGCACCTTGGTCTTGGGCTTCCCAGCCTCTGGAACTGTGAGAAATAAATTTATGTTGTTTATGAACCACTCAATTGACGGTGTTTTTGTTATAGTGGCCTGAATGAATTGACAGAAATACACAACACAAACACATATATATGTGAACAAGAGAACTTAAAATATTTTATCAACTATTTTGTACTATGTTTGGTTATTATTCAAAATAATCCTCATAATTTTGAAATATATTTTCTTAATTTTTGTCTATCTTATAGTAGTGATTATAAAGGTTTTCCATAATGAGCGGTTTTGTGCATTTTCATACATTAGATTTAATCACATTTTTTAATGTTCTGAGTGGGTAAATAAGTTTATTATACAAATATCACACTGATCCTTAAAAACCATATGAGACAGATATTGTTATTCTAATTTTATGAAATTTTATGAAAGAGCACGATTAAACTAAGTAAATTTTTTATGTAAGGTTAAAAAGACACAATTTGAACCCATCTATATGACTTCATATTTAATGCTGTGGATACTAAGCATTATAAAACCCATAGATAATGAAACTCAAGAAACCCGAACCTTTGTAAATTTTTATGCATCTTAAAAAAATTACCTGAGAAAGCATTACTTGAAAGTGCTAAAGATACCCACTGGCATTCAGTGATAAGCAATGAGGACACCATCTATGTGCCTATGGAAAAATAATAGAAAATATTTACCTCAGAATTTTAAGTGAGAATTCAATGCATTAACATTTTTAAAGATCATTAAACCATGCATAGAACATAGCAAATGCTTTATAAATGTTAGCTCTTACTGTTTTATTTTTACAATGCTGGTATTATTATTTTCACAAATATATATTTTTAGATAAGATGTGAGTCCATTTGAGAGATACACTACTGATATTATGTAGATATGACATTCTAATAGATCATTTTCCAGGAGTTTTGGTTTCTTTGTCAAATATACTATCATTTATTTTAAGATCTGAACAATTTCTTCTTCTTCTGTTATCCTTAAATTTCCCTTTTTCCTCTTATACTTGCTTCTCTTCCTCCTTCCTCTCCTCTTCTTCTAGGATTTCAAATTCTTAACAATAATTGATAACTTTAATAGTGGATATTTGAAATCTGGCACTCATAATAGTCCAACAGTATTTTTCCAACAATTTATCTTTAATAAATGGAAGTTATATCTTTATTTTATGTGGCCACATCTTCCTCATCCTGTGGAACTGCTGAATCTTAGAATGTTACACTGACCCCAGCAACCTGGAATTTAAAAAAAGGGTTAAGTTCTCAGAATTGTGTGGAATTCAAGATATATTGCATAGTAAATTTAATACAAAGCCCAAGATTTTAACAATACCTTTATTCCTAAAAACATGAACATTGGTTTGGAACTGAAAAGTCTGTTAATTAATTTTGAATCATTCCATTTACTTTTTTTTGGTATCACTGACAGGAAAATGGACAGCACATCAGATATTAATAGTCACAAAAAACATCAATAGCCCTTTTTAAACCCCATCCAAGCACTGCCTCTATTTTAATATATAAATTACTTTCCCACATTTATCTGAGTCCTTCTACAAGATTGCTCTCTTAGAATGTACTACAATTTTTGAAATTTTTTTCTTTTTTCTTTTCAAAATATAACATTTGTTTTCCCACTTTTTAGGTGAACATTGGTAGATTTCCTCCAATACCTGAATAAAATATCAGTCTATCTTTGTTGCCCTTCTCTTCTTCCTTTTCCAACTTTTCCTTCCATCTATTACCATCAATTTTCTTCCTATGTAGTTTTGAATCTTAGCCTAGAAAACATATCTTTTGTTTTTGTTTTTCCTTCTGCTCCATGCTGGTATATTTAAACAGGTTACGTAGATATTCATAACTTCTGAGCTAAAGTTTTGCAATAACTTCCTAGTTGATCTACTCTCTGCCTGTTGCCATTATCCTGCCAAGCTTTCATTCCTAATCCAGCACACAGCCACTAAAATACATTCTTGTTTATGTCACATCCTGCCACATTTCCACACAAATTACTGTCCCTTAACAAGTCTCTACCTCGTGGAAGTTAACGCAAACCCCATAAAATGCTATGCAGTGATTTTCAAAGGAGATAGAACTACTTTCAGAAACTGTTTTATATTTGGGTTTTTCCCCCCTAATAATTGGGACATTCTATAACACTCAGTATGTGGAACCAGGGCTCTAACATTTCCCCTCTACACGGAAGAATACCACAAAATAAAAAAAAAGCAGCCTGCATACTACAACTTTTGATTTTCCATGCGGATGGAAGCAATCTTACCGGATAATCAGGTAAGCAAGACAAAACATAATAAATAGAAGCATAAACACTAGAACCATTCATAATTAACTGAGCCTAGAATCTAAGTGTTTTTAACATATGATGATTAAGTATTTTAATGTTTTTATACACTATTAATTTTCCTGTAACTATATAATTTAATGGAAAAGAGATTGTGCTTTACTTCCATCAGAACATCACTTAAAATTATTATTTACCATTTAAAGCACATCTGGCTGTCTTTCTTGTGGTATTTGAGTTGCCGGTTTAACATACGCAATCTGCATTCTTATCTGAGCTGTCACATGCAAAGACATAATAGTGGAGATTTGAAACTACTTTTAAAAGACTTAGAAGTAGGATAACCATATAATGTATCACTTAAAATAGGGACACTTGATAATAAAATGATGCATTAAAATAATTAGTATTTAATATTTTTTGAAACGCTTGTTTCTTGATTTTTTTATTATGTTGGTGAATTATAAAGTGGTTATATTCAAACACTGTTTTCAAAAATGAATTTTTTCTAAAAATAACATATATCATTGTATGTTGAAACAAAGTAATATTATTGATTATCTAAACATTTTTAAATGGGATATCTGTTTCCAAGGACTAAAATTACCCTTCTACTATAAACAACCAGAATATCAATTAAATATAGGAAGTAAATGTTTCCAGACACTGGACAAGGAATGAAGGAAGATGAATTCTTCAAGGAATTGACAGATGAGATGTAAATTGAATTAGGTTGAAATAAAATAAATGGATAGATATTTCTCTATCAACCATTTATAACAAGGCTGAGATAATCACAGTACTCTTCAGAATGTGTCAGATTTTTGAGGGAATGTACAGTTGTGGCAGAAACTTTTTCTAGCCTCTTTTGACTCTTTCTGCATCATCACTCTTCAGTGGAACAGCCTATCCTCCCACTGGATTTTTAGTCACTATGTTAGTTTCAGTTTATGACTTGGTAAATGTCATTCTAAACTTGCTTGATTTATCATAGTCTCCTCAAAAGTTTTACCTTTGTTTTCTGAGCAATCTCACTTAGTTTCTCACTTTGAATATTTATTTTATTACTCTAAGATACACTTCAAACTTATTTATTCTGTCTTGTCACCTTTGGGATGTTTCTACTTTTTATTTATGAGCAAATACATCATCTCTCTGAGATCTTCTTGGTCACTGCTTCCATTTGATAAGTGATGATACTGTGGGATAAACCACCTGAGAGGGAAGGCACACCAGCTAAGAGTCCAAGAATTTGCTTGCTCATCCAGTTTCCTTCCAGATTGCACTGAAATTTACTGGGCAAAAAGGAAGTCCCATTCCTTCTTACATGTCAGTGTCTCTGGTGTAACTTTTCATATGAAAGAATCTTGATTTTTCTTTAGAATATCTACCTACTTTTTTTTCTTTTTTTTTTTTTTCCTCTATAGCACATATGTTACAGACCTAAAATTACCACATTTTAGATGGTAATTTTAGAGAGCACATGATGATAATTTATACAGTGAAAGATAAACTTACCTAATTCTGGCAGACTGTAATTCTCTACTCTCTGGAGCCTGAATTGAATCATTACATTCCTTGTAAAATGTTTTAGGTTGATGCAATACCAATATGTATCTTCTAATTGCTCATTATTACTGCTTAGTTCTTTCACTGAAGTGGAAGCATCACATTAAACAATTCCAAAATAATGACTCCTTTAGTCATGAACTACTGTGCAACAATGTAAAAATTACTGATTTGTTGGAAACAAAAAAAGAAATAGTGGCAGGTGAGAAGATTGCACTGTGGTTCTTATCTATCCTGCCTTGAAAGAACTCTACTTGGATCTGCAGCTTATTGTATTTGATTATTACATATGTATAATGATTTCTAAAAATTTTGGGTAATTTATCAAGATATCTTAACGATGCAGTTGTGAATTTATCCCTATATATGTAACTTTCCAATTACTATAAAGTAAGTTTTTTACCAGGATCACTTTTCTTTTTCCAATAGAGGAATTCAGATATTTTACTTTCAGAATGACAGTAAATTTATTTGAAAAACAAAATGGACTCTATCTATCTATAATATCGTAATAATCATATGTTATTTTACACTTCAACCATTCTCTTTAAATACAAGGTGCTGAACATAGAAGTTAGTGGGTGGGACTTCTTTCATTTGCAACTGTAAAATGAATGGAAAAAATACTGAAAAAAACTGTGAGAAGTAAAAGTGTTCCCTTTATACTGTGGCATCAGTGTCTTGAACCAGTTTTTATTACCATGAAAGGCAGTTGGGCCATATGAAGTTGAAGTCAAAATCCAAATTGAATTGTAAATTAAAGCAAACAATCTTAGAATTTACTTGTTTAGAGAAGTCCTAATTTAATTAAGATATGTGTGCTTCCCTAGGAATTATTTATTTATTTTTTATTTATTTTTTATTTTATTTTATTTTATTTTTTTTTTTTTGCGGTACGCGGACCTCTCACCGCTGTGGCC
>NC_041220.1:88607065-88632691 GCF_002837175.3 Physeter macrocephalus | reverse complement strand
CGGGACCACCCGCTCCGCGGCATGTGGAATCCTCCCGGACCGGGGCAGGAACACGTGTCCCCTGCATCGGCAGGCAGACTCTCAACCACTGCACCACCAGGGAAGCCCCCTAGGAATTATTTTTAACATCTTGGGATTATCTACTGAGCCACTCTCAAACATGTGGGTTGTTTTTCTAATAACTATAATGAATTGTCCTAATCCACTGATACTCTTTCAGCCTCTTCAGTTTTTCTTCAGGGAATGCGTTTGGGGGAGACATATGTATAGCCTCAGAACTACTTCAGGGAATTGATTAGGGCCCAGTGTTGTCTGAACTGGTTCTGAACCTACTGTGAATTCTGTCCTGCCAGTGAGCTAGACTGTAGGCAGGCCTTCTCTAAAAACTCTAAATGCCTGTATATTTTATTGTGTAACACCTGCATTTTGAGCAGGTTTAGGTTGTTATCTGTCAGTGTTCCCACGTATCTTTGGTCACTCTCTGGGTCATCCTGGTTTCATTCCTTCTATTGGCTTTTATTGATGTGGTTGAACAAAGATAATGTGTGGATGGGGTGTGGTTCCTTTGGGAATATTAGAGGGTCTCACTTCAAGTCCCTCCTTCACTGATGATTCTCTAGAGTATATAACCCTGTCTCCCTCCAGCTTCTCAAAATATCCAAGCCCTCAAATATCCTTTTCAAATAACGTTATCCATTAATTATTTGAGTGTGCCCCTGAGCATCCTTAGGCTGTTTCTTTCTTCTCTATTTTTCATGCTCCTTCATAGGAGTTGCAGGAACCCATGAATCTAATTCTGTCTCTTAGAGGGATGGAAGCATCTACACTTCTCCATTTCTTCCCAGCCTCCCGTCATCACAGTTCGTTCTTACCCTGATGGCAAAGATGCCTCCACAAACTCCTGATATCAGAAGAGAACAGGGAAGAAACAATTATCAGTCCCTATATTCTCATGTGACAACACATTCCAAGGGACTCAGACCAAGCTCTCTTACCAGTTTCTCAACATATATTGAGTGGTGATGCCAAAGTGGAACTGATATTTCCAGCTTATCAAGTTCTCAGGGGTGAGATGTTTGTCTCAGCTTGTTTCAGACAACTTCAATCTCAGGAGTGACGGTCCTAGGGAATCCCTCTTTATTTGGCTTTTGTTGAAAAACAGTCCCTCTCTTTTCCTTGACAACACTATTCAAAGAAAAGGGTCACTCTTTTTCACAGAACTTTTTCTTTTTTTTTCTTTACAGAGTCTTCATAAATATAAATAAATTTATTTATTTATCACAGACATATTGTCTTTTTGCCCACTTAAACATAACCTTTATGAGGGCAGATACTTTTCAAGTCTGATTTCTGTTGCATCTCCAAAACTGTAAACAATAACTGAAATGTATAATTATTTTTAAAGCAAATTAATAAATCCATGAGTGAGTATTCTCTAAAAATAATGTAAATGGACATCACCTACCCTGATCTATGAACTCTCTACTCTAAATTGTAAATCTGCCTAATTCAGCTAACATCCAGGTTAACGTAATTTAGGTTAAAGTTTAGGTCTTTAAAACATTTTAAATTTAGATGAAGTAGAAGCACTTATAACTAAAAAAATTACCAGTTTTTATCAAAGGTGAGAGATAGATTATATAGGAAGTAACTGAATAGATAGTAAGTAGTAAGAATAGATAGTAAGTTTTATAAAGAACTTCAGAGGAATGTGTGGATTGATATAAACTAAAGGGTTCAGTGCAACATAAATGGAAAAGTTAGAACTAATGGAGACCTCCAAAGATAATTAACATTATTTACATGGAGAAGAGAAGAAGAAAAGCCCCACAGTAATATTTGCAGAAAACAAAAACAATAGTAACAAAACTTTTGTGACATAAACAATCGTGAAGTGTAGAATTAGCAGAATGTTTTTAGAATAACCACAGTTTGACTCAAGCAGTTTATGTAGGGGAGATGTGTAACGTTAGACCAGTTCTTGCCAAAAGAGGTGGCAAGAGTAATGTTATGCTTCTAACTTTATTTTGTAGGCAGTAAGAACATTTTGTGGATTATCTTAGGTAAATTGTTTTTTGGGGGTGTTTGACCAACAGGTATTATATTTCTTCTTTTGTGGCTTTCGCCTTTATTTATATATATCAACACTAAATTTAAGTTACTGAATCATCGTTTCATATTTCTTTACAGTGACCCTTGAACAATGTGAGGGTTAGGGGCGCTGACACTCAGTACAGTCAAAAATTTGCTTATACCTTATAGTCAGCCCTGAAATCCATGCTTTCTCCACATTCGTGGATTCAACCAACCTCAGATTGAAGAGTACTGTAGTATTTACTACTGAAAAAAATCCGCTTATAAGTGAACCCTCACAGCTCAAATCCATATCGTTCAAGCATCAACAGTATTTTTCTTCACTTTCACCAATAAATTCTACCATCTTTACTTCTATTTTATTTTGCTTCAAGTACTTATCTAATAAAGTCATTAATAAAACATAAAGGTCTTTCCTCTCTTCTTTGATAATTTAATTTTTGCACAAAAACTTTTAGCTTAATTTGCTGCCACACTTATGAGTTTTACAGGTACCATAAGTAAGTTTTTAATTAAACTGAATTACATAAAATAATCATTTTTCTTGAAATGGAGCTCAATTACTTTGGATTCAAATTGCTGTTCTCTTTGTTTAGTTTCCTAAGTGAAAACTTAGATGATTGATTCTAGAGCTTCTTTTATACCTGTTCCTCTAAGCACTGCTTTTGCTGTATGTCACAAATTTTGATAAGCTGTGGGGTTTTTTTTCATTTAAGTTAAAATATTTCTCAATTTTCTTGAGATTACTTCTTAGACCTGTTTTTTATTTAGAAGTGTATTGTTTAATCTCCACTTGTTTTGGGATTTTTTACAGATGTCTTTCTGTTATTGATTCCTAGTTTAATTCCATTGTGGTTTGAGAGCAGGCATTGTATGGTTTCTATTATTTTAATTTTGTTAAGGTGTGCACAATACGTAAGTGATAATCTATTAAAGTATGATGGATTCCTCAATAATAAAAATTTCCCTTTTAAAAGGCTAAATGGGTATTTATTTACTGCTAACATTCATACTTTCAAATTGGAGAGAAACTGAGGATGCATATGCATCATATGAGATGCATTTTTTTTTTTTGTGGTACTCGGGCCTCTCACTGTTGTGGCCTCTCCCGTTGCGGAGCACAGGCTCCGGACGCGCAGGTCCAGCGGCCATGGCTCACGGGCCCAGCCGCTCTGCGGCATGTGGGATCCTTCCGGACCGGGGCACGAACCCGTGTCCCTTGCATCAGCAGGCGGATTCTCAACCACTGCGCCACCAGGGAAGCCCTGAGATGCATTTTTGACATAAATATTTTTAAATAAAAAGAACAAGTACTTTAATATGAAATAACTAATAAATAGTGCTCTTCAAGACTTACTTTCTTCATAAGTAATTGTTATGGAGGTGGTGTATATATATCATTATCAACTGGCTTGGAATAATTTTTAGCCAAATTATCTGATTAATAATTATTAAGTTCCCTGAATGGAGCTAGGCTCCAGCTATTTCTTTACCTCAAGCACCCCCTCTGCTCAGCAAGTTTCAGCACACTATCCTTCCTAATTTTTGAGCAGGCGAGGCATTTCCTTTCTCAAGTCTTTTGCAACTTGCTATTCTTTCTAGGATGCCTCTCCCCAAATATCCATGTCACTTACTGCCTTCCAGTTGTGGCTCAAATGTTGACTTCCCATAGAGACTTTCTTTGAATACCTCATTTAAAGTTAAATTTAAAATCTCACCCTCATTCAGCATTTATCTCATTTTCCTTACTTCATTTTACTATGGAGTACTCATTACCTTCTAACTTAAAATATAAATATTTATTATTATTTTTTGTTTCTCTCTCTGCTGAAGAATTTGTTCCATGAAAGTAGGGATTCTTTCTTGTCTTGTTTGCTACTATATACCCAGTACCCATTACACAGGGGCCTAAAATTAATATTTCTGAATCAATAAAAATGTCCTCGAAGTATTCTGTTCTGCTTAATGGTTGGCTTATTTCCATGTACTGGCCTGATCCTACACTGTAATACCAGTATATTTCTCATGTAAATTTAAAATATCCCCCCCTTCCCACTTTATCCTCAATAAGTACTTATTTTTACCTTTATCACAATTTAGAACTAGAGAAAATTATAAAATGACTATTAAAATCTTTTGGGAAAAATCTAAACATTTTTATTTGAATTATTGTAAATTCATTTTCTGATTGTTTATATTGTTTCAAAAAAACTATCAAATGCCTTAACTATCAGATGATATTAACTTTTATAAAAATGAATTTCAAAGTCATTACTAATTTCCACAGAAACAAAATAACTGTTTACATTTTGAGTCTTTTCTTTCAGTTTTTTCCTCTCCATTTTTACATTATAATATTCACCACTGCCCTGTTCTTAATAAAATTTTTTTATATAACATGATAATTCACATCATATGGATGTGAAAAGTTTACTAAATCATTTCCTTTTGTGACATCCTTGTTATGGAGGCAACATTCTTTGTAACTGCCACCCTTCAAAATAGTATATCAAAAGGCTAGAGAATTAGTCAGTTAAATGGAAAAGAAAATAGTTGTGTCTTTATCATAGCAAAAACAATTAGACGCTTCACTTCTAGCAGAGGTAGTATAGCTGTCACTACAAATTAGATCTCTCTTATCAGATTACCTGGATTTAAATCCCAAATGTATGAGTAGCTAGCGGCATAACTTCAGCAAATTCGTTTCTCTGTCCTTTGTTTGCCTCACCTGTTAAAAATGGGGATAGTTTATAGGATGAATTATGTGTTTCAAAATTCTTATGTTGGAGTCCTAACCTTCAGTAGTATCTCAGTTCAACTCGGGAGATGATAGGATCTTTAAAGATGTAACTAAGTTTAAATTGTCACTAAGGCAGTCCCTTATCCAATATGGCAGATGTCCTTATAAGAAGAGATTAAGATACAGGTATGAAGGAAAGATCATTTGAAGACACAGGGAGCAGAGAGCCATCTACAAAGGAGAGGGCTCAAGATGAAACCAACGTGGCCAACACCATAATCTTGGACTCCTAGTCTGTAGAACTGTGAGGAAATAAATTTCTATTGTTTAAATCACCCAGCCTGTGATACTTTGTTATGGTTATGGCAAGCCTAGAAAACTAATACAAGGATCAAAGTTTATCTAAGTCATATTATTTTTATAATGATTCAGTAACTTATAGAAATGAATTACATAGAATAATTTATGGTAAGA
Source organism: Physeter macrocephalus (assembly GCF_002837175.3). Taxonomy (NCBI): domain Eukaryota; kingdom Metazoa; phylum Chordata; class Mammalia; order Artiodactyla; family Physeteridae; genus Physeter; species Physeter macrocephalus. The sequence goes on along the minus strand of NC_041220.1, from coordinate 88,627,383 downwards.
ACTCAATAAACTTTGCCATTCATGTTCAGTGATATTTTTATGGATTTAAAAATATAAGCTAAAATTAGGCAGATAGCAAGTGCAACAATAAATTTCAGACTATATATGATTTCCAGCTATTTTATTAATTGTATTTATATTATGCATTTCAAAGTCAAGTAAATTCCATTTCCAGTATACTGTACCACACAAACAAATTTGGCAAAGATGATAGTTGGTGGGTTGGGGATAGACTAAAAATCTTGCCATATGGAGGAATTTTTGAATTAGCATCTTCTTTCCAGAATATTAATAAGAAATAATATATTCAAAATGTCCTCTGAAAGATTCAGCAGAATGACATATCTAACAGAGAGCCATAGGGGGAAACAGGAAATCTGGGTTCTCTTCTACACTGTTATTAACTACCTATCACTACTACAGTGCTGCTGACTGTTATTAACTACATATCACTACTACAGTAGTTGTTGCTAACAACTACTGCTAAATAATTCTATCCACTTAATGAGTTCTTACATTATGATAGACACCATGATAATCACTTTCAAAGCAATGCCTAATTTAAGGCTCATAACAAGGGAATGAGTTATGAATTATCACTATTTTCATTTTACACGTGGAAAAAGAGACTAAAAATTTCAAAAACCTGGTCAGATTCCCACAGGAGGAACTTGGAATAGTCAGGACTCAAGTTCAGTTATACTGAGTCTAAATATAGCAACTAAGGTGTATCGTGAACATATTCACTATATTAAGGCTTGCCTTTTTGAGCCACCACTGTAAAGAGAAAAATTTGAATAACATACTATAGCCCCTTTCAATTCATATTGGTATGATGCAAAGACTTCAGATTCTAATATCTTTAAATTATTCAGGAGCCCCAAAATTATTTCTCAACCACTCGTTGAAAAAAATAACTCTCTGGAATTTAAAGAACTGACTTCAGACAATGCTAATGGTAAATATGTCTTACATTATTTTTTTACTGGCAAGGATTTATATCCAAAAAATCCATAAAATTTATTTATGCATTACCTGTTAGCAAAGCCACATTTTTTAATATGAGGAACCAGAGCTTGTGAAATATAAAATATAGAACTTAATATAATATGCACAAATGCTTACCTTTTGATGACTTAAGTCTCCCATGTTTTCCTTTGACATAAACAGATAAAGATATAGAAATAAAGATGCATTTGTAAATTAACTATCTTATGATAGATTTAACATAACCTTAGCATGAAGGAAAACTATCAGCAAACTTAATTTTAGCTCTCACAAATTCACTAGCTGAGGTCTCTAGGAAAAAACTATGGACAATGAAATAGATGTATTTTAAAAATCTCTTAGATTTTCAGTTTCCAAAATAAAGAAAAATAAGATTCTTAAATCACAAATCTCATAGCCCTGCGTCTCCCAATAAAAATGATTTTTCTATTTCTTACCATTAATCTTTCAACCTACTGTTCAAAACAAAAATTATTCTTCCATCTTGTCATGAATCTGTCAAAGACACTGCTTCCAACAAAATTGACTTCTCTAATTTATGTTTCTTTCCCTGAATCTCTCAAGCCTTGTTCCCAATTTAAAAAAAATAAATCTTATTTTGTATTTTGAGGTCTTTGGGTCACAGAAAAAATGGATTTTCATTTTGGTTAAAGTTTCTGTCTGGTAAAAATATTTGTAACTAAATAGAATATTCACATTGAATATGTGCATATATATTTTTTTTTCAATGCATGAAAGAGAGTAAGTGTTTTCTTTCTTATTTATTTATTTATTTTTGGCTGCGTTGGGTCTTCATTGCTGTGTGGGCTTTCTCTAGTTTTGGCGAGTGAGGGCTACTCTTCATTGTGGTGCGCAGTCTTCTCATTGTGGTGGCTTCTCTTGTTGTGGAGCACGGGCTCCAGGCACGCGGGCTTCAGTAGTTGTGGTGTGCGGGCTCAATTGTTGTGGCTCGTGGGCTCAAGAGTGCGGGCTCAGTAGCTGTGGCACACTGGCTTAGTTGCTCCACAGCATGTGGGATCTTCCTGGACCAGGGATCGAACCCATGTCCCCTGCATTGGCAGGAGGATTCTTAACCACTGCACCACCAGGGAAGTCCCCATGTTTTCTTAAATAGGCCATTTGAGCCCATGATCATTTTAAAACACATAAATGACTTATTTTTTAAACATATGAACATTTAAAATAATAAAATAGATTATACTTCATGGCTTGTTTTATAATCATATATTCCATGAATATCACTTTCTGTTTTGGGAAGATATATAAATGATACAATGATGATGATCTGTAAAATTTTTCTGTAAAATTTCTCCATTTTATTATTTTTTTTGAGGTGGATTGGATCTGTAGTTGCAGGGGAAAAGGGAGAAATTTTGCCTTTTAACTGACTCCTTAGTGACAAACATAATGTCTGGCACAATATATCCATCCAGTCAACCCTTTTGGATTGCATGTGTTAAAAGAAGAAATAGTTCTAAATACCTATATAATAATCTTATTTGTTTAGGTGTCTTGTGATACAATTTGAAACAATCATGTGGAAAACATTTAATTGTTTAACCACTGGCAGTTGCTAAGTTAAAAACAATACATATGATTGAAAAAAATGGCTAGATTGGTCATGACCATGAAATATGTCTCATCAGAGTTGGCAGTGTAAATATTTGCTTTATTCAACAGGCATCATAACCTTCCCACACTCAAAAGTGACAAGGTTGACTTATCCTTATTTTGAAAGAGAATTGTTCTCTTATGACCAGTGTGATATTTCCTACATATTTCTACATATTGGAAAAAAATCTAATTGTTTTATTCACAACCCTCATAAAATCAGTGACAAATAATTATCATATTAAGATTTACCTGGTAGATTTACTTGCAGGTATGTCCATAGTCATTTTGCAAATTTAACACAACACAAAATCTTATGTGTTATAAACACAGGTCTTATATCACAGAGAGAGAAAGAGAGTGAGTCACAGAAAAATTTGCCATTTATTCTGGGTAGGCCAATTATTCATTGGCAGAAACAGAACACAATAATTAGGCAAAATAGCTATTTTCAAGGTTTGAAAGAATTATTATCTAGAAAAAGAACTTAGTTCAGATATTGTTGATACCAAGAGGTAGAAATTTAATGAACAATGTATATATCACATTGCCTACTATTGATACATTACATGATTTTAAAATAATCATGACTCTATCAGTACCATTAAATCAATCATATAAGAGGGTCTTCTAAAATGGTGAAATATCTTGGAGAAAGTTTGTAACAGTAAATGTTAAGACTAAGGGTAAATTATTAGGTTTCTGATTCCTAATATATTATGCATCCCATTGATAACTTTCATTATGTATAACAAAAATATTTCCTTTCTGACCTGAAGTAATTAAATTGAAGTCTACAGAGTTTTCAGAAAACTAGAAAGAAAAGTTCCCCACAGAAAATAATCTAAGAGTTAGGTTAACACTGCCATGTTGAAATAAGTTTTAGGAAATTTCAATACAACCCACCTATAAAAAAGAAAAACTTGTATTTCAAACATAATTACTGGTAATAATTTAATATATTAAAATTATCATACTACATATGAAGCTTTGTATCATTCTTTTTTCCTAGTTAATATTGTATTTTACCTAACATGAAATGTTCTTGAAAACAATTTTAATAGCTGCAAATACACTTTATGAAAAGTCATATAGAATGAAAATTTAAACATTATGATTCACATATTTAAGTTGTATGGATAAATTTTGCCATAGAATTTTCAATTTTATTGAAAAAATTCAATTTTATTGAATAATTCTCATCTAAAAAAATTCTAAAAAATCTAGTTAGTAAAAAAAAAAAAAGAATAGTAAGAATAGGAACAAGTAGAAGACAAGCAACAAGCTTGATGTAATGAATGTAGCGAATCTTACATTCAAAAATGCTAAAATAGTCCCTCTCCTTAAGATATAGTGGACTATTTATAGCGCTGGACTGTCTATCTTGTCATAAAACAAGTATCAACACATATACAGACATCTTAAACATAAAGAATAATTAATTTTTGCCACAATTACCATATTACAATCAAGTTCAACATTAGTAGAGAAATGTATATTGGATATGTTTGGAAGTTAAAACAAAATAACATAGAGATAACTTTTGTATCAAAAAATAATCTTTAAAAAATTAGAAAATACATATTTTTTTGATATATCATTTCAATAGTCATCAAAATACTATATTGCAAAATGTGTTAAATGCATTTAAAATATAGGGGAAATATATCTTTTAAACCTTATGTTTGAAAACAAAAGTCTGAAAATGAATGATCTAATCATCCAATGTAAAAGTCATGAAAATAAAATAAATTAATCCAAGTAATTGAAAGGAAAGAAATAGCAAAAGAAGCTCAGAATCAAAGGAATTTATAACAAATTTTGGAAAATCAAGAAGGTCAAAAGTATTTCATTTGAAAAGTGTAATAAAAGAGAAAAGAACCTGCCCCATACAGATTTTAATCGAGAGAGGGAAAGAATAAGAGAGAGAGATATCACAAATAAATAATATTAGGACTGAAAGGGAGCATGTTTACATATACAGAGGTAATTTAAAAATCAATGAATATTCAGTGACTTTATGCCAAATAATTCAAAGACTTGCCAGAACTAAGAATTGTAAACCTGCACAAGAAATATAATCATTAAAGAAATGGAATCTATGCACTTGATATAAAATTAAATAATAGAACAAAACCTACAGCTATTTTTGCCAGTAAGTTCTACCTACATTAAGGAATGGATTTTTACTAGTAAGTTTTTTGAATATTCAAAGATTGGAGTGTATATAAATTCTTTCAGAAAGTAAGTAGAAGATAATAACTAATTCATTTTAGAAAACCTTAAAAACCTTGTTACCTGTGATAGGCAGAATTCTAAAGACGGGTCTCTAAGATTCTTATCCCTGATATTCTATCTTATACTAATATAAGCGCTGTAAAGAGATTTTGCAGATGTAAAGTCCTAGATCACCTGGCTTTAAGATAGAGACTACCTGGGTGGGCCGAACCTAATCCCATGAACACTTGAAAACAGATAAATCAGAGAAATTTGAAGCACTAGAAGGATTCCATGTACCAGTACAACTTTGTATTGGCTCAAAGATAAAGGGGGCAACATTAATGAGGAAAGCAGGAAGCTTCAAAAAATTCAGAGCTGCCCACATGTTGACCATCAGCAAGGAAATGGGGACCTCAGTCTTCCAACCCAAAGAGCTGAATTCAGCTAACAGTCTGAAAGAATTTGGAAGTGCTTCTGCCCTTGGGCCTCCAGATAAGAACTCAGCCTCCCCTAAATCTTGATTTCAGCCCTGTAAGTTTTTGAGCAGAGAACCCAGTTAAACCAGCCCAGAGTCCTAACCTACTAAAGTGTGGAACAATAAATGGGTGTTCTTTTAAGCCACTAAATTTGTAGTAATTTGTTATTCAGCAGTACAGAACTAATATAATACCAACCAGATAAAGACAGTTGAAAATGTTGAGTATAGTCCAATACCACTTATGTATCAACGTGAAAAAATTCTAAAAAAAAAATAACAAACTTAATCCAGCAATTAAAAAGAATTTATGACCCAAAGTTTTATCTCAAGAGTATGAAGATAACTTTAAAATTAAACTCACCTCTGAGAATATTCATGTATATAGTGGAAAAAAGAATTTAAGAGAAGGAAATTTTCTGTTATTTGCATGTATTGACACACATAGTCAGTAAATCTCTGTCTTTTAAGATATTTACTTTGGTGACTAGTTTGTTGAGTGGAGTTGACTTGAAGAATAAAATTAGATGATAATAAAACTGATTTTCAATTTAACTGAGTTTAATATTGAGCTGACAGTTTCAAATGATTTCACTTACTTCATTCTGTTCTGTGTTGAGTCACATGTTTTACCTACTTTTAAGTGACAAGTATTTTTTTTTAGTTGCAATAATATTACTTGATCACTCAATCAGAATTATTTACTATATATTTTTACTGTTACCTCACAGTATGATTTTTTTTCCTCCACTACTACATTTATAAAATCTTCCCCATTAGTTGGCACTGTATAATTTTCCTCCGCTACTGGAATGAAAGTTCTTTGAGGAGAGAGCAGGTGTGTTTGTTTGTCTTTGTTTGGTTGGTTTTTGTTGTCATTTTCTTTTTTTTTCATTCTTCAGCAGCTTGCCAAGCACATAGCTCATCACAGTACCTGATCATGTTTATTGATAGAAATGAATAATGTTAATTATATTTTTGAACAGTAATACAATTAAATAGGTAAATATATGTTAGTTCCTAACAAGGAGAGCATTCAACTTTTGGCTATCATAATTATAATCCACATTGTTTATTATGTCCCTAAAGTCTCACTTTTCTCTATTTTCACAGCATGGCAGATACACTCTGTGTGGGTATTGAACATCAAGTGGAAGGAAAATACACACATAAATTATTGAAAGACCTGTTTTTCTTGGTGGTTGAAATAGAACTGGGATTAGATTTTAGTCCCCTCTGGCCCATTTTACCAATTTTCTTGTGTACAAGACAGCAGCTCTGGTAACTCCCACAGGTTTTAGCATAATCTCTCACAGAGGAAATTATATTACTTCTACAAAAGTCTAGATAGTTGAACAAGCCTCCTGAGTCATGACATAGCCATATAAGCATCCTCTGGATGCCCAAAACATTTCTTAATCTAGCTGATATCTTGGTAGACCTCTGTAAACCATTTCCAAAATATGTCATACCAGGGTGTGAATCTTTAATTCAAGCTTGGCAGATAAAAATGGTTTCTCTGTTGTGTCAGAAATTTTTTAAATGCCTGAGTCTAAAGAAGTAAACATATTGCTTTCCTTATTGACTAGCTTGATGGAGATGTCTCTAAATATATGTTGGTTTTGAAAGAACTTGCAGAATCCCTCTTTATTGCAATGTTCTTTATTGCTTTGATTTTATTATATATGGTTAAGGCAAAATATTCTGTATCCCAGTGAAGAATCTCTAAAAACAAATGCGGGAAAGAGAGTTCAAATTCTATATTATATGTATCTCAAAATGGAAATTCATTTGTTTAAATAGTCAAACCAGGATCATTAATTGATGCACCTTTACCCGCTAAAGCTTCATGAAATGACTATTGTGCATGAATATAATAATTAAAATGTGTTGACAACAATTTAATTGGTATCCACTGAAATTGTCAAGCACTATTCAAAATTAAAATGGATTCAGTCAGACATAGTGTTATATGTCGTAATTTTCAGTATCTGGATAAAAAGTAATTGCTAATATATGTGTATTTCCATCCTCAGAATTAACAAGGGCATAAATGATGACTTCTTGTGCTTTCTTTTCTCAGCTTTTATTTCCTAGTAGATTAATGGTATGCTGATGTAACTCACCATTTCTGTGGTCCTTTGTGCCAAACTGATAAAATAATGGCTATTCAGGTTAACTGTACCATAGCTCCTCTCATTCTGATCCAGGTACTTGAGTCATACTTTAAGTACTAGACAAGCATGTGGTTAGACAGAGAAGCTCTTTGCAAAAAACATGTGTGTATGCTTAATCTTCTAATTTTTCATTTTTTCCTGTTATTTAAGGAATATTTTTTTCCAGGAAGATAAAAAAAAAAAAAAATGGCTGGGAATCGGTGTAACTCCTAGCCAGCCTGAAAGGAGACTATAGTCGCTGTCTGAAGTTTCATTTTGGCTCATAAAGTACTTACATCTAAACTTAATATAAACTGCTGAACTATAAAACAGTTTGAGAATTAATATTTGAAATACTTATCACAGCCCCAGTACTGTACAGTTAGAGCTACTAAATATTTGCTAAATTAATATATTAAGTTCTTCTTTTACTTTAATGTGGGAAACCTTAAGAGGTTCATACATTTTTAGTGCTATAATGACAAAAATACATTCAATGAAAGCAACGAAGTATGTGTCGATCATAGAGATGATACTGTTCAATTGAGCAAATATGAGTTCAGGACCTGTTTGTGTGTGTGTGTGTGTGTGTGTGTGTGTGTGTGTTATGTTGCAGTATGTACTCAAGAGACAAAGTTGAACAAGACATTGGCCTTGTGAAGCTGACTCTTTAGTGGAAAAACTAGACAAAATAATAATTTCAATATGACATAAATCTTAAGGGGGTGTTATATACAGTAATCCAGGGAAGTGCAGAGGAAAGACATAGATGTAACCTGAGGGTTCAGGTAAGGCATTCTGGAAGAGTTAATCCAAAACCTGAATAATGAAGGATGGCACAAAAATTTGGTGTGAAAACCTTAAGTTGAGAAAATATTAGAAGCAAGATCTTAGTCCTAATAATGATGATGTTAATGATCATAATAAATTATAATTAACAATAGATAAACCAAATTGACAGCCTATTATGTTAGGGATTTCCATGCCTTATTACATTATTAATCTTCACAGTGTAGTTACTATTATAATCACCTCCGTTTTCCCATATAAGAAGACTGAGGCAAAGGAAGGGCTCATAAATAGCACAAGAATACACAGATAGTAAGTTGTGAAGCCAGGGCTTGAAATCAAAAACTCTTAAAATACTATAGTTTATGAAGTAATCTTTAAGCAATTATACACTACCACTATTATGGTAATATATATTTGTAAACATATTTTATTGAGGTAAGATACACATAACATAAAATTGTCTGCTTTAACCATTTTAATATATATACCTGAATAGAATCTAGTATATTCACAATGTTGTGTAAACATCACAAGTATCTAGTTCCAGAATATTTTCTTCTCCCCAAAAGGTAACTCTATACCCGTTAAGCAGTCATTCCCAATTTCTTGCTTCTTCCTATCTTTTCATATGGTCCCGACCCTAAGTGTTTATCTATATTCTTATTTTAAACCCATTTTCCCATTAAGTTGTACGGCTCATTCTTATTGATTAAAGACAAATTGGCACTCTTTTCTCAAATTTTGTTTGTCTGCACTAAGGTGTTTCATTCTTGATTTTGACCATATTTGATGTTTATACAAGTCTAGATAAGAAGTTTTTGCTGTTAATATTTTGAGATATTATTCCATTGATTTTCACTAATACTGTTGGTGGAAGTGCTCAGACCTATGTTTGTTTATTTGAAGATCTTATGTATTTATTTGCTAATTTAAGATCTTTTCTCCCTCGTTGATGTTTTGTAGTTACATTATGATAGCTCTAGCTGTGGAATTATATTCATTTGCCCTGCATAAGATTCATGGAGTTTCCAGAATCTGAATAGTTTTATTTAAAATTCTGAAATTTTCTCATCCATTACATCTTTATATTTAACTTCTTCACCACTTCTTCTCAATTTCCCAGTAGATAAGTGCTACAATCTTTTACTTTATTCTCAAATCTCTTAATTTCCTTTTAATTTTATCTCTGTTTCTCTATACTGAGTTCTGAGTAATTCTACTAAAATCTGTATTCTAGTTCATTCATTCTTTCCTCAGTGTGTCTATTCTATTTATCTTATCTCTGAGCTCTTTACCATTCTAGAACTTTTATTTTGTTATTTTCTGAATCATATTCAGCATTTTTATATCCTCTTTTCTTTCATCTACTAGAGCATCCACTTTTATTATTAAAACATATTACTCACACTTTTTAATGCTCTACATCTGATTCTTTCGTTTATGTATATTCTGTTAACTCTTGCTCACAGTAGGCTGTTCCTTTGGTTATTTTATTTTATTATAAATAAAAGTTATAAGAATTTTAATGACTATTTCACTATATTATTCAGAAAACTTTGAAGGGCTATGATAACATTTGTTGCTATAATAAGGGCTATATTTAACTCTACAAGGTATCTGGAGTATTGACAATACTCAGAAATTCTACATAAATTTTGTGCTTTAGGTATTGGGTTCTGCAGATAATACGATTACTGATATCAAACCTGCTTCAGGCCAAACTGGAGATTATAAATCATCAAAGAAGAATTTCTATACCCCACTCCCTCATTTGTCAAGTTTAATTATTACCTCCTTGTGTTGGGAGTGCTATTTTTCTCCCAGTTGTAGCATTCATATTTTGGAGTCATGGCTTTATATTGAGGGGCTCTTGGTTTGACTTTTCACTTTCTCAGTCTGAGGGGTTTTATTTTGTTTTTCTTTATACCTGTTGCATTAAAACCATAAGCCTAAAACCTCCCAGAATTTGCATCTCTTTTCAGAGCAACTGTAGCTTTTTTGTGGGCTTTCCTTTTTGAATTTTTGCTTTCTTCTAGATTTTTTATTTAACTTATTTTATTTTTTTAAAACTTTCTTGCTAACTAAACTATGTGATTAAAGAATTTTCAGAAGTATTCAGCGTGTTGAGGGAGGTTTCAGAATAGTCAGTGTGCCATATTGCCAGAAATAGAAGTTTTGTCCTATTTCTTCATTTTAATTAGTATTTAAGGGATAATGTACAAAAAAAAAGTTGGGGAGAGTTAGTAATCATCTTGATGTGAATCCTCAACAGGCGGTAAGATTTTTTTTTCTGGTTAAAATTAATGACATTGATTTATTTTATAATCAGGAAATGATCTAAATTTGAAATAAATTTATAGTAGTGAAACTATATGAGGTGCCCTTTCAATTATTCAAAAAGAATAATTTCCAGATAATCTCCAGATATTTCTTCTGAGTGCAAATTCTCCTTGGGAATTTGTCCATTCCTGCCTTTGCCTAGCAGTGCAGTTTTTCTATTATCTGCTATTCTCTGTTTCTTTGGCTTCTACCCAGATTCTCCCTCTTTGCTTACCACTTTCAAATTATGACTTATTCAGGTTTATCCTTTTTAATTTGGCTGCTCTCCAAAAAATTGCCTTTTGGAGCACATATGTCTCAACCTGCTCAACAATTCTTTAAAAAAGTATGCTTTGCCTTTCTCATTTAGCTTTGACTTGATAGAAGTTAGTGAAAATCAATGGAATAATATCTTAAAGTTACAAACAAACCTATGTTTGTTTGTTCCTAGTTCCCCTAAACACGAGTCACTCTGGTTCCTTGGGGAATAAAGTATTCAAATAATGTATTTATTTAATATGGATAATTGGAATGAGAGACAACTGTGGCTAGCACACTCCTTTATTATTGTCTCAGGTTGAAACATCTGGGTGTGAATCCCTCCTCTTCCATTAACTAATTAACTGTGTAACATTGGAAAAGTTAGTTTCTTATCTGAAAAATGATAATAAAAATAGTACTTAAATGATAAAATTGTGTTGATGATTAAATGAGAAAAAAATATTAGGGCTTAGTACTGTGCCCTGTGTCTCTAGATATATACCCACACACATACATATGTATAGACATAAATATAGATACAATGCAAGTTATATTAGAAAAATGTTCTTCTGGATATTTAGAGAAGGAAAGCAGAATAAAGATATTTACATGAATTTTTAAATTTCTTTAGATCATCTGATAATAATTTAATCTGCCTTGAATATGCTCTTGCTCCTTTCCACCCAAATCTTCATTCCAGTTCAATAAAGCCATTTTAGTAATTCTAATTCCCACTGATGTCTACCTATTCCAAAATAACATATTTGTACTAAATTGCAACATTATTTGATCTCCTATGGGAGTATATAGTTTTCTGTGAACTCAACTATAAGTATCCTAAGGGAGATGACAGCAAAAAGTTATCCTGCATCTAGCTCAATATCTGGAACATAATAGATATTTAATAATTATTTGTGTAAGGACTATTGAATGTTGACTTTCCAAACCTAAGTGTCTCAAAAGGAATCATTTTACCAGAGGTAAATTAAATAAATGGTGGACAGAGTCTTTTTTTTTTTTTTAGCAAGGGAACAACCAGACAATTAAAAATAATTTTTCCAAGAGTTAATTTTCAACATTTTATCATCATAAAACCCGAAGCAATAGGGAAATCAATTACTGTATTATTTAGTTTATTGTTTAAGGGAAAAAAAGAAAGAAAAATTATCTCATGTAAATTTCTCCAAGTATTTTCTAACACTAGGTACTACAGAAAACAGGAGTTAAAGCACAAGGGTGAAATGTGAAAAAATTTTCACATATTGGTTGTCCCCAGACCTCCCCAGCCTGCATCAGCCTCCTCCCTTGAATATCTTTAAAGGTAAAGAGAAGGCTTGATTTCTGGAGAAATGGCATCAAAGAGGCTCTGGAATCAAGAAAACTAGACAAAAGTCGAAGTGCTGGAAGCAGAGTTTTAATTAGAAATTTACTTGCTGAACTTTGAGGTGACCACTTCTTTTCTCCCACCTACTTGGAGAATTCCAATTACCACGTGTGTACCATGACTCAGAGAATCTGATGTGAGACCACAGAGAGAAAGACTACCACAGGTTACTAATTGGGATACCAAAATGAAAAAACAAAATCACTTGTTTCCTAATTATCTTACAACAATGAATCTTCAACTTGCATCAGAATCCTCTATATGGCTTATTAAGGCACAGATTGCCAGGCTTTTAAAAGATCTGACAATTAGTTGGGAAAATGGCAAATGAATAATTAACCCTAGAAAGAAAATAAAACCTATAAGTGACAAATAACACAGTGTATCTCTTAGTTCAACAGGTAACAGTATTTTCATATACAGAGTAATTAAGCGTTCTATATTAACTTAAACAAAATGTGATATGTTTTAAGGAAATATAAATATAGGTGTGAAAAAGGAACTGAAAACCTCATTTTTTGTAACCAAAAAACAAATCATATCTAAAATTAACAAGCATCGTATCTAAAAGTAGCAGGTAAACTATATTATTTGGAAACATAAATTTTAAAAACATGAGAAAAGTGAAAAAATTTTTGAAAAAGAATGTTGCTGGATCAATGGGACTTAGGAAAGGGATGGCGAGAGATGGAGGCAGCCTGTGGATTATGGATACATTCTTTATATTTCTGTTTGGTTTATAACTATATGCATGCATGATTTTAATAAATATAAAATCATTTTCATATAAATAATTTAAATCTTCTCTTTATTGTTTAATTTACAGCCGTGATCAGCTACATTATTTTCTTTATGCAAATTTCTAATATGCTAGTATAAATTTTTTTTTTTAAGTTTTTTTTCTAATACATTTTTACTGGAGTATAATTACTTCACAATTTTGGGTTAGTTTCTGCTGTGCAACAAAGTGAATCAGCTATTTATATATATATATCAACATATCTCCTCCCTCTTGAGCCTCCTTCCCACCCTCCCAATCCCACCACTCTAGGTCGTCACACAGCACTGAGCTGATCTCTCTGTGCTTTGCAGCAGCTTCCCACTAGCTAGCTATTTTACATTTGGTAGTGTATATATGTCAATGCCACTCTCTCACAATGTCCCAGTCTCCCCTTCATCTCCCTGCCATGTCCTCAAGTCTGTTCTCTACATCTGCGCCTTTATTCCTGCCTTGACACTAGGTCCATCAGTACTTTTTTTTTCTTTTTTTTTTTTTTTTGATGTGGACCATTTTCAAAGTCTTTACTGAACTTTGCTACAATATTGCCTCCATCCTATGTTTTTGGTTTTTTGGCCGTGCGTTATGTGGGATCCCAGCTCCCTGACCAGCGATCAAACCCACACCTGCTGCATTGGAAGGTGAAGTACCAATCCCTGGACCACCAGGGAAGTCCCGATGCTAGTATTAAGTTAAAATAACATATTTAATATAGTAAAGTTCCAGAGTCAAAATGCACTCTTTTTAATTTGAATAGCATACATGAATTTACTGTGAATGTTTTATGGAAGTCATTTTGCCAGTTTTGTGTAGCTTCATAATGATGAAAGTGTGAAAACTTTAAAGGTCAATGTATAAATATTCTTCAATTACTTTTTAAAAATTATACCATATATATAATTATAAATATACTTCTAAAACTTTATAGAACAGACTATCTTGTAAATTGCTAATTAGTTTAGTACTCAAGAGTATGTGTCTTTGACTTTAGTATTGGTGCTGCAATTTACTATAGAAATAGAATGTAACTATATAGATATATAGAAATAGAATATATCTATATAGATATATAGAAATAGAATATATCTACATAGATATATAGACATAACATTTCTGTATTGGATTCTTTAATTCTTAGATCATATCCTCCCCTCCTTTGTTATTAATCTCTTTGGTGCATCAAATTCTTCAGTACTGCTCATAGAATGGTTGAGTGGGAAGTGATTTTTTGAGATTTTTGTGCATCTTTTAATATGTCTTTTCACTTTCTAATCTAGATGCTATTTTGGAGAAAAAAATACCTTATAAATCCTTCAATGGAAATCAATATTTCAGAATTTTTAAATCTTCTGTGCTAGTGTCTTCCAGCTTCCATTTTTGTTATTGAGATGACTGATGACATTTTGTTTTCTGATATATCCCTTTTTATCCCTTGAGTATATATTTACCTATCCCTTCTCTCATTTATCATTCATATTTTGTGTGTTTGTACATGTATTTTTGGTTGTTGTTTGTCTCTTTGATGTTTTATCCACTATAATTGAATTTATGTGTATGTGTGTGTGTGTGTGTGTTTAGTGTAGGTTTTTTCTTTTTTACTTATTTATGCTATTTGATTTTTTTTAATGGGGATGATTTCATAGACAAACTCATACCAAGTCAATCAGAATGAGTCATGGGTGTGTATATCTATTTCTAATAAAAAGAAAAACTACTTCTTTCAATTACTATTTATTTTCAGTATTTACTATTTACCATGCATATACATACTTCGTTCTACTGTACACATAATAACCAGGTAAATCCAGCAGGACAAATAGATAATTTTTTGACACAATTACAAGTCAACTTAAAAATTACATGAAAACATTCTAACTGGATTTTACCAAATGGAAGGAAGGAAGGAAGGAAGGAAGGAAGGAAGGAAGGAAGGAAGGAAGGAAGGAAGGAAGGAGAGAAAGAAAGAAAGAAAGAAAGAAAGAAAGAAAGAAAGAAAGAAAAGAAAGAGAAAGAGGGAAAGAAAGAAAGAAAGAAAGGGAGGGAGGAAGGAAGGAAGGAAGAAAGAAAGAACATGAGATCCACTACTAGCTTATGATTTTAATCTACATGGAGGAAGAAATAACCATTCATTATTGTGAAGGTTAGTTTTATGTATCAACTATACTGGGCCATGGGTTCCCCAGATATATGTTCAAACATTATTCTGGGTGTGTCTGTGAGGGTGTTTTTGAGGAGATTAACATCAAATTGGTAGATTTAATAAAGCAGATTGCCCTCCTTGATATGATTGGACCTCATCCAATTAGTTTAACACTGAATAGGACAAAGAGGTATACTCTCTCTTGCGTATGAGAAATTCTTTTTGCCTACCGCCTTGAACTCAGATATCATCAGCTTTTTCCTGCCTTCAGATTCAGACTGAAACATCAATTATTCCTCCATCTCAAGCTTTTTGGCCTTTGCTTGGGAACTAAACCATTGGCTCACTTGGTTGTCCACATTGCTTACTCACCCTCATCCTGTACATCTTAGGACTTGTCAGTCCTTATAATCTCATGAGCCAATTCCTTAAAATCAATCACTTTATCTATATACATATATGTAAATACATATAGTATATATATTCATACATATATTAATATACTTATTATAATATATATTAATACAATCACCAAAAGTAAAAACATTATGTAAGTTTTGTAAAAATATATTTATTTCAAGAAATGCAAACAATTTAGTTGAACCAAGAAAATCTTAACTTAATTTTTTTTGGGGGGGTGAGGATAAACTTTTAACTGCATTAATTTTAATATCAATCCTGCAACTTTTGAATCTTTGTTTTTCATGAAATATTCCATTTCCTTGAAGATATTTTTATAAGAAACAGAAATCTGAACAACCTGTAATATCTCTTGTTGTAAAAATTAATCTAATATTTATGTGCATGTAGGACAAATAGGATAGTACATATGAAAGAATTTCAGATAAACTATAAATTGCTATTTAATTGTTAGTTATATTTTGGTATTATTATTTAGTCTGTTGTTTAGTACCTTGAACAGATGACAGCATATAAGTATTCACTAGTCACATGATGAATAGATACACACACTTGCACACAATATGCGTATGCAGTCTGTGAACTATATATATGTTTATATGTAAACATAAATATAAATATATGTATATATGTACATATATATGTAAAGAGCAAGAGAGACATAGAATAGTACAAAATATAAAAGTATCTCACCACTTTAACAGTGCTTCCAAAATGGTAATATACCATTTTAATATAAAAATTATAAATGAAAATGAAATGAGATAAAGATAATTAAACAGAATCAAGAGCAAACACAACTGACACAGGAAAGAACAGTCTTTCTAAGCACTCCTAGTTAGATTATTAATATATAATTGAGCAAATATTTATTAACTACTTATTCCCAAAAGAAGCTTTCTAGTCCTGGCGAAGGACACAAAGAATTGGACAATTTACTGCCATCAAGTCATTGCTAATTTAGAAATGCTGAAGGCTAAGTAAAGTTGCCAGTTTGCTTAATCCCATTGATATCATAGAATAGCCACCCAAAGGAAAAGAAGAAGTAAGGAAATCAGGCTGGTATTCATCTACATATAAATAGCACCTGACTTGGAGCTTGTAGTAGGAAGTTGATAATTTACATTGTCCTGAAGTTCTTTCCCTTTTTGTGCCCTCATAAGAGCAAAACTGCCTGTATGATACTTCTTTCTTTGGCATCCCAAAATGTACCATATAACATTTCTAATTTAGGTTTTATTCTTTCAGAAAATTGCCAAATATAAAAAAAGACACCTTTCACAATGTAATATTACCAGCTCTATGTTGGTTAGTATTATGCATCTTACAATGCTTTCAGTAAAAGAGGCTTTGAATAAGAATTAGTTTGTCAAGAAGTCTTTTATATTTAAGTTGCCATCATTGTGCTCCTTGACTAAGTACTCCTCTTCTCCACCCCTTCAAATAACTAAACTTAGCATAGTATTGTGCAATTGTGATGTTTTCATTATTTAAAAGTATGCATTCTCTCTGTCACACATTGTGTAGGAGTCTGCCTTAGGCTACTGAAAGCCTGATGGAACAATGTCAAATGCACGATTCAAATAATTATTTCAATAAATAACATTTTCTCTTTCCATTCCTTTCAGGCTGCCTACTTATACAATCACATTAGTGTTTTAATATTAACACTCTGGATTTTTCTCATGATAAGAAAATAGTATTCAAGCATTTATTACCTCTCTTCACTATCCAGACTGTGTCCAGTATTTTATTAATACTTTAAAATTTGTGACTAGTTCTGTTTTCCACAGCTTGCTACCATATAATAGTCTGCCTACTGATAATTTAGGTTTGCCAAATTATGTAGGGCATTCAGTACTAGAATCTGTATGATCCAGTAAAGATCATAAGCTTGAGAATAATCACTGTCCAAATAGTCTATGAGCCCCATGTGTTTATGTTTATAGAATAAGAACTGTGATGTCATAATCCTTTATAACATCATGGAGAGCAAACAAATGCATCACTTGTCTGAATCTATATTCAGTAATAAACAGAAATTAGATGTCCCTTGTAAAGGAGAGGATGTTAAGAGGAGCTATTCTGCTGCTTGAAAAATCCTCAAATTATTCTTAATGGGCTCTTTATTAGGTTAAGATTTAGAATTTATCTTACAATATTTATTTTACATTACTTAAAAGTGTAAAACTGCTATAGTTTAAAATAATGTAAATAGTATGTTTCATCTTACAGATAATATACTAATGCTCATCATTCATCCTCATGCCAAGAAGATTAAATAAACTGGCTTTTATAGTACATGGTCTAAAAATTAATAAGTGAAACATATATATAGTTAAGTAAAAATATAAGGTTTGAAAATTAATAATAGAAATCAGTCATTTTTACTGTTTGCTTTTGCAGAATTATTTTCATTATTCAACTATTTTGTCTATTTAAATATTTTGAATTTGATTTTCCAAAAAAACATTAATATTGAGGATTTCTAGCATTTTAATGGCTGTTCCTCCATTTCTTCAGGTGTTTTTTGAGTTTCAATAATACTTTATAACATTTTTCACAATAGTTTTGTAATTATATTGACGGATTTATTTCCATTGACTGTGCTATATTTGTTGCTATTATAATGGTATTTTTTAGCTTTTATTTTATATTCTAGTCATTGACGCTACTGATTCTCATGAATGTGTTTTCTGTAGATTACCATATGATCAGCAAAGAATAACACTTTTATTTACTTCTTCCCCAGGCACTACCTTTAATTATTTTTTTCCTTTTCTTATTGCATTGACTCAGACATGCACTGTACTTTTGAATACAAGGATTGATAGCAAGTGAACTACTACCATTCTTAACCCTAAAAATATATGACTAAAATTGTTCTGTCAAGTATAATATTTACTGTAGAATTTTTTGATTATTTTATTATATAAGAAAATTTCCAGATGACCAATTACATTTAAATACACTCCCCTTCATGAATACAAGTTAATTTTTATTTATTTTATTTTTTCATAGAATTTATTTTTATTTTTTTATATTTTTAAACATCTTTATTGGAGTATAATTGCTTAACACTGTTGTGTTAGTTTCTGCTGTATAACAAAGTGAATCAGCTATATGTATATATATATCTCCTTATCCTCTCTCTCTTGCATCCCCCTCTTACCCTCCCTATCCCATCCCTCTAGGTGGTCACAAAGCACAGAGCTAATCTCCCTGTGCTATGCAGCTGCTTCCCACTAGCTATCTATTTTACGTTTGGTAGTGTATATATATCAGTGCTACTCTCTCACTTCGTCCCAACTTCCCCTTCCACTTCCCCGTGTCCTCAAGTCCATTATCAACATCTGCATCTTTATTCTTGTACTCTCCCTAGTTTCATCAGAGGCATTTTTTTTAGATTCCATATTAGCATACAATATTTGTTTTTCTCTTACTGACTTATTTCACTCTGTATGACAGACTCTAGGTCCATCCACCTCACTACAAATAACTCAATTTTTAAGGCTGAGTAATATTCCATTGTATATATGTGCCACATCTTCTTTATCCATTCTTCTGTCGATGGACACTTAGGTTGCTTCCATATCCTGGCTATTGTAAATAGTGCTGAAATGAACACTGTGGTACATGACTCTTTTTGAATTATGGTTTTCTCAGGGTATTGCCCAGTAGTGAGATTGCTGGGTCGTATAGTAGTTCTATTTTCAGTTTTTTAAGGAACCTCCATACTGTTCCCCATACGGCTATATCAATTTACATTCACACCAACAGTACAAGAGGGTTCCATTTACTCTACACCCTCTCCAGAATTTATCGTTTGTAGATATTTTGATGATGGCCATTCTGACTGGTGTGAGGTGATACCTCATTGTAGATTTGATTTGCATTTCTCTAATGATTAGTGATGTTGGGCATCCTTTCATGTGTTTGTTGGCCATCAGTATATCTTCTTTGTAGAAATGTCTATTTAAGTCTTCTGCCCACTTTTGTATTAGGTTGTTTGTTTTTTTGATATTGAGCTGCATGAGCCGCCTGTGTATTTTGGAGATTAATCCTTTATCAGTTGATTTGTTTGCAAATATTTTCTCCCTTTCAGAGGGTTGTCTTTTCATCTTGATTATGGTTTCCTATGCTGTGCAGAAGGTTTTAAGCTTCATTAAGTCCCATTTGTTTATTTTTGTTTTTATTTCCGTTTCTCTAAGAGGTGGGTCAAAAAGGACCTTGCTGTGAGTTATGTCATAGAGTGTTCTGCCTATGATTCCCTGTAAGAGTTTTATAGTTTCTGGCCTTACACTTAAGTCTTTAATCCATTTTGAGTTTATTTTTGTGTATGTGTATGGTATGGTGATAAGAAGTATTCTAATTTCATTCTTTAACTTGTAGCTGTCTAGTTTTCCCAGAACCACTTACTGAAGAGGCTGTCTTTCTCCATTGTATATTCTTACATCCTTTATCAAAGATAAGGTGACCATAAGTGAGTGGGTTTATCTCTGGGCTTTCTATCCTGTTCCATTGATCTATATTTCTGTTTTTGTGCCAGTACCATACTGTCTTGATTACTGTAGCTTTGTAGTATAGTCTGAAGTCAGGGAGCCCGATTCCTCCATATAAATGTTTCTTTCTCAAGGTTGTTTTGGCTATTTGGGGTCTTGTGTGTTTCCATACAAATTGTGAAATTTTTTGTTCTAGTTCTATGAAAAATGATTGGTAGTTAGATAGGGATTGCACTGAATCTGTAGATTGCA
>NC_041220.1:88529314-88607026 GCF_002837175.3 Physeter macrocephalus | reverse complement strand
TTGTATCCTGCAACTCTACCAAATTCATTGATTAGCTCTAGTAGTTTTCTGATAGCATCTTTAGGATTCTCTATGTATAGTATCATGTCATCTGCAAACAGTGACAGTTTTCATTCTTTTCCAATTTGGATTTCTTTTATTTCTTTTTCTTCTCTGATTGCTGTGGCTAAAACTTCCCAAAGTATGTTGAATAATAGTGGTGAGAGTAGGTAAACTTGTCTTGTTCCTAATTTTAGATGAAATAGTTTCAGCTTTTCACCATTGAGAACGCTGTTGGCTGTGGGTTTGTCATATATGGCCTTTATTATGTTGAGGTAGATTCCCTCTATGCCTACTCTCTGGTGAGTTTTTATCATAAATGGGTGTTGAATTTTGTTGAAAGATTTTTCTGCATCTATTGAGATTATCATATGGTTTTTATCCTTCAGTTTGTTAATATGGTGTATCACATTGTTTGATTTGCATATATTGAAGAATCCTTACATTCCTGGGATAAACCCCAATTGATCATGGTGTATGATCCTTTTAATGTGCTGCTGGATTCTGTTTGCTAGTGTTTTGTGGAGGATTTTTGCATCTATGTTTATTAGAGGTATTGGCCTGTAGTTTTCTTTTTTTGTGACATCGTTGTCTGGTTTTTGTATCACGGTGACAGTGGTCTTGTAGAATGAGTTTAGGAGTGCTCCTCTCTCTGCTATATTTTGGAAGAGTTTGAGAAGGATATGTGTTATCTCTTCTCTAAATGTTTGAGCAAATTCACCTGGGAAGCCATCTGCTCCTTGGCTTTTGTTTGTTGGAAGATTTTAAATTACAGTTTCAATTTCAGTGTTTGTGATTGGTCTGTTTATATTTTCTATTTCTTCCTGGTTCAGTCTCGTAAGGTTGTGCTTCTCTAAGAATTTGTCCATTTCTTGCAGGTTGTCCATTTTATTGGCATATAGTTGCTTGTAGTAATCTCTCATGATCCTTTGTATTTCTGTAGTGTCAGTTTTTACTTCTCCTTTTTCATTTCTAATTCTATTGATTTGAGTCTCCCTTTTTTTCTTGATGAGTCTGGCTAATGGTTTATCAATTTTGTTTATCTTCTCAAAGAAACAGCTTTTAGTTTTATTGATATTTGCTATTGTTTTCTTCATTTTTTTTCATTTATTTCTGATCTGATCTTTATGTTTTCTTTCCTACTCTAACTCTGGGTTTTTTTTGTTCTTATTTCTCTAACTGCTTTAGGTGTAATGTTAGGTTTTTTATTTGAGATGTTTCTTGCTGTGTGAGGTAGGATTGTATTGCTATAAACTTCCCCCTTAGAACTGCTTTGGCTGCATCCCCCAGGTTTTGGGTCATTGTGTTTTCATTGTCATTTGTTTCTAGGTATTTTTTGATTTACTCTGATTTCTTCAGTGATCTCTTGGTCATTTAGTAGTGTATGGTTTAGCCTCAATGTGTTTATATTTTTTACAGTTTATTTCCTGTAATTGAAATCTAGTCTCAAAGCACTGTGGTCAGAAAAGACACTTGATAGGTTTTCAATTTTCTTAAATCTACCAAGTCTTGATTTGTGGTCTAAGATATGGACTATCCTGGAGAATGTTCCATGAGCACTTGAGAAGAAAGTGTATTCTGTTTTTTTTTTTTTTGATGCAATGTCCTATAAATATCTATTAAGTCTATTTTGTTTAATGTGTCATTTAAAGCTGTGTTTCCCTATTTATTTTCATTTTGGATGATCTGTCCATTGGTGAAAGTGGGGTGTTAAAGTCCCCTACTATTATTGTGCTACTGTCCATTTCCACTTTCATGGCTCTTAGCATTTGCCTATGTATTGAGGTGCTCCTATGTTGGGTCCATCAATATTTAGAATTGTCATATTTTCTTCTTGGATTGATCACTTGATCATTATCTGGTGTCCTTCCTTGTCTCTTGTGGTAGTCTTTATTTTAAAGTCTATTTTGTCTGATATGAGAATTGATACTCCAGCTTTCTTTTGATTTCCATTAGAATCCATTTACATTTAAGGTAATTATCGATATGTATGTTCCTATTACCATTTTCTTAATTGTTCTGGGTTTGTTATTGTAAGTTTTTTCCTTCTCTTGTGTTTCCTGCCTGGAGAAGTTCCTTTAGCATTTGTGGTAAAGCTGGTTTGGTGGTGCTGAATTCTCTTAGCTTTTGCTTGTCTGCAAAGGTTTTAATTTCTCCCTTGAATCTGAATGAGATCCTTTATGGGTAGGGTAATCTTGGTTGTAGGTTTTTCCCTTTCATCACTTTAAATATGTCCTGTCACTCCCTTCTGATTTGCAGAGTTTATGCTGAAAGACCAGCTGTTAACCTTATGGGGATACTCTTGCATGTTATTTGTTGATTTTCCCTTGCTGCTATTAATATTTTTTCTTTGTATTTAATTTTTGATAGTTTAATTAATATGTGTCTTGGTGTGTTTTTCCTAGGGTTTATCCTGTATGGGATTCTCTGTGCTTCCTGGACATGGGTGACTATTTCCTTTCCCATGTTAGGGAAGTTTTCAACTATAATCTCTTCAAATATATTCTTAGACCCTTTCTTTTTCTCTCCTTCTTCTGTGACCCCTATAATTCGAATGCTGTTGCATTTAATGTTGTCCCAGAGGTCTCTGAGACCGTCCTCAATTTTTTTCATTATTCTGCTCTGTTGTAGTTATTTCCACTATTCTATCTTCCAGGTCACTTTTCCGTTCTCCTGCCTCTGTTATTCTGCTATTTATTTGTTCTAGAGAATTTTTGATTTCATTTATTGTGTTGTGCATCATTGTTTGTTTGCTCTTTAGTTCTTCTAGGTCCTTGTTAATCACTTCTTGTATTTTTTCCATTCTATTAAAGATTTTGGATCATCTCTCCTATCAATACTCTGAATTCTTTTTCAGGTAGACTGCCTATTTCCTCTTCATTTATTTGGTCTGGTGGGTTTTTACCTTGCTCCTTCATCTGCATATTTCTCTGTCTTCTCTTTTTGTTTAACTTACTGTGTTTGGGGTCTCCTTTTTGCAGGTTGCAGGTTCGTAGTTCCTGTTATTTTTGTTGTCTGCCCTCAGTGGGTGAGGTTGGTTCAGTGGCTTGTGTAGGCTTCCTAGTGGAAGGGACCGGTGCCTGTGTTCTGGGGGGTGGGGCTCAATCTTGTCTAACTTGTGGACAGGGCTGCCTCTGCTGGTATCTTTTGGCGTGTCTGTGAACTTAGTATGATTTTAGGCACCCTCTCTGATAATGGGTGGGGTTGTGTTCCTGTCTTGCTAGTTGTTTGGCATGGGACATCCAACACTGGAGTTTACCGGTGGTTGAGTGGAGCTGGGTCTTAGTTTTGAGGTGGAGATCTCTGGGAGAGCTCTTGCCAATTGATATTACACGAGTTCAGAAGGTCTCTGGTGTTGCAGTGTCCTGAACTCAGCTCTCCTACCTCAGAGGCTCAGGCCTGACACCAGGCCATAGCACCAAGAACCTGCCAGCCATATGGCTCAGAAGGAAAGGTATTAAAACAAACAAACAATAATAATAAATTAATAAAAAGAAAAAAATATTAAAATAAATAATTTTTAAAAAGGAGAGCAACTAAACCACTAAACAAATCCACCAATGATAACAAGCACTAAACACTAAACAAATATAAACATAAAAATCAGAAACAAATCAGTCGCAGACAGCAAACCCCAAGTCTACAGTTGCTCCCCAAATCCACCGCCCCAATGTTGGGATGAATCATTGTCTTTTCAGGTATTCTGCAGTTGCAGGGTACATCAAGTTGATTGTTTGGATTTAATCTGTTGCTCTTGGCTGCAGGGAGAAATTTCCCTTTCTCTTTTTTGTTCTCACAGCTCCTGGATTCAGCTTTGGTTTTTACCCCACCTCTGCATGTAGGTCGTCCTCAGGCATCTGTTCCTGCCCAGACAGGATGGAGTTAAAGCAGCAACAGATTAGGGGGCTCATGTTCATTCAGGCCAGGGGGAGGAGGGGTACTGTAGTTATAACTGGAATGCAGGGCGAGTCTGTGGTGGCTGAGGCCAGCCTGATGTTGCAACAGCCTGAGGCACACTGTGTGTTCTACTGGGGAACTTGTCCTTAGATCACAGGACCCTGGGAGTGGTGTTCTGCATGGGGCCCTGGGGGTGGGGGACATGTGGATAGTGACCTCTGCTTGCACACAGGATTCTTGGTGGCTGCAGTAGCAGTAGTGTTTCATGCCTGTCTCTGGGGTCCAAGCTGATAGCCGTGGCTCGTGCCCATCTCTGGAGCTGGTTTAGGCGGTGTTCTGCCTTCTGTGGGCGGACAGGGAAGGAATCCCCTCTCTTTGTGCACCCTGAAACAATGGTCTCTTGCCTCTTAGGCAGGTCCAGACTTTTCCCCAGACTCCCTCCCTGTTAGCTATGGCGCACTAGCCCCTTCAGGCTGTGTTCACACAGCCAACCCCAGTCCTCTCCCTGGAATCTGACTTCTGAAGCCTGAGCCTCACCTCTCAGCCCCCACCCACCCCAGCGGGTGAGCAGACAAGCCTCTCAGGCTGGTGAGTGCTGGTCAGCACTGACCCTCTGTGTGGGAATCTCTCCACTTTGCCTTCTGCACCCCTGTTGCTGTGTTCTCCTCTGTGGCTCTGAAGCTTCCCCCCACTCATCCCCCGTCTCTGCCAGTGAAGGGACTTCCAAGTGTGTGGAAACTTTTCCTCCTTTACAGCTCCCTCCCACAGGTACAGGTTCCATCCTTATTCTTTTGTCTCTGTTTTTTCCTTTTTCTTTTGCCCTACCCAGGTACGTGGGGATTTTCTTGCCTTTTGGAAAGTCTGAGGTCTTCTGCCAGCATTCAGTAGGTGTTCTGTAGGAGTTGTTCCACATATAGACATATTTTTGATGTATTTTTGGGGAGGTAGGTGCTCTCCATGTCTTACTCCTACAACATTTTTTTTTTTTTTTTTTTTTTTATGGTACGCAGGCCTCTCACCGTTGTGGCCTCTCCCATTGCGGAGCACAGGCTCCGGACGCAGAGGCTCAGCGGCCATGGCTCAGGGGCCCAGATGCTCCATGGCATGTGGGATCTTCCCGGACTGGGGCACGAACCCATGTCCCCTGCATCGGCAGGCCGATTCTCAACAACTGTGCCAGTAGGGAAGCCCATCCTCCACCATCTTCAAAGTCTCCCCCAAGTTAATTTTTATTAGCATTTTGTTCTGCACCTATGAAGAGCATTAGTTTCCTCTTTAATGTTTAGTGCCAAGTGGAATACATTCATAAGTATATTATTGCTAACTGAACTTCATATTACTTAATTTTGTTCATTAAATGAACTGCTGTATCATATTTGCAGTTACTTTTATTTAGAATTTTTGGAACTATATGTTCACATGAATCATGTATAACCTTTATTGATTGTCTATCACCTTTGATATCCAATTCACCTAAATAATATAAATTGTTTTGGGTAGAATTACCAATATTTTATATTGTGCAAGATTTGTATAAGATAAACTATTTTATAAAACTCTTTGTAAAATTATCTAGTGTCTTATTATTAAAACACTCATTCACTCTTCAAAATTATAATTGATGTATTTACATGTTAAAATATTTCTTGAGCAAATTTAATCATGAATTATTTTCTAGGAAAATAGTCATTAAAAAATGTTCATATTGTATATTTGTAATGTTGTGAGTATATTTTCCTATAACTTTTTAGTCTTACTATAAGTATTCCGCTTTTCATTACTATGTTTCTTCATATCTCATAATTGTTGACAATGCTTTGTATATGTTTGTCTATTATTAAGTATGTTATAATTATCATTTTGCTTTGTGTTTTATGTTCCTAATTTCTACTGTCATCATTTCTATTTCATTTTTTAAATTAAAGTAACTTTTCCTATATTATAAGTCACTTCATTTGCTTGAAGTCTTCCTAATTTATTAATAACTACATATAGTAATATATATTTACTTTAAATATCCATTTATATAGACAATAATGACTTTGTTTCTTGATTATAAATATTTATTTTTGTGATTATCATTTTAATACATGTTATTTAAGAATGTGCTTTTTAGAATCCAAACTAAGTTTTAATTTTAAATAATTTCACTATTTTATTTAAGGTATTGAATTTTCATATAAATAAATGGTTATTTGGAAACATTGAGAATTTACTAGTGGTGTGGTCATTATTTTGTAAATATTACTTCAGTATTTAAGAGAATGTGCATTCTTTATACTTTGGGTAGAAAACTTTCTATGTATTAAAGGGAAGATATATTGAATCATAAATTGTCAATTTTTGCTCTTTTGCAAAAATAGCAAAAGTTTAAGACTTCTATATTTTCATTTATTTTTCAGACTGAATCAGAACAAATATAAAATTTGGGATATTCATATTAAACTCCTCTGACTGCAAATTCGTATTTTTATTTAAAACTTAAATTTGCTTTATAATTTGGGACATATTGCATACATTGAAGTAAATTACTTTTCATTATTTTAATTATCTTTAAAAATGTAAAATATATTCTCCTTATTAATACTCTTACCATAAATTCTATTTAGTTTAATAGTATTATTGTACTAACACTTCATTGTGTTATTTATTTTTCCTCTTTGTTGTGAAATATATGATGTGTGAAAAAAGACAAAAAAGTATACACCTTATGATTCCATTTTATAACAAATCCGTAAAATGCAAACTAATCTAAAATACAGTTTGTGCTAGGCCACGGTGATACAATGTATGTATTACAATGGGGCATGAGAAAGTGTTATCTTCATCATGGTGTTTTCATGGTGTGTAAAGAAACATATATTAAAACTCATCAAATTTTAAAGTTTAAGTTAATGCAGTTTTGTACAATAAATTTACCTTAATAAAGCTCTAACAATGTATTCTCTTTTTTAAGATATTAAAGTCAGATTTTTACGATGTCTTTTTATGAAAATATTTGAGCATTAATATTTTATATTGTGCAAATATATACATAAGTTATTTAACATATGTTCTATTGTTGAACATTTGGTTTAATTTACAGTATTAAATCACTATACACTGTTTTCTATTGTACATAAATGAATATGTACATCTCTTACCTTCATTTTTTCCATTGTCTGAAGTCCTAGGAATTGAAAGAGTGATAATTGTGCCTGCCCACTAACAACAGCCACAAAGGACTACTAAACTGTCTTGAAGTTTCCCAGCATTCTCTCTAAACCCTTGATAATAACAGCTTTATAAAATTCTTATCAAATTACCCAATTTGAGTAGGCTCTCTAGTTTCTGCCAAGACCATAACTGATAACATGTTCCTCATAATTTTATATTTTATAATCTGTTATATATTATAAATTAAAAGATCATAGACAACATCACATATTTATCTGCTGCTTTATTATTTTTATTATTATTAATATTATTTTAGTTTAATTGTATTGGAGTTTCCAAATTGAGAAATTAATCATACTGAGTGTGCTTGGGCTTAGCCTTTTGATCAGGAAAAAAAAAAAAACTCCATTGAATTTATTCTCTTATTTCTATTGGTTTTTGGGTTTTTTTTGCGGTACGATGGCCTCTCCCGTTGCGGAGCACAGGCTCCGGACGCGCAGGCTCAGCAGCCATGGCTCACGGGCCCAGCCGCTCCGCGGCGTTTGGGATCCTCCCGGACCGGGGCACGAACCCATGTCCCCTGCATAGTCAGGTGGACTCTCAACCACTGCACCACCAGGAAAACCCATTTCTATTGTTTTTAAAAGCAAAACCCTGAAGCAGTTTTTTTCGCTTCCAAAGTAGACACTGTTTTTCAAGTTACTCTAAATATAAGAATTGTTAAATTATAAAACCTGAATTATCTCAAAGGCACACAACTGAAGTGAAAATTGAGTCATTTAGCTGCAGGCCTACTTCAGTAAAATGTGTCTTTGCATCCTTTTCACTTGAATAAAAGTGAACTGTAACTCCAAAGAGATGCTAATTTTGTAATGATCATTACTTGCTCCCCCAAGGTCAATTTACATGATGGGAAAAGGCAATAGATTTCCCCTCACTTTTCAAGGATTTTATATAAAACAAAACAAAACAAAAACAACTTCCAACACTATATTATACAGTTTTTTAGGGTTTGGGGTTTTTTCCTGTGTTCTTTGCTCTAAGTTTTCCATATTATGTCTGAAAACAAAAAAGGCAGTTATTTATTTGGAAGGCAGAACTTCCATATCATCTAAATGGTTCTCTAATGTTTATTTGGATACAAATAGAGCAAAACAGATAAAATAGAACAGTAACTTTTGGCAATATCCTGGATTTGCTAGAGAAATATTCTCTCAACAAAAATATACTGGTAAGTTACTAAGTACAAGTAATATTATTCTGCACTAGGGATATATAAGCTAATTCTAAAGTAAACAAACAGACATATAAACAATTAGAAATATGTTCACAGTAAATAAGGGATAATAATGAGGTATAACAGAATACAAAAATAAAGAATGCTTCATTAATTTTTGTGTGCTTTGGAATCTAAGTATGGATCTAGTTGACTGTACTCTATGTGATTAAAATGGTATTTTTGTTGGGGACTTCTATAGGATTAGAAAAACTAGGGCAATAGTTTTAAAAACAATCAGAAAGATTTTTATTATGTCAGAGAGGCTATGATGAGAAATGGAAAAACTGAAGAAACTAATGATATGCTAATTTCAGATAACTTTACACTGTTTGTATGTGATTGATTTTTGTGAAATTGTACCTGGTGCCCTTTTCTTTTTCTTCTTTAGCTCTTTTCAAATTTTCCATTGTAAAATATCATTTTCCACACTTCAATCTGTGCTTTTTTTTCTTTTTGTTAGAGAGGAGGTTTTGGAAACATTTGCCATGGCTAAGAATGTGCTGTAGGCACAGTTTCAGCTTACACGAGTTTGAAGTTACTTCAGTACTCTCTTATGATTTCATGAAATGTATGTCTGCCAGCCAGACTTAGAATCTTTGATCTGGAAGGCCTCTTTCAATCCAGTTACATGTGATACTGGCAGTTGTCCTCAGAAGCTTCTTTGAGTGTTTTTCAAATCACATCAGGAAAAAAGGAAAAGGGTGTGTGTATAGGTTTCTCATGATTTCAAATTGACTTATGGCTTAAGTGAAGTTGTTTTAACTGAAGAGTAAATTTGTTTACATTGGGGAGGCTGTGTCAGTATGATTCATCAAAATCGTTGTGTTACTGAGTGCTTATGGATATGAACATACAGAGGAGAGACTAGGACATAATGAACATTTAAACGTAAAATACCAAGAAGTTGTGAGGGTTTTCTGAGAGCTTTCTGTGTGGGCAAGGCTACTCTTTGCTGATCTAAATAGCTCTCCAAAGACCTTGGGACATTAGCTCCTGCTGTGGCAAGGCAGCTCTGCTGGCAGGGATGAAAACCATGCAGAAAGCTCCTGAAACATGGTCTTGCCTGCCAATACCAGTGCCTTCCTTCAACTAGCATTGTGCTCTAGTGACAAGGGGCTTTGGGTTTGCACTGGCAGCTGGACAGCAGCTCTTGGTTGGTTAAACCAACTCTTCCAAGAATCAACTCATGGAAAGGTAAGTCTCAAATAAATTCAGACTTTATTTCTTTAATCTCCCCTTTTTCCTGGAACAATAGTGTAATTAATTTATCGTTGTTTTGGAGTATGTTATTTCCTTATTGGCTTATTAAGAGACATTATTTTATATGCTATTGGCTTGTGAAATATTATTACAAATTATAATTTCCACAGTGAATTTGTGTTAAATAAATTATTGGCAAAGACAATCTCAGTCTCTGAGCATAATTTGCTGAAAACAAAACAATGGGAAAGTCAGATTCGGCCAACCAATGCTCAAATGTGATAATGTGATTCTGCCTTTAATAATTGTATCAAATTTACTCTTTGGAGAGCTTATTTCCTACTGACAATATGTAGAAGAAAATAAATTGATGTAAATAAAAACTATTTTAAATACAGGTCTATTTGGCATTTACCTTAAATATTTGTGAGTCTAAGAAAGAAGATTCAGTATACATGACAAAATATTTGATAATAAATGATGCACATGATTTCAAGCAATACATTTATATGTTCAAAACAGTATTTCTTTTTTTTGTTTGTTTTGGCCACGCCTCAAGGCATGTAGAATCTTAGCTCTCCCACCAGGGATTGAAGCCATGCCCCCTGCAGTGGAAGCATGGAATCTTAACTGCTGGACCACCATGGAAGTCCCCAAAACAGTATTTCTTAAATATATATTTTCCATGAATGTGTGTTGAAAACTCTATAGTCTCTCTTTTTAAATACAAATAAGCTGCTTTTGGCAACACTTGGATCTCAAAAGAAAGGGAACCTACCTAATTCTGTTAAGATGGTTGTTACTCTTATCAAAAGATGAATATGCAAGAAAACTTACTTTACATTAATTCTATTCTGATAGAAGCCAACTAGGGCTTTTTAGTACAAGGTTGATATATTTTTTTTCTGGGCATGGTCAGTCATATGCATATATAAATTTTGCTTAATATTTTAAATACTCCTGAAAAACTAATGAACATGAGAGTAAACCAAGATATTTATTTTTATATTAACATATAGTGTATAATATAATAATATATAAATTGGGTTTTAGATTGTGTTTTAACATGCAAATCTATATTTTTTATAAATGAGTTAAATTTAAAATAATTTAAATACAATATAGGTCTATAAATTCTTTTGTTTTCATTTTTTACCTGTTCAACAAGTACCTAGAAGTCTAATGGCCCATGAAAATATTATAAACACTATGAAGGAAGAAAAATCTTATAAGAATCATTTAAAAGTTTTAATAGAAAATATATAGGCTATTATTTCATTTTCCATATTGAATGAGGTAAAATTTTTCAAGTACTTTTTAAACTTATCTACAGTTGTTATTCAGGAATAACCAATATTAGGATCAATAAATATTGAATTTTAATTTGTTATAATTGAAGTATGTAACTCCTAGAGAATCAGTGGTCCCATTAATTGATTGTACATTTATGAAATACATAATGAAATGGATCCCCATAAAAACATAGGCAAAAAAAGTAGTTAAATCTATAGAGTTGTTTTCCTTCTATTAAAATCAGGGCAATTGTAACCCAAAACAGCCAATTGTGATAACTTGCTCTTTTACAAGCTAATGTTATTAAATCTAGAATTCTTCTGGAAGACACTGTTTCATTTCTGAATTGGGTGCACTTTAAGTATATACACATATGTATATTGGTCAAGGTGGATGGGTCATGAGTCCATTCTGAGCCTGTTTTTTTTTTTTTTAATTTATCATTGCTATTTCTGTTTACAAGGGCCATCATATAGGGCACATAAATAAGGCCCTACACAGCTGTATATGGCAGCCAAATGGAACAGCATGGTTCATCAGAAAAATGAATAGAGGCAAAATTACCCCTAAACTGCTATCAAATTGAATTATAATCGACATATTGAATGCTTTTTACATATAAAGTTATTTGTTGAGCATTGTAAGAAACATTATGAAACACCTATTTATAAAAAACATTTATCTTTTTTGAGAAATGGCTAAACAAAAAGAGGTTAGAAGAAGTTTAGAAAGTTAAAACTCATTTAAGTAATAGATCAAGCAATAGCCAGTGTAACATATGCTTAAATGTCATGGGCAGAGCAAATAATTTGATTGAAGGGAAGGAGAGAGTATGGCCAATAATTTTCAGGAAAAAAAATATTAAAGACTAGATGGTGTATTAGTTATGGTTTTCCAGAGAAACAGAATCAATAGGATGAGAGAGGGAGAAAGAAAGAAGTTAAGAAATTTTGGGGGGTTGTGTGGAGAAGGCAGAGGAAGCTGGCAAGTGTGAGTTTTACAGGGTAGGTCAGCAGGCTGGAGACCCAGGGAAGAGCTGATGTTTCAACTAGCACTGGAAGCATCTGGAGGCAGAACTCCTTCTTCATCAGAGAACCTCAGACTTTTCTCTGAAAGGCCTTCAGCTTTCAGGAGGAGGCCCATCCACATTATGGAGGAGCCTCTGTTTACCCAAAGCCTACTGATTTAAAGTTCATCTCATCTAAAAAACACCTTCACAGTGTTTTAGACTGACATCTAGGCTGACTTCTGACCAACTATCTGGTTTCCATGGCCTAGCCACAAAATTAGCCATAACTAATGGTGTATTTTAAGTTAGTTTGAAGAATGTTTGTCTCTCAAAGTACCTGGATCTCAGATTTCTGTTTTCTGTACTACACCTTTTTTTTACCTAAGAATATAACTCAGTTTTGCAGTACTCCTAACCTATTAAATTTTTTGTCCTCATGGGGTCTCGTTTGCAGTCTGTGAAATCAGAGACTGTGTCTCTGACTGTGTCTCTGACACATAGGAAATCTCCTTTTAATATTTGTTGTATGATGTTACAAACCTATAACATCCTTCACAAGTAAGGTAGTCAGGTTTATTTTTTATTTGGTCACTGTGCTGATTTCTGGTTCTGGTCAAGTATCCTACTGGACAACATTTTTCTCATGCAATGATTCTGCTTCATTCCTCAGTCCCCTCTAGATTTCCACCAGCTGGAGATTTATGTAAGTTATGATGCAAATGGGCATAATTAATTAATGGAAGATCACATTTATCATATGAAACATGAATTTACTGCTAAATACTTTTTGCTGCTTTCTATTTCATACCAAATTCATGTATTTGTCACTTAATTTTCTGTCAAATGTGAGGAGTCCAGCTCCAGGCCAAAATACTATGTGATTTTTTTAGCTCAGATTATAGGAGATCACAAAGGCTTTACCTGGCAGGCCTCATGAGGGAAAGCTGCCCTTTCTCACCAGACAGTGCACATCTAATATACTGCAGTCAAGGACCCCTGGCAGGTCTTGCTGTTTTGCATATTTGAATTTTTAGCTCAGATTCATTCCTTCATTCCCTTTATCTGAGGCCTTGGCCAGAGGTCTTCCAGGAACCTCTGCTGAGGCCTCCTCCTTTGCAGAGAGGGAGGAGGGAAAACATTGAGGACAACTTTTCCCACTCTGACTCACTACTCAGTAGTTGCCATTCCTAGTCCTTACTCCTTGCCCTCACCCCAACCCCAGGGTCCATAAAACTCTCACAGCCTTTTAATTGGGGCTCCCTCAATAGTAAGAGGACCTCCACATCTGTGCTGATCTACCTGACCCTCTACTGGTGTGCTGTTTCATGGGGGAACATGGTCACTTTTTTACTTTACATTAGAGCTTTTCATATTTATCACTTAGACAAATTGATAATGGTCCACACATATACTTCCACAACTAATTTAGGGACAAACTGTATTTTTTATACTTAAACAAATTATCATAATTTTATTACCATCATTTCAACTCTATTGAAATATACCTGGGAAAATTCAGTGAAAAGAAATAGATTCTTCCCACTGATACAGATATGCACATCTATTTATTGATTCTTTATCCATCAGACAAATATGTATTGAGGAAAGTCTTGTGTGTCTTGATCTGTATGAAATTATATGGAGCATGGCTAGCACAAAGATGAAAAAGATATGGCTTCTATTTTTGAATAAGTGGAAGTTTGGTGTAAGACAAACTTGTTATAATATATATACTTGATTAAAAGACGAAGAAAACTTGGGGCACCACAGAGAGGTAATTAATTAAGGGCAAATAAGATAAGATTTCATGGAGAAGATAACACACAAGCCACTTCTTAAAGGATGAATAGAAATTTTCATGGACAGAAAAAGTGGCAGATAATATTTTGGGAATGGGAACAACTTATACAAAAGTATAAAAAAAGTCACAGGAGTGTGAAAATGTATATCATGCCAGTAAGTAATGAGAATTCAATACTACTGGGAGAAAGGCTATAATTGGTTCAAGATGAGAACAGCAACAATACATTTTGATAAATCTAGGCACCATACTTACGAGTTCTAACTTTATCATCTAAGGATGGGGTAATATAGAAATGTGCAAATGGAGAATTAATATGACAATGATTTTTAAAGTTGGGTATTGTGAGAAACTTATAGATGATGTATGGGTAATGAGGAAATAAATTATTAAAAAGAAAGCCATTTAGGACTATATATCAATAGTGAAAGCCAGAAAACCAATAATAGTTTTCACCAAAAAGCCTCATTAGTATAATATCTGAAGCTTTTAGAAAAGATAGATGTTTGGGCTCCAATCCACACTTTCTGAATCAGAATTTTAAGATGAGGGAACTGATAGTGTATATATTAAAATTTTCAATGGTTTTATCTGATGCCCATAATTTGTAAAGAACCAATGGAAAATTACAGTGAACACAGAAGACAAAAATAGATTCAAGACATTTTTGTGAACTGAAATCAAGATACTTTGATGTGTTCTAATGGTGGAGGTAGAATGTTGTATTGACTATGATTAAATAGACAGCAATTATATTTGAAAATATTAGAACACAGGAGAAGAAAAATCTTTGAAACAGTAGAAAAGAAATTCAGTTTTCAATATCTAGATGCTGTATTTTAACAACATAATAATCTACAAATTTATTTAATTCTTCTATGGATTCCTCACTATCTACATACATTTATAGTTTTAAGAAACATATTTATATGCTTTATGTAAAATTATTTATATATTACTGGTTTCATTTATGTGATATTGTAGTTTCCATGATATTTTGACCAAAGGCATTTCCTTCCTTTTCCTATATAAGAGAGATTTGTAGAGATATTTGTGTTGTTGTTGTTTATTTTAATATTTTTTATGATTGGCTTTGCAGTCCATTTGAGTACTTTGAATTGATGGGTAA
Source organism: Physeter macrocephalus (assembly GCF_002837175.3). NCBI lineage: Eukaryota > Metazoa > Chordata > Mammalia > Artiodactyla > Physeteridae > Physeter > Physeter macrocephalus. Next base: position 88,592,223 of record NC_041220.1, on the reverse strand, counting down.
CTTACTTCCAGATTTGATATGTGACATAATTCCATTCTGAATCCTCAGGATAATGCTGCTGACTGCTTGTAACAGGTGATTAATTTCTCATATAATGTTTACTGTCATCTCATAAATCTCCCTGGATTAACATGTCTAACCAATTTTTCTTCTCCAGCAAGGCATCTAATTTCTATCAAGTTCTTGAAATGGCTTGTACTTAGTGTACATTTCTCAAGCTGTGTACTTACTTTATATTTCTGTTTCATATGATATATACTTTTTAGGAATTCAAATGTTTTCCTGGAAATTGAAATTTTTCTTAGAACTTTTTATATTTTGGAAGTCCAGAATTGTATGAAGTAATTCTTTTAAATGTACTGAATTATTTTATATATATTATATAGTTGTAAAGATGTCACTATTACAGTTATTTAAATATTAATATGCAATTTTGACAGTTCAATAATCTGTCTATATTATTAGCTAATATGCAGGCAGTTGTGCCAGAATATTATTTTCTATTTTATGAATATAAAGACTCACAATAGGAAATCACAATAAGGACTTTTGTAAATGCAAAAATTCCAGGATTTTATCTTTTAAAATGGCTTCAACCAATCACCAGAATGGGCTTGGAATTATTTATCTTATGAATAGCAATACTCTGTATTTGAAAGTACACAATCTACTTTTGGTAAAAAGAATCTTAAGATGTCCCCCATGAGTCCTGCCCTCTGCTGTATAAACCTTGTATAACCCCATCTTCTTGAGTTCTGGCAGAACCTGTGGATATGGAGATATCACTCCTGTGATCCTGTGGACTTTGATTTAATCAAAGGAGATGATCCCACTGAGCTTGATTTGATCAAGTGAGCCATTTCTGAAGTCAGACATTGGCAGTTGAGATGGCCTGTGTAGGGGGCAAGTGACTAAGAACTGCAGGTGACCTCTTGGAACTGAAAGTGGTTCCTATCCAACAGACAGCAGGAAAATGGTTAAACAAGCACAACAAATGGGATTCTGCCAAAAATAATTTGAATTTGAAAGAGGACCTTGAGCTCCAGAAAAGAAAGTGACTCAGATGACACCTTGATTTCAGCTTCGTGAGACCCTGAGTGGAGAGCTCAATTCAGCCATGTGTGGATTTCTGACCTAGAGAAACTGTGAGATAATAAATGGGTGCTAAGTAGCTAAGTTTGTGGTAATTTGTTAAACAGCACTGAAAAATGAAAGATCTGCTTTCTCTGGAAATGATTTGAGTATATGCAAATATAAATTGAGAGCTATACCACACTCTGAATATAAAAATGCAAACTCTCAAATCTAAAGGTATCCTTGTAAACTGTACTTTTGTCAGCTCATCTCAAAAGCTGAATCCAGCTATTTAAAAGATGTTGCTTTATTTTCTTATTTGAGATACCTTGTTTCCTTTGCAGGTAATGTCATTGTATTTTAAGTCCCTTTTTTGTCCAGGTTGAATCAGATATTCCATGGAAGAGGGCAATACCCAACAAGTAGATTGAGTTTCCTCAGTGAATGCAAAGTGAACCAAGAAATAAGTCTTTTAACTTTAACATTAAATTAGTTTCAATACTAAAAATGGAAGACATTTCTTAAGCATTTATACTGTGGAATTCACAAAAATAGTGTTACCTTAGCAACTCATGACATAGAAATTAAGCTGTCAAAATTTCGATCATTCAAAAAGGGTCACTGATCTTCGTGTCAACACAGCAGATGGAAAAGAGCTGCAGTGATGTACTTTGCCAGGTTTTCGAACTCTAATAAACAAGTCAAGCTGTGTTTATGAACTTCCTAAAATAGACAAGTGGAGAATACAGCAGTATCAGTGCCAAAGTGGATTTATAGGTAGTTGGACATTGCACGCACTGACAAAGAATCTTCATTTACTACCTCCTCTTGTAATGAGGAATACCAGATTTACCACAAAAAGCCAAGCAGAAACAACCCCTGCACTTGGCAAAATAAATGGTTTTATCATGTTATCTGTCATTAAGGAGAGAGTCATTAGGTCAGGATTTCCCTTAAAGAACTCTAAGGTGCCTTTTGAGCTAATGCTTGGAGCGAAGTCAGCATGAAATTCTCCAGTCCCTAAATATATCAAGTAAAGATATCTCCATTGCCGTTTCACTGAGATAAAAGAGAAATCGAGAAATAAAAGTTTAAAAAAATCCAGTGTAACTCAGTTATCTCATGCACCTTTAAATAAGTAGCATAAATTCATTCTAGTTCTTAATAAACCTTAATATTATTAAGGAAGTTGTTCCAGAATGTACATTCCACATGTCTGCACTAAGGGCCAGCATTTGACCTTATTATATTGTATATAATAATTGCGGCCAGGAAAAGTAGGAAGGATTAGATTTTTTCTGGTAATTCTTTCAGAAACATCTTATTTTTTGGACATCTCTCAACCATATGTTTAAACAAGAGCATTTCACTAAAACTCTGGGCACCTAATCTTGGTACACTTGTATTGGTAAAAGAAAATTGTTTCAGTTTTAGCACAACTCATTCATGGTTTATTTTGACTGCATTTCTGAACCTCTTTTCATTCTTGATCTCAGAAGAATGAATGTATGGTTGTCCAATTCTATTAGTCCAATGTAGGCTAATAAAGGCCTCCCCCAAATAGCCACACCCTACTCCCTGGAAGTTGTGAATATATTTAGGTAACATGGCAAAAGGGACTTTATAGGTGTGATTAAGATCACAGACCTTGAGAGGGGAAAATTATCTTGGATTAACCAGATTGGTATAAATCTAATTGCATGGACCATTAAAAGTAGAACCATTTCTCCAGCTAGTCAGGCTGATGTGGTAGAAGAAGAAGCGGGAATTATTTGAAGTATGGGAGAGACTTCATCTGCCATTGTTGGCCTTGAAGATGAAGAAGGCCATGTGCCAGGGAATGCAGGCAGCCTCTAACAACTGAGAATGACCCCCAGGCCTAGAACCAGCCAGTGAGCAAGATCTACAATTGCATGAACCTGAATTCAGCCAACAGTCGAATAAGCCTAAAGTGAATTATCCTCCAGAGCCTCTAGACAAGGACCTGGCTCTGCTGACACCTTGATTTTGGTCTTGAGACTCCAAACAGAGAAACCAAGAGATCCTACCATATTCTGACCTATAGAACTGTGGGATAATACATTTCTCTTGTTTTAAGACATGGAATTAGCAGTAATTTTAATGGCAGCAATAGAAAATTAATACACCCAACCTAACAAACTGCTCTATCATATTTGGTCTCTGACTACATCTGATCCCAAGTCTGTTACTTAATGGTTTACTCTACATTCTTATTGTTTTCTATAGTTCTTCTTGTTCTGGTTCCAAGTGTTCCCAAGTATGTTCCACATTTCCACTTCAAGTAGAAATTCCAGACACTTGAAATTCTGGCAGTTACCTTCTTACTCTAGGAAAGATTTTGGGAAGTACAGTTTTATAACTGCATACATTGTTGTCATACCTGAAAATCTTAGTGCTGTGATACTCACTAGAGTGCTTACATTTCCGAATAAAATCTCTCAGAGGAGTGTTCCACAGACCAACAAGATAGACCAGGGCTGAGAGCCAATTCTGGGAGTCCAGTCAGTGCTAGATATCCAAAAGAAGTCTGGCCTGTGGCCACAATCAAAGGAAGTAGGCAGAATACCACATATTGCAAGTGACAACATTAAATTGTAAGCTTACTTCCCGGCCTGAATCTTGAGGAAATTGAGTACTTTCTGCTTGAATGTCCTTTTGATTGCACACAGATATAATGTCATCTGTCAATGGTTGCTGCTTCTTCATCATCAGAAGAGTCTTCTTTGCTGCCTTCTCCTACAGCTCCTTCTCCCTCTCCCCCTCCTCTTCTTCTCTCTGAGTATTGTACAGGTGTGTATGTATATACATCCAAACACATTGCCTAAACAAGGCAATTAGGATTGTTTTACTTATTCATATTTCAAAGACATGTTATACCTTTCTAAACACATTGTTGAGAGGAAATTATGTTCATCTTGTAAATGTGAGAGAAAAAAACCCAGTATATAACCTTGATTCACATTTAAAGAATGAAATGTATGTGATATATTAGAGAAACTAATATGCAACTTAAATATTTTTATTTTTTCTTTTATAAAAATGTTATTATTTATGGAATGGCCACTCTAATAGACGTTAGAGATGTAGTAGTAATCATATCCTAACTTGCATGGAGTTTGAATACAGAAAAATTGTAAATATGAAACAGGTAAAGACATTTAATAGTGGAAAAATCTCCATTCTTTTAACAACATATAGGAATATCAATGTCTTTTGATGCAAGGTGGATTGAGTCAAGATGAAAAACTTCTGAATGAAAGAATACCAAATGGTTTAATCTGAAAAGTAATTATTCAGTAGAAGTTGACTGAGCAAATTTATAGAAGAAGGAATTGCTAAGAAGAGGAGATAATACCATGAGGATCTTGAGATGGAAGGTGTTTGGCACATTCAAAGAGAAGGTTAATATGATTGGAGCATAATAAGGAAGAGGGAGAACTGGCTAAGAATAAAAAACCTGTAGGGACCAGATTACGATGGGTGTCAAAAAATTGTTAAATTTTATGAACTTTAACCCAAGAGCATTAGGATGATATTAAAGTCATCCAAGCAAGAAAGTGAAAAGATCAGTCATACACACACACACACACACACACACACACACACACAAATAAAACTAAACTCTCACACATATATATAAGTTCCCAATGAAATACTTGTAAAGCAGTCTAAGAGTTGTGCAATGAAGTAACAAAAACTTGTAAACTATTTTAGTAGTTCCAAAATAATGGTTAATAACATGTTGAAGACCCTCTACATAGTATGCTTCTTTGCTTTGGCAGGAATTCTCATTACAGAAGGTACATTGGTGATCAGAAACTCTGAATATAATATCCCAGATAATCTTTGGGGAAAAATAATCTTTACATAAGTAATGCTCACAGAAAGAAAATAAATGAGCTAACTGCTAATTGTGTGCTATTGGGATGATCCTTTAGTACTTTTCAGTATTATATTTTTGGCAAATATGAATTATTCTCAATGAAGTCTGATGCTCCTTCCCTCTAATTGACAAGGATGACAGTTCTTTCCTTATATTTTGTCATAGGGCTGGGGTATTCCACAAGTTCTCCCATGGGCTGTAAACAGACATGAGTCACTTCCTTGTGGAAGCATTTAATCGCTGGTGTGAGATCCTCTATTTCCTTCCCCTGCCCTGCTATTGCTGTAGTTGGGAGGGTGGAGCGAAAGAAATAAAGCATCCTGTATCTCTGAGTCACCACTAGAGCACCTAGTGGCACACCAGTCTCCACATGGGTGCAAAATCAGCTTTTATTTTCTTAAGCCACTAAAATCTGAGGGTTTTACTTTACAGCTATTAGGATAGCTTAGTTTATCTTAATGTATATATTATTATTATTTGGTTTTACACTTAATTTTAATTATCAGTAATAGTTTAATGGTTTATTTTTATAATTACCTTAATTTTAATCAAGTTTAATGGTTTAGTTTAATGGTTTATTAGTTTAATGGTTTATTTTTAGTTTAATGGTTTATTGGTTTAATGGTTTATTTTTATAATTACCTTAATTTTAATCAAGTAGCTAGTTGTCCATACTTATTGTGTATTTCTGATTGCCAAATGACATAAGGACTCACCTAAATTTGTTTTAGCTCCTCTATTAAAATGAATATTATTTAAGAGGTGCTGCATGGAAGAGATACCTCCATAGTTCCATGTTAAAGTCAGTTTTAAGTGGCTCTGAAAGTATTTTCATCTGCCATTTAAAGTTTATAATTGAATAGTCAGGGAGAAAAACTGCAGGCTATTGTATATCACATAAAGATGACAAGTGACATTCAGGCTATTAGGCCATTAATATACAGTAATAAGTTAATACTCAAGTTATATAAACTATTTAAAGTAAAAAAATATATATAATGTCCACCATTTTTGTTTGTTTGTTTTGCTCCCTGTAATATATAGGAGAAAGTATTCATTCCAAAATGGTCACTGTTGACTTTTTAAAAATATTCCTTTCCTTGGGCTTTTGTAGCATTTCACCCTCCTGCTGAAAATTATTCTTAATTTAATCATCTAATGCACCGATTGTGCTTTCAAAGGTTATTCCAAATGGGGTCATTCTCCATTTTTCTGTACTCAATTTGTTAACACTCTTTACATTCAAACTGAAATGTGTTAGTTTTTGTTGACATTTCCTTCTTCCCTGAAAATAGGCAGTCATTAAGTTATCAAGGTTCTTTTCTTAAAATGTGTATCATATTCTTCTGTGCTTTTAGTTCTCATAACCATATTGTTTTGGGCTATCCTAAGTCATTCCTGAAACTTTACATAGATTTATATCACCCACATAAGCCAAACTGCCTTCATGGTCTCCATGGTCTTGTATATCTTCAAATTGCTGAATATCAATCTTTGTAAAGCATTGTTTGGATATTATAACTTTCTTCTCAATGGCATTTTATGACTCTTTTTATTTTTTATCCTACTGAACAAAGTAAAAATACATTTTTCTAATATATAAGATTATTTGCAGTGTCAAAGTTCCAGTCTTCTCTTTTATACCATTTTCTATTTCAGCCAAAATGAAATATCTCTTAAAAAAAAAACCAAAAGTTTTGTTTTCCACATCCCTGGCTTGACTCACACAGTTCTCATCATCTGTGTTTCTATACTTCAAGGTATGATTTGTTTGTGAAGTCTTCCATGATGATCTATACACAATTTGTAATAATTATGACTTTTTTTCATTGTAATTAACACTTGAATATCTTTTACTGTAAGTCCTTTGAAGGCAGACAACTGCTATCTATATACTTGGTTCCTACCTACTGCTGAATGTAGTGATTTCATAATGTTAAGTCTCAATGTCATTATGTTTGATAACACTGAAAAAAGTAGTATGATTTATTTATGACATAGTGTTCCATATTTTACTTGCATGATTTGAAAAGCATAAAATTTTATTGTCCATTTTACAAGTGATAACAATTAAAAAGAAAATGCCTGCATTAGCCTTCCCCAACTGTTTTAGAACTGAATCATATCTACTTCCCTGAAAGTATCCCTTTTTGAAGAATATATACTTGTCTCTGTGTGATAAGGACAAAATAATAATTAGCATTTGACAATTCTGTACTGAGACTTAGAGTCTCAAATATGCACTGAAGTAATTTAAAAGGCATTTGATAAGGTGAACTGATGATTAGATGTAGGTTAAGTCCCAGCATAAACTTTCTCAAATTGTTTTACTAAATTCAAGGCACTGATTGAGAGAGGATTAAGTGGTGTTCAAGAACTACTTTATAATCTGTAGGGTAACATAAGGGCTATTTCATTCCTTTATCCTACTTTTAAAAGTTATTTTAAGCAAGAAGTAGCTCACATATCTATTTTATATGTTTTTCCTTTGCAGTTTCACTACATTTAGGCATAGTAGGCACCTATAGTAATCTTGTTATTTAAGACTAATTAGTTCACCAAAAATTAAACACATAAGTAATTATCAGTTTGTATTATACTCAAAGACTGCTTTTATCCTCAGAAAAGGTTTAATAATTATAAAATTATTTTTCTGATTAATCACAGTATTTATTTTAATGGATTACTACATAATAATAGGGATCTCCAAGTTGGCTTAACTATCATAAAAATTAAGATCCATAGTCACAGGATTATGCCCTAACTTTTAAATTAGACATGACATAAAGTCCTTCAAAATCTGTCCCTGCTAACTTCTCCAAATGAATTTTCCATAGGTCCTCTTGCATCTCTTAAGGATCACTAAACTACTCATTCTCTCTGCATTCACTCTGTATAGTTTTTGTTTGCCTTTTTATATCCTCAAATGTTTGCATGCACTATTTCCTTTATCTGTTCTACCTGGGATGCCTTTTATTTCCTTTTTCCATTTGGGAGAGTACTCTTTGAGGTTTTGCCTAAATACAGTGAAAGTCTTCATTAGAGTATAATTTCTTTAAGAAAAAATAACAGATAGAACTTATATTATGCATCTTTGACAATCAAGAATACAATATTTTGCCAGACATAAAAGCATTTAATATATGTGTTGACAGAACTGCTTGAGGGGGAGCGGACTACTTCTGTTAAAAAATAGATGTCTAGAAGTTTAAAAGGTATAGTAAGACATGAAAGACTGCTATAGTACAACTGGGAAGGGCTCAGATGATTTTTGCAGTGTGTCTCAGCTTCTTTGTTTTAGATAGGTAGATAGATGGATAGATAGGTAGATAGATAGATCGATCCATCTAGATCTAGATATCTCTCCTACCTAGAGGTTGAAAGACAACAATGTACCTGTTAATTTCCCACTTTACAGGTGCTCCTTTGATGAGTTTTAGAGAAGTTAACGTTCAAATACAGTACTGATGATCTAAATTAAAATGAAACAAAATCACTACATGTAGAATATGTTTTAGTCAACCATGTGATCTCACATGAATGGGTGTTTTGTTTTTTGTTTAATTTATAGAGCACTAGATAGTACTCTAACTCCAGAGTCCCAATGTCTATATTTTAATGTTATCACCTGCCTTGGGTGTGTTTTCATATGGCTTTAGTCTTTTTTATGAGGGATATAATTTTTTCTCTACAGGGAGTCTGGAGTATGATTAAATGATCACAATTTGATACATAGCAGAGATATTTTTCTTTCTTTTTTTAAAAAAACTTTGTATGTAGTACTTTTTCTTACCCTTTCTATCTACTTACAAGTGTCCTTTTTTCCCCCTTTATTATTATTTCTTATTTTTTAAATTGAGGCATAACTTACACATGTTAACATGCACAAATCTTAGCTCTACAGCTCAATAAATTTTACATATGCATACATGAGTCCTTTGGAAGGAATTTTAAAATGGGTAAATTATTGAGTAGTACAAATACACTATTTTTTTTTTCTCTTAGGTCTTTTCTGAACTAGATTGTGCTTCTCTTTAATTCTCTGTGATTCATTGCTGAATTAGTGTTAAATACAATTGGTTTACACATCCATCAGCATAGTGCCTCTTGCATTGCAAATACTGAATAAATGTAAATACTAAGTAAATGAACGAATGAGTGAATAAACAAAATATCAGTTTAAGCAAAGTGGGGAGAGTAACTTTCTCAAATACAGTTGTAGAAATAGAAATAAGCAAAGTATTTACTGTGCATTTGGAAAGTTTGACTTGTATCAATCAGGGTCCAGTAAGGAAAGAGCAACCTCGTGATTATTTGCATGGAGAAAGTTTGATATAAAAAACTGTCACTATAACAGATAGTAAAATATATTAGCCAGTAAGAGAAATCTAAAGTATATAAGAATAGTGGATATAAAGCCACTAATCCTGGAGCTGAGATAGAGTTCCCAATGAGGAGTGTCCATCTGTGTCTCACTGGATGGCAGAGAAGTCACTGTGGTGTTGCACTGGTGGAATTGGCTGGAAATCTATATTCTCTAGATGCTGGGAAAAATTGTTCATGGGAAGGTGTCTCACCAGAGGTATTTGTCTAGGAGACATTGGAGGGGGAGTCTATGAAAAAGTTATGGCACCTGATGGCTGGTAGCTGCCAGATACTGCAGGAGTCTGGCACTAGAGCGGCCGTGTGCACTGCAGAAACTGGGTTCTGGCAATGTTCACACAATGAAGGAGTCTGGCACTGGAGAAACCAATGCACTGTAGGAGGCTGCCTATCAGAAGCCACCGGTGCTACAGAAAGAATCCTGGAACTAAGGAACTTGCTTATATTTTAGAAGCCTAGTCCCGGCAAAGCTGCACACACTGCAGGAACCAGACACTGGAGAAGCCAGGTAACTGTGGCAGCTGATGATGAGGAGCACAGCAGAACAAGAAAAGAAGCCTCTTCTGCTTGCAACTGACAAAGATTACCGTCGTTCCATTTAGCAAAAACCAAATATGTATAGGGCCAAACTCCATTTTCACAGAGCAGGCAAGGAAGTTTAAATTTGTAGCTGAGAGGCAATAATTTTATAACTGGCACTCTCTGTGAATGAAGGGAGGAGGAACAGAGAGAAAATTAAAAAGAATGCACTCAATAATTAGAGAAATTACCTATTTGCTTTACATGAGTCGATATGCTAAGAAGAAGGAAATAAATGAGAGAAGAAAGGAAGGTATATGGCATGAAATAGGAAATAACTGACAATGAAATCATGAATACAAGAACAGATGAAAATATCAGGGACAAAATTTTAAAAGATATATACATTTACCTTGTGTTTGCAATATAAGTATAAAGTGATTTTCTACTAAGAAGATTGTCTTTCCACATTTCTGTCTCTATATGCATACGTTAGCCTAAAAATTGCTATTGAAATACAGTTTTAGAGTAGTTTCAGATTTTAAATCAGAAACATGTGGAGGAGGTACATCACTACACCAATACAGACTTTTTAAAAATTATAGTATTTAAAATTCTAAAAATGTATTATAAAATACCTATTTAATAAATAAAGTTCTCAGACAACAGCTTTAGGAATGTCCAACATTAGTTAAGTTTTATTATTTCTAGACAGTATCATCAACACACTGATAGAATTTTGTAAGTGGTTAAATAATCAGGACTATTAGAACTTGAACATTCCGACTCATTTCTCTGAAATATATGAAGAGCTATGCACTATAAAATTAATTATTATTTATCATGGCAAATATCACAAGTATATTTTAACAGGAATTATGTATTATTGAATTGGATTCAATATGTATTCATTAACAAAGCAAAATTGTCCCATAACTTGGCAGGACAGTCTCCTCTAAGAATGTAACAGGTAGGGTTTTAAAAATTATTAGGATTTCTCTTCAACCATGTTTAACATATGCCTTAAAGAAGTAACTAATTTCTGACATCTCTCATTAATGCAGTTTATACCTCCACAAAATGGATATATTTCTTATGTTTTGGTGGGAAATGCTAGCAAAGTCTAATTTCAATCTCAATGATTTATATTTTCATTTTGTGATTCTTTTCTTCTCACCATATAGATTACTTCCAATTAGATTCCAATCAAAGGAGAATGTATCAAGGACATCTACATGAAAAATAAATCAAATGAGCATTTTAATGATTTAATATTTGGAATTTATGCTATATAATATTTTTTAAATTGAAAAGAAAATATATTTATAGGTGTATTTATAAATGACTAGTGTTTAAAACACATCATAGAGATAATATTTACAGAAATTTTACTAATAAATTAATAATACTAATGATTGTTTTATTGTTACCTAATAAATGTAGAGTATGTTGTTTGGAAACAAAACAATACTTTGACCACTGTTAGATCATTGAAATAATTCACAAACAACAAATAATTTAGTAAAACTGTAAAATAACTATTTTACCTTGAATCTTTTATAAATGCTTATATCACAATTATAAGTATTTTGACTAATAAAGAAAAAAATACATAGAAAAGTAATTGTAAAGCTAAACCAGTTGCATTTTAGTTTCTGCATTATATTGTTTGTGTAGATTGACAAATTAAACAAAAAGTGGTGTTTGGTGGGTCCCCATAGGAGGGATTTGAGCTAGAACAGAAACCTTATTTGCACTGATAGTGATACAGTGTTGTCTCAGAGTCTAAATCACCCTTGACGTAAGAAATATAATTTTGTTGAAGCAGAATACTGTTGTTTTTATCCTTACTTGACAAGAAAATGTGAGCAATGATTTTGTCTCCAACATAAATTGGGCTGCCCCAATTACAAACTCATGGTCATTTTCTGTGGCCATTATTGAAATGTGTTACTTGAAATTTACCAACATATGTATTCTGTGATTATTTGCTTTCTGCATCTTGGTATCCAAGCACCAGTCACTTTGCATTTTATTCTTTTTGTGCGCCTTCTGATCTTGTGCTTAGATTTATGGTAAAGTGTTCATCAATCAAATTGGCATTGCTTTTAGTCACATTTGGGGGGGAGAAATGTTTGCATTTAATCAATAAATGCACATGTTTTACTCCTGGATATGTAACTCTAGACCCTATTACAATTTTAATAACTTATGCCGAAGGTTTTCAGAAGACTATCATTATTTTTACAAATGCATTTGAATGTTGTTGCCTATTAGGACTTGAATGAAAAGAAGGATGCACAAGGATTTTCCAGAAGCTTAGTATGCCAATACTGATACAGCTGCTATTTAGAGCTGTCCTCAAATAGTGGAATACTTGACTGCCGCTGCCAATTGGATTTGCTTAACTATTATTTCCCTTTAGCCAAAGGCACAGGATGTAGGAAATCTATATCTAAGAGATTTGGCAAAACCGTAGCTCTTTATCATTTGTGTGAGGATCAAGCAGCCAGGTGTACTGATCCTTTTAATGAAGCCAATATAGAAAAGGGAGTTCAGAAAAACAATATAAAGCATTATTCATTTACTTTACCCCTTGCTTGCAGTTGCAAGCATATCGTAGTTTCCTAGCCCACAAAATAGCCTGAGTTTTTATTCATTTTCACAAATAGAAGAGAAACCAGTTCTATTTAGACATCACTTACACTATATTGTATTTTTGTTTGTTTGTTTAATATGAAGATTTTTTGAAGAAAAAAATTGCTACTTTTCTGATCCATACAATGCCTAAAACTGCAAGATAGAAAAAAAAAAGAAATTTTATTTTGAGGAAAAAAATGGTGATTGAAGTTAAGATGCACTCTAGATTGTATATTTGTGGAATCAGAATATGGCAGTGATCTGGAAGACAATTTCAAAGTCCTCTACCTTCATTCAAGCAGACAGTGTTCTTAGAAGAACTCCAGTTCTTCTAAGTATTTCTAAATTCCAGTATTAGGAGTGAGGTGAAAGTTGTGGTTAGGCTTCAAGGTGAAAAGCAATAATGCTGATTAAGATAAAAGTGATCACACTACTCTACATAAAATAGATAAATAATAAGGACCCACTGTATAGCACAGGGAACTCTACTCAATACTCTGTAATGGCCTATATGGGAAAATAACCTACAACAGAATGGATATATGTGTACGTATAACTGATTCACTTTGCTGTACAGCAAAAATTAACACACGTAAATCAACTATACTCCAATAAAAATTTTTATAAAAAGATAAAAATGATCAGACTGACACTGAAACTGTATGCAGCATTGGCAGTGTCAAGAATACAATGCAGAGAAAGGGCTGGCATTCTGCAGAATACAGATGCTACTTTAGCACACAACTCCCCACCATATCTCTTATTCCCAACATATGGGAATGTTCAGTGATTACTACCCCACTATCTTGTATATTAGATTTCAGAATAAATAAGGGAGCACTTCAACCTTGTATTAAGCTAATAGAAATACTATAAAAGACATATTTTCTCCTAGTGTTTCAAGTTCATTTCTTCTTTGGTGTATCTCACAATAGAAATGACTTTTGAATCTGTGTCTTAGGGTCAACAATGCTGAAGAACCAGTTGACAAGGAAGAATATTATCCTTTCATTTCTCCATTCAGGTAGACTATTAGCACCTCCCTTGCCAGACTGTGTTCCAGGTATCATAGAAGCTTGAAATCTAGTGAGAAAAAATTGAGAAACATTGCAGTTCTTCCTGTAATATCCATATTGTCATGACTTCTCATAATGCAGACAGGTTAAAGGTAAAATATCCATTGAGAAAACCATCCTGTAGCAGAGAAGATAGTTTCTTGAGATAAACAGAACCCAGGAAAGAAAGATGTTTGAAACGATTACCAAATATGGCAATGCATCTTTCTAACTCAGAGCTTCTGTATTATCTATTCCTCTTCCTGTAATGCCCTTCCCCAGAGTTGCCTGGTTAAATACCTCGTTTCATTTGGGCCTCTTTGTAAAAATTTTGTGCAATTCACCAGTGATGTCATCTGGGTTTAGAGATTTGTTTGTAGGGAGGACTTTAAAGTACAAATTCAATTTATTTAATTAAATTTTAATATAGGTCTATTCATGTTATTAATTTCTTCTTAAGTGAGCTTTGGTAGTATGTGTCTTTCAAGGAATTTGCCCATTTCTTCTAACTTGTCAAATATATTAGCCTAAAGTCATTCATAATATTCTCCCTATTATCTTATTAATATCTTATTAATATATGATTTATAGTGATTGTACCTCTCTCAATTCAGAAAATGGTAACTCATTGTTTTCTGGTCATTTTGACTAAGGTATCAATTTGATAACTTCTTAAAGAATGAACTTTTGTTTTTATTGAATTTTTTTGTTTCTATTTTATTGAATTTTGTTTTGTTTCTATTTTATGGAGTTCCACTATGATCTTTAGTATTATTTTTTGTTGTCATTTTGTTTTTACTTAGTTGTTTGGGTTTCATTTATTCTTCTGTTTCTTAAAAGAGAAGCAGCATGATTTGAATCCATTCTTCTTTTCTTATATATATTTTTAATACAACAAATCTCTTGCTAAGTACTGCAATATAGAATCCCACGATTTTTAACATGTGTTATGATTTCTATTTTATTAAAATAAATTCTGTTTCATCTCCTTTGGTTGATAGCTATAACTCTTTGGTTTTTTATTTTACTAATTACTTTGGGGCTTATAGTGTTAATCTTTAATTTATGGTCCATATTCATGTGATATTGTAACACTTCACTTATACTATAAAAACATACTGTAATACACTTCCATTTCTCTCCTCTATTCTTTTGTTTACTGCCGTCATACATTTTTACATATGTTAAAAAACCCAAACTAAATTGCTATCATTTTTGTTTAATAAAATTAATGCATTTTGTTATGTTTAGAGAGCATTACCTTTTCAAAGAGATTTGGAAATTAAAAATCCATATAGTTACATTTTCTTTCTGTTTTTCTGTTCATCTCTATTTCTCCAATTATTATTCTTCTGTCTGAAGGAGTTCTTTTACATTTCCTGAAATGAGAATAGGCTGGTGATGAATTCCTCAGCTTTTGTATGTCTAAAATCTCATTATAATTTCTTAGTTTTTGAAAACTCTTTTCTGTGGGTACAGACCTCTAGGTTAACAGTTTATTTATTTTTTTATTCAATACTTTAAAGATGTTGCTCTACTGTCTTCTCAGGTTTATGAAATTGTATGTAAATCTGCTGTTATTCTTTGTTCTTTGGTGCATAATATGTATGTGTGTGTGTGTGTGTTTGTGTTTTCTTCTGGCTGCATTTTTTCATTTTTAGTGGAATGTACTTGATTTACAATGTCGTGTTAACTTCTGCTGTACAGTAAAGTGAGTCAGTTGTATATACACATATATCCACTCTTCTTTAAATTCTATTCCCATATAGGTCATTACAGAGTATTGAATAGAGTTCCCTGTGCTATTCTGTAGGTTCTTGTTAGTTATCTATTCTATATATAGTAGTGTGTAAGTGTCAATCCCAATCTTCCAGTTTATCCTTCCCCCCTTTTCCTCCCTGGTAACCACAAGTTTCTTTTCTATATCTGTGACTCAACTTCTATTTTGTAAATAAGTTCATTTGTACCATTTCTTTATATACCACATATAAGTAATATCATATGAAATTTGTCTTTCTCTGTCTGACTTACTTCACTCAGTATGACAATCTCTAGGTCCATCCACGTCTCTGCAAATGACCAAATTTCATTCCTTTTTATGGCTGAGTAATATTCCATTGTATATATGTACCACATCTTCTTTATCCATTCTTCTGTCGATGGACCTTTAGGTTGCTTCCATTTCCTGGCTATTGTAAATAGTGCTGCAATGAACATTGGCGTGCATGTATCTGTTCGAATTATGGTTTTCTTCAGATATATGCCCAGGGGCGGGATTGCTGGATCATATGGTAGCTCTATTTTTAGTTTTTTAAGGCATACAGTTCTCCATAGTGGCTCTACCAATTTACATTCCCACCAACAGTGTAGTAGGGTTCCCTTTTCTCCACACCTTCTCCAGCATTTGTTGTTTGTAGATTTTTTGATGATGGCCATTCTGACTAGTGTGAGGTGAGACCTCATAGTAGTTTTGATTTGCATTTCTCTAATAGTTAGTGATGTTGAGCATCTTTTCATGTGCCTCTTGACCATCTGTATGTCTCCTTTGGAGAAACGTCTATTTAGATCTTTTGCCCATTTTTTGATTGGGTTGTTTGTTTTTTTTGGTATTGAGCTGCATGAGCTGTTTGTATATTTTGGAGTTTAATCCCTTGTCCATCGTTTTGTTTGCATATGAATGCATCACATTCAAACTTCATTACCAAAATTTTCCTGATGCATAGAAGAGTCTAATCACAGATTTCCATCATTATCACCAGTTTCACCAGGCAGGGAAATTGTCACCATAGGGGATAATATAAAGAGGAAAACAAGAAGATCTGAAGTAGAGAATTTTTTCTGGGGTGAAATTCATTATCTCTCAGCTTCTCATATGCAACAACTAATTTAATCATCACAGAACCTCATCAAGTTGTCATTTGTCCTCTTGTAAAACAAGAATTTGAAACCAGAACACTTGACTGTGAAATCTATGCTTCTGTTACTATTACATAGAGCCAAGCTGTTTCATAATTTCCATATAGTCAATAGTTGTGAACTATTTGAATCATTTGTTAGGGGATTTTTACTCTACTCTGGATCCCAATTTTTCATTAGAGAGTTTGGGCATGAGATGTGATTAAGAAAGGGTCATAGTGCAATATTGCCTTAATTTCATCCTGATTTATTTTTACATTATTTTTTCTAAAAACACTGTCAAAATGCTACATATAGTGAATAATAATATCAGTAGTAGTGATCAACATTTCAAATATTTTTATTTTAATTGATTTTATTTGAATAAATGAATTAATATAGATATTGTTTTCTTTTTTATGGCTGAATAATATTCCATTGTATATATATTCTACATCTTATTTATCCATTCATCTATCGATGGACATTTAGGCTTCCATGTCTTGTCTAAAAGATTATCATACTAAGTGAAGTAAGTCAGACAAAGACAAATATCATGTGATATCACTTATATGTGGAATCTAAAAAAAATTAATACAAATGAGCTTATTTACAAAACAGAAATAGACTCACAGACATAGAAACCAAACTTATGGTCACCAAAGGGGAAAGGGGAGGGAGAGATAAATTGGGACTTTAGGTTTAACAGATACACACTACTCTATATAAAATAGATAAGTGGTCCTCTCTCTCTCATTATCACTTTCTTTCTCTCTCATTTTTATTATCCATAGACTGGAAATAATATTTTATAATTGTTGTGATTTGTACTATTATTATTTTATGTATTTACTCATATTCTGACTTCTTTGTTTTTAATATGAATGTGGATGAGATGTGTTATATTTTCAAACATTAAAAAATTACTAAATTTATTCATAAGTTGCCATTACATCACACATTTCTCATTCATTTATTCTGTTATTCATTAATTTATTCATCAAATAATAATTGAAGAACTACTATATGGAGGAGGTGTGGGAGACACCTCCCAACTATTCAGGGCAAAGATGGGATTTACTGAGCCTAAGGTGATTAGAGTACAAAGGATAAAGATTAACCTGAGTGATTGGGGCTTCTTACTCTGCCTGACAAACAAAGGTTAAGGTTGCAATGAAAACAGTTCTCTTTTACTCAAAGCTGCTGGAGAGGCCAAAAGTGGTGGGGGTAAGGAGTGGATTTTAGAAAAAGAGGAACAAACTCCTGATTCCAGATGCCTTCCCATGATTCCTGTCAATTAAATTTTATACCTTTTCTTCTTGGCAAAACTAGTCAGCATGCCAGAGTTTTCATGTTTTAGTTTGTTTCTTTCTTTGTTTTTGTTTTCTTTAATCATTTTAATGGAGTTCTCTTTACTGGAAGTAAGACTTACAGATTGTGCAACCTTAGACAAATTACTCAAATTTTCTAGACTTCAGTTTCTGTATCTCAAACCAGGTATAATAATATTGCACAGTTAATATATTTGTTGTATGGCTAAATGTCTAGAAAATTTCCTGATATATTGGAAGTGCACACTCAATAAATACCAGTTACTACTACCTTAGTATTAAAAACAAAGTAGAGGTGAGGAAGTTGTTGCTATTTCAAACAGTTATTACAATCTTCCTGTCTCTTTTTTCAAGGTTGTGTTTTGCCATCTGTTTATTTTATATTTGTTTAGGTACATACATGCATTCATACTCTACTTTCAGATTCCATGGTTAGTATTTGTTTTCTTGTTCATTTCTCTGGAGCACCACAAAACCATCTACAATAAAAATTTTCAATATGTTGCCAATTTATGGACAATATTTGTGTGTTATTTTAGGTGTCAGACTAAATCAAGGGTAGTTTTCAACACTTCCTTGAGGTAGGTTTAATTTTGGTTTGTATAAAGTAATCAGTGAGACAGTGTGTTTGGGACAGAAACTTAAAGATCATCCAAAAAAGATGTTCTTCTAGTCTCTTACTCAGTATTCATATATCACTACATTGGTTTAAGCCCTCTTTTTCCCCTTCATATCTGAGCATCTCTGGGTCCCCTGCTTGAAATGACAGTACATGTCTATTTGCCCACATTTTATATCTGTTAAAAAGGAGTTGGGAGTGGCTGTGGTGATTTAGTCCTTTTACATAGATGTTATTCAGGTACCATTCTGATTCTACAGATGTGCATTAGTTTAGTCCTCTGGTAACAGTTTAAACACTGGTAACAGTTTAAACATACTAATTGCACAGAAGTAAATGTTGCATTTTTTAAATTTTAAGTGTATCTTTGAGAAAAAGGATATATATTTACTTTTTACTATGGGCTTGAGAATAATGGTTAAATCATAATTTATTACTTTAATCTTTTTAACAATTCTCTCTTAAAGGAGTGGGGAGATTCACTAATATGTGGCAGGTTTTTTAGGGGCTTCAGGAAGGGAAATCAGATCAAAGACCTCCTTATCCTATGTTAGTAATGGAATTACCTCTTATTTGTCTACCTGATTTAAAAAAATAATAATTTATATCTGTAAGCCCTAGTTGTGCTTTGATATTTATTTTGACATGTCTGCTTATTGCATACCTACAATATATATCTTCTTTTAGTTTGTTTGAAAAGAAATGTGCTATGTAATTTAGAAATATCATTATTTAGTTTGAACCCTAATTCAAACACAGACACAGGCATTTGAGGAAATAGTCTCTTTTAAAAGATTTGTGTAGAACAATCTTCAGGGTGAACATCGTTGGGTCTTTGGTAAGTGAAAACTATCAATACTAAGGTTGCCACTACTAATTTTGCTTAGGACAAATTTTAATGTCGCAGGAGACATGAATGGATCTAAGTCTAGATCTTTACAAAAGAAAAAACAAGAGTCACACATCTCACCAAAAAAAAAAAAAAAAAAAAAAGAGAGAAAGAAAAGAAAGAAAATATTTGGTTTGAAGAAAATGTATGTACCTTGCAATATATTTTCTCAATCTTTAACTATTTGTCAACAAATACTATTTTGATAGTACTATGTTAAAAGCATCAGGTAGACTATTAGGAACTTAAAAATATAACTGACCTCAAACATTTTACAATATGTTTGTGAAGGTAGGGTACATCCATGTTAGAATAAATATTTAAGCATAGTCAATATATATATTAAGGACCAAATAAATGTGGTAATAAAAAAACAGCTCCCTATCTCCTAAAAACTCTTTATTTCTTTAAAGTAACAATCATCTTTTTAGCAACTACTGTATATCATTATCTGGAAAGTTTTACTAATACCTAATAGTAGAAATCAAGTCATTTATTCTTGTTCTATCTCAGCACACAAGGTGAACAGCCATCACTCAAAGATGTTCATTTTATTTTACTTGACTTTTAGCCCTTTTGGAAAGTGAATCCTTAAATAGACATTAATGAAGAAACTTATAAGTCATTGTCAAAGTTTAATTTACAAGTAACTTTAAATTTTCAGTTAACCCATGATATCACACCAGTATTACAGCTGCATCTAGTTTTGTTTAGAGTAAAAACAGAGGACTAATTGTTACAGATCAAGCCAGACACCCATGACTATGAAGAATCTGAGACATAATCCTTTCAGATTTATATAAAGTAACTGAAAATGCTATTTTTACTCACAGTATTTTTTTGACTTCTCAGAAATTCACAGCAACAAAATCAAAGCAAATTCTATTGCTAGAGTTTTAAGGAAAAAGTGAAATTGTGGTGAATAATTTTGCCAATTTTGGAATAATAAAAACAGTAAAAGGAGCATAATGATTGTCTAACCTCAATTTTCTTTACTAGAAACACACAGAGCTCATATTACACATGTGACAGCTTAACTAAAAGGCAAACAAACTTATTTTCTCCTTGAAAATATTTGTTTATAGTAAATTATGATTCAGAAATTCAACAGAAATTGGACAGTCTCAAATAACTAATCAGACAATAGTTTCCAACATATTATTTTTTTTCAAACTATGGATTAGGTACCTTGAATCAACAGGATTTTAATCCAGAGCTGGAAAAGGGGCAGAGGAGAAGTAAACAGCCTAGCCAATATTTCTAGATATAATCAATAAAAAGTGCCATGTTGGAGCATTGCTACATTTATTTTTCCATCTGATTTTAGATAAACATTGGTAAATGACTTACATACAAAATACTTTCTATTTTTAACCCTAAACCTAGAAATAAATTTGAAAGATACTGATGACTTTGTCAAAGGTACAAATGTTTAAGATGTTTGTAAGTATCTTAGAATGACTGAATTTCTTGTCATAGACATTTTACACATATTCCTAGATGAAAAGTCGATCTTGTATTTCAGAGTCATCTTACAATGATAGGAAATGTGTCATTTCTTCTGCTTTGGGCTACTCTTCTACAATTGTTTTGTGTTCTGGTGTAATCTGCAGCATTCTCTGGAGGCTCCTCTATGACCTCCACTCTCAACTAAAATTGCATGTTTTCATTTCAAAGGCTTCATACCATCAACATTTAAATACTTTTTTCATCCAAAACTTAACAAAACAAGCAAATAAAGACGTCAATATCCACAAGAAGTTCTCCCAAACTATTATTTTTCTCAAATTTACAGCAAAGCTTCTAATAGTCTCTCTATGCACATTTCTAGGTTCTTTATCTCAAATTACCTCCCAACTTGCTACAAAGCAACTTCCACTTAACATTAGTGAAACTGTTTTGAATATGTTTAACAACCTCTTGTTTGCATAATCAATTTTTTACTTTCCCTCGAACCATCTATTTTATTTAGCAATGTTGACCACTGAGTTTGAATCATTCTATTTCTTCAGTTTCTATGATACCATGATTTTCTACTCACCCAGATACTTCTCCAGTTGGGCTTCTCTTTCCCTGTCATCCTTTAATTTGTGATTCTTCTTGAAGATGTTTCTTTGATTCTCACTCTATTGTCTCCCCCAATATGGCCTATCTACAATCATGAATCCAATATTGACTATACATTTGTAATTCCCAAATCCAGATCTACAAGTCTTATTGCACTAATGGTCATATTATTAGTATATTTATTTTCTTACTAAAAATTGGCATTTAAATCTACAGAAAGCTTTAAATGGTGATTTTCACCTTCTCTTGTAAAATAGGGAAATGTAGGAATATTAGCCAATTTTGTTTGTGGCAACAATGAGCTTGAGCTAATTAATTTATTGGACATGTTATGGACCTTATAGTCATTTGAGTTTTAGAACCACAATAAAGAAGAGAGATGTAGATTTGTAATCTAACAGACAAAGGTCTTTTGGCTAAATGGCATTAGTCAAGCCCATTTTAAGTTTCTCCATCAATATGTAATGTAAAATAAAAAACAAAATATACATTTACTATGCTTTTTATAGGATTAGAAAAATGTTTCTTTTTTATCAATTTATTTATTAGTGACATTTATGCACTTATGTAACATATATTATGTACCATGTACTGAGGTGAATGTTGGAGGAGACACATAGCTTCTGTCCTTATGGAACTTAAATTCTATGTAGTGTATGAAATAATTATGTAATGATAAGTATCATTAAATAGATAATTGTGGATTGTGCATGGCATAAAAGAAACACTTAATAAAAACTAGTTATTTTAGTCTTATATAAATTAACTTGGAGCATAGAATTCCTAGGAATTAGAAATTAAATGCATTTACTTTAGAGTAGGAAAGTTAGAAAATTTAGCCACAGTAAGGATTTTATTTTGAAGTTCATGCTGTGGCTGTTTCTTTTTCTATTCAAGTGTCTGTACTAAGTGCTGGGATGAACATTATCCATAACTTCAATTTTTAACAACACACACATAAAATTAGTGTGTATGTGTGTGTAATTTTATAAACAATTTTCATATGTTAATTATCAATCTTGTCCCTCAAAGAAGCAAACTATAACCTTCCTTCTCAGAGGACTAACAAATGTAAGTGGACTACCAATAAAGAAAACAGGAAATTATTTTTGCTGAGAAAAGGTAATTTGTGAAACTCTTTAAAAAAATAGTAGCTTTATTTCTGCACTTTAAGTTATTTATCAATATTAGTAGGTGTTTTAAATGCCCAATGAAATGATATTTGCTGCTATTTCTTCAGCGTTATGAAAGTGTACATTTTACATTCATGGAGAGTACTCTTATCTAAGCAATTTCTCAAGATACTTGTTATTAACTATTAGAAAAGATAAAAGATTAATATTTTCATATCTTGTGTCTTTCACTGAATTTAAAAAATAATGTAGACCTCAGTTTCTTGTTCTGCATGTTAGGATCTTAGAATCACCACTCCATTTTAACAAATGAAAAGTTGAACAGACTCTAATGTAACAAATCTTCTTGCGCAAACCAAGAAGAGAGGAAAAGGAGACAGAAAGGGGAGGACAGAGGGCAAACCACTGCCCTCAAGATTGGAGAGACTGACAGGTGAAAACAGAGAATAACCACTTACCAGAGCAGAGACTCACGAATGGAAATCTCCAGAGGAATCAGTGCTGGAATTGGAAAACCTGAAATGTGGTTGGTGAGCAGCTGGAGGCTCAATGTGTACAAGTCTGAGAGTTAAAATCTCCAGGAAAACCCATTCATAGTAAGGTTCCCACAGTATTGTAAGATTTACCACCATGAAGTCCATTAGAGTCCCACAATAAATATCAGAAAAAATTCCCTCAGGCTTTTAGTATGCGGAGGGGAAAAGGAAACATTTTGAAATACTTCAGATTACTCTATTCTACTTAAAAAGGCATGCCCTCAGGAGAAACTAGTCAACTAGAGATGAACCTGCTGGGGTATTATCAGAGCCTAACTGATTTAAGAGAAGGGAAATATCTAACTCCAGTTAGCTCTAGTCTTTTACGTGGGAGAAGGAAAATACCCTACTTCAGCCCACTCTAGCTTATCTGTCCCAACTAAGGGGAGAAAAAAAACCTGAGAAACACTTGTGAAATTCACAGTCCAGAGGCACTAGCTCACTGAAAGTTTAAGACCTAATCGTAGGATTATAGAATGCTTCCCCTCTCCCCACATATTACTATCACATTACCAAAGGCTTATTTGCAGCAGTTTCTCTTACCTCATACATCATGTGTAGATATAAAGAAAAAATTACATATCAAAAGACAAGAAAACAATTTAAAGAGATCAAGCAAATACCAAAACCAGACATGGTAGAGATGTTAGAATTATCAGACTGTGAATTTAAAACAACTATGATTAATAGGCTAAGGACTGTAATTGATAAAGTAGACAGCATGTGATAATGGGCATGTAAGCAGAGGGATGGAAATGCTAAGAAAGAACCAAAAAGAAATGCTAGAGATTAAAATCACTGTAACAGAATTGAAAAATATCTTTGATGAGCTTCCTAGTAGACCACCAGTGAGGAAAAAATTTCCAAGTTAGAGGATATATCAATAGAATCGTAAAACAAACAAACAAACAAAACAGAAACAACCACAAACCCAAAACCCCCAAAGGTAAAAAGAAAAAGACTGATAAAAACACAAAAGGGAATATATAAAAACTGTGGAACAACAACAAAATTTGTAATATACATGGGAATATCCAAAGGGGAAGAAAGAAAGAAACAAACCAAGTCCAGGAAGCTCAAAAAATACCAAGCGGAATAAATGAGAAAAAAAAAAAAAACTACATCTAGGCATATCATTTTCCAACTATAGAAAATAAAGAAAATTCCGAAAAAAATCCAGAAAAAAAAACAACAAAAAAAACCCTTACATATAGAGAAAAAAAGATAAGAAATACATTGGACTTCTCAGAAACCATGCCAGCTAAAGAGTGGAGTGAAACATTCCAAGTTTTGAAAGAAAATAAGTACCAACTTAGAATTCTGTACTTTATGAAATTAGCTTTCAAAACTGAAAGAGAAATAAAGACTTTTTCAAAATAACATAAATTGAGATAATTGATTGTCAGCAGACCTTCCTTGCAAGAAATGATAAAAGTTGTTTAGAGAGAAGGAAAATATCTGAGGTCAAAAACTCAGATCTACATTAAGGAAAAAAGAGCATTGAAGAAGAAATAAGTAAAAGTAAAATTTTATATTTCTTATTCTTAATTGATCTAACAGATAACAGTTTGTTCAAAATAATAAGAGCAACAATGTGTTTGATTATGTATGCTTATGTATATATGATATGCTTATGTATGACCATGGGTATGATAATGCCATTTTAGATACAATACCAATGATACAATCCATTAAAGAAATAATTGATAAGCTGGACTTTAAAACAATTTTAAATATCTGCTTTGAAAGGCAGGGTCAAGAAAATGAAAAGATCAGCCACAGACTGGGAGAAATTATTTGCAAAAGACTCAGTGAATAAAGGTTTATTTTCCAAAATATATAAAGAACTCTTAGAACTCAATAATAAGACAACAAGTAACCTGATTAAAAAATGGGGTAAACATCTTAACAGACACTTTACCAAAGAAGATTATACAAAAGGAAAATAAACATATAAAAATATGTTCCATATTATATGTAGTCAGGAAAATGCAAATTAAAACAACAATACGATACCATTACACACCTATTATAGTGGCCAAAATCCAGAAACTGACAACACCAAATGCTGAAAAGGAAGTGGAGCAACAGGAAGTCTCACACATTGCTGATGGGGATGCAAAATTGTAGAGTCACTTTGGAAAACATTTAGCAGTTTCTAAACATAAACATAAAACTAAACATGCTCTTACTATACGATCCAGCAATTGTGCTCCTTGATATTAACCCAAAGGGATTGAAATTATACAAAACACTGCACATTTAAACTTATAGCAGCTTTATTCTTAATGGTCAAAATTTGGTAGCAACTGAACTTCATGCAGTAAGTGAATAAATAATGTGAGGTACATCCAGAAAAGAGAATCTTATACAGTGCTAAAATTAAATGAACTCTCAAGACATAAAAAGATATGGAGCAACCTTAAATTCATATTACTAGGTGGGAGAAACCAATCTGAAAATGCTACATACTGTTTTATTCCAACTATACAACATTCTGGAAAAAGCAAAACTGTGGAGATAATAAAAAGTTCAGTGGTGTGTGTGTCGGGGGGAAGGAGATGAATAGGAAGAGCACAGAGGATTTTTAGGACAGTGAAAATACTCTGTATGATACTATAATGGTGAATATCTATCATTGTACATTTGTCCAAATGTATAGAATGTATAAC
Organism: Physeter macrocephalus; assembly: GCF_002837175.3. Classification (NCBI taxonomy): domain Eukaryota; kingdom Metazoa; phylum Chordata; class Mammalia; order Artiodactyla; family Physeteridae; genus Physeter; species Physeter macrocephalus. Next base: position 88,566,506 of record NC_041220.1, on the reverse strand, counting down.
ACCAAGAGTAAACTCTAACTATGAACTTTGGGTGATTATGATGTGTCAATGTAGGTTTGTTCTTGGTTTAAAAAAAAAGAAATTACCATTCTGGGTAGTAATGTAGATAAAGGGGGAGGTTGTGCATTAGTGTGTGTGGGAGTATATGGGAATTCTCTATACCTCCTTTTCAATTTTATTCTAAATATAAAGTATTCTGAAAAAAATAAACTTTTAAAAAATTTCCAAACATGAAACTTTAACAATTGGCTTTTTACAAAAATGTGTCTAGACTGCTCCCATAGGCCCACATTATTTATCTTTACCATATGAAAATGAAGAAAATTCCTTGAGGTTGCATTATTAGAATAAGAGTATGTAATTCTTTGAGTGCAAACATGTTTTAATTTGCTTCACATTTTAATGGGATGGGAGCTAGCAAGTCTGATGAAAATAAAATTTGGCCGTATGATTTAAGATCATTGAATTCCACCCCCCAAAATGACCTGGTTTTATATATATGAACTAAGAGACTTCTATCTTAAAATTTGAGAATATTTTCTTTAAAATTCTTTCCTAAGTAATAATTAGTCATTGCCCATGGTGGCCCTGGAAGTTAATATCTCTCATATAATAGTTTCTTTTTCATTTGTTTATTTAATATGGGTATACTTGAGCCTTAAACTAGAATTTTAAGATTATGATCAGTTTGTTTACATCCTTGTTGATATGCAAACATGGCAGCATCATATTGTGGGAACAGAAAGTGTAGTCAGCCAAAAGGTGGCAAAGGCCCACATAGCATTTCTTGCAAAAAGTGGTCTATTGTATGAATCCTGAACATAAACTCAAAGTAAGGACTTATGTCAGCTGCAACCATTTCAATGCCTTAAACATGGTAGTGTCAGTGGTACTTAGAAAGTTGTGATGGTAGATAAAGATCTGTTTTGGACATCTGCATTAGAATGAACAAGGTGATTTACAAAACCCTTTTTCAAATGTTGCTCTGGAGAGATATAAAACAACTCTATTTTTATGCCGTGATGAGAGCAGCTATGGAAATGCAACTTTGAGTTTTGTTGGCCAGCTTTTATATAATCAATCACATTGACTGTGTGACAGTCCAAATCAGTCATTACGATGGGTGAAAACAGTGAATCGACCTTGCTACAATCCAGTGTTTGGGTCATACAGGCATGAACTATGTTTATATGCCTGAAGCAAATGGATGAAGGAACAGCAGTGGGGTCAATAAGTTTCACTGGCCCAGTCAGCTTGATCTATTTTTTAGTATATGTGCTGCCAAAGGGAGCACAGCTTGATCTATTTTGAATCCCTATAGTATCAAAGCCAAGGCCCTGTGGATCAGTCACAGAGACAGCCAATCACAAACTGCTCCAGTAATGAAGCCATAGTGCTGTGGAATTTATGAGAGTATAAAGTTAAGTAGATATTAAAAAGGGCTTTTATTTCTTTTCATATTAACTAATTATTAACTATCATTTTCTGTCAATCTCCTTCCTTCCAAAACTTGTAAATATTTATCTTGACATCTAATGCATATTAAAATCTGATAATCTATGAATAAAACAGTGTCCCAAAATAAAAGGCAGGTCCAATATTGGAAAAAATAATGCAGCTAACTACAGTCTTCTAAAATGTTTGATATCATCTCCATTACTAAACCAAGATGTTTGGAGAACTGTAAAACTCACGTTTAGTTTACTTCTATTTACTTAAAAAATTTTCCTCTGCAGCATTTAGGATTTTTTAAAAATATAATTCCTATTCATTTTCTAGGCTGTTTCCAAAATCTTTACATTTCCTTTGAAATTATTTTTTGTTCACTGCTTCCCTAGGTCTTCTACTCTATCTCTCTTAAAACATCTATTAGGTTTACAAACTTATTATATCTTTATAGCATATTTGAATGGAGATTAAAGGTCTTCAAGAAGACCATCCTCTTTTAGACCACATGCTATTGTTTCCTAACAAATTTATTTCTTATATTTTGCACAGCAGGCACATTTTATATATATATATATATATATATATATATATATAATGTGTGTATAGTTGTGCTTACTAGTGTTTTGGAGTTACTCTTTAATAACAAAAAAAAACCTCTTTTTTTTTTTTTCTTGGCCGTGCCATGTGACATGGGGGATCTTAGTTCCTGGACCAGGGGTCCAATCCAAACCCCCTGCAGTGGGTGGAAGCGCAGAGTCTTAACCACTGGACCACCAGGGAAGTCCCAACAAATAACCTATCTTGCATAATTGCAGAGACTCCAGACCCCCACCCCAAACATTTCTGAATATAAGTTACATGGACTTTTTTTCTGCTTTTCTTTAATCTCAAGCACAGCCATAAGTTGTTGCCTTTAAATCTAGGACAGTAAAAGCAAGCTCACTATGTATCAAACTTTATAAGTTTTGTAGAAAATGAATGAAAATTATAAGGATGTAAATTATATATGCATACATAATATATGTGTGCATATATATATATTCTTTATGACAGAATGACAGACATAATAGTATCTAAATACCACCAGTGATCTTACTGAATTTATTTATTATTATTATTTTTAAAAAATTTTATTGGAGTATAGTTGATTTACAATGCTGTGTTAGCTTCAGATGTACAGCAAAGTGAGTCAGTTAAATTTTATTTATTCATTCAACAAATGTGGTATTGAATAACTACAATATTTTTAGGTACTATTCAATAACCCTGAGGTAGAGAAGAAAACAAAACAAATAAAAGTCTTTGTCCTTATAGTGTTAAATTCTAGTGGAAGAGACAATGAATAAACAAATAATAAAAGGCATAATAAAATATCATATAGGTAAAAAGGCTAAGAAGAAAGATTAACATATTATAGCAGTGAGATGTATTGTCATATATGAATGAGGTAAGAAAGAGACAGAAAGATACATAGAGAAAAAGTGTTCCACAAAGAGTTGATTAGGGCTTTGAGTCAGAAAGATGCTTGACTTAACCAAGGGGCAGGAAGCATACCAGTGTAACTGGAGTATAATGAACAAAAAGTGAAGTCACATGTGATAGTGCTGGGAAGATAACTAAGAATAGAGTACATAAGGCTTTAAGACATAGAAAGATTTTATATGTTGATCTGAATGTGATGTGTAATGGTCAGGTATTACCACAATAATTGTGGGTAATAAACCACCACACAATCAGTAGCATGCATAAATTAGCATATATGTTTCACTTCTACATCTGAAGGTTAGCTAGGATCCAGGAGGGTTCAGTGGGTGTGGTCCCAGGTGGTGAGTTAGGTCCAGTAGACCCAATGTTTCCTCCCTTCTCAGATTATTACATTTTACATTTGGTAGTCTGAACCTACCTCTATGTAAATGTAAATTATGAAGGTGTTTATTTTCTTCTGTTTTCCCTTGGAAAAGCTATATTGAAACATGAATAATACTTGACTGTTTTACTACTGTCACACTTGTGGCTAAGGCCAGGCATGGAGCTGAGGAGATATTTAACACGTATTTGCAGACTGGCTTTCTTCTGGAGAGGTTTTTGAATTAAAGTCATTGTTAGGTGCATAGATAATTCTGATATACTCCTCTGTAATTCTCCACTCTTCAAACATGCTTTATATAAACTTTTTGAAAATAAAAACCATTCTGGTGCTTGTCTTGTATAAACTATAGCAGACACTGAATTAAATCAATACATAATGTTGCCCAGCTCTTTCACGGGTTACCTTCCAGACCAGGGATTAGCAAACTTTTTCCATAAAATGTCAGATAGTAAATATTTATTCTTTGCCATCACAGCTGAATAACTCTGCTGTTATAACATTAAAACGTCCATAGAAAATACATAAACAAATGTGTGTGGCTGTGTTCCAATTAACACTATTTACAAAAAACAGGGGGAAGGCTAGATTTGGTCCATGGGTCATAGTTTGCTGACATCTGTTCTCAGAGACACACACATCACTTGTTTCCATATTACTCCTATCTACCCCTACACCATTTTTCCATCTCGAAAAGGTATTGCCTCCTGTAGATACAATGGATGAGTTCACAGATTTCTGTATCATAGGTTTCTTCACAGCCTCTTGTGTTGATATTTGCTTTCTGGTTGCTGTTTTGTGTCTGCTGCCACACCATATCTGCTGAGGCCAAAGCCCATGTTGAGAGCATCAGTGCCTTGGTTGAGGGTGATACATGATGATACATATATAGTTTGAATACTGCAAGTGTCAATGTAGTGCTGGTCTCAGAATCCTTAATGTAATAACCTATATGTATTCTGTCCACAAATGGAAAAATCACCTCTCTCTGACATGTAGTTCTCATGTAGGTGTTGCTTATACTACAATATCTCAAAGATTTGGTCCAAGAAAGTGACTTTTCAGTTTTTTCTTTAACCTCTGGAATAATAACTCTAGGTTTAGACAGGGTTTAGAGGCTAAAACAATGCAAAGTAACAAACAAAAATCATCCCTTTATTACTCTTCAGCCAGTCTATTAGATGTGCTCAGAGAGTGGGCAGTGTACCTAGGAGGGGGCACAGAGTAGACAGTATTGGTGTTTGCTATTAGAAGATCAGTCCACGAATTCTGACAATTATAATAAACTTCAGATATAATAAACCCTAATGTCATCCGCACCTGGTTGATCAAAAGTGTATTTATTAAGCTTATAGTTTATAAGAAATAAAGCAGGAAATGTTGATGGCAGAAGTTTTTAATCTCCTGTGGCTGCTTCTCTGGATGATGGACGGAACATTCCTTGTTCTATCCATCTAGATTCTCTTTTGGATCAATCTCTCTACAGAGAATGCTCATAGAAACAGGTTATAGTTCTCAAAAAGGAAATATCCAGTTTTGGGGAGCAAGTTCAAGTCAGGAGAGATATTGGAAGTCTAAAAGTAGCCAGAGATTAAGCCACATTCTCCAAACTAACCTTGCATATACTTAAGCTGATATTTCATATCCATCTGTTTAATTCATCATTTATATGTTGCAAAAAGTTCTGAACTTCGGTGAAGACAAGCATGTAGTTTATTAGCTCCGTTGAACTCTAGAATGTATTATCCAAATATAAAGCCTGCTGTATCAAGAGTTCAAACATATATAAGAAAAAAATAGAAAAAGACACTATTATTAATTAACAAAGCAAATTTGGTGTTCTGGTAACTTAAAATATCAAAAAACAGAATAGCTGTTTTAAGTTTAGCAATTACCAAATTATAGAGATAGTTTCATTTATAATATACTTCATTACTTTCCTTTGCATTACTTATATCGTTTATTTAAAAAGGATTCCAAGAGCACATATTCATTATAGAGTAATGTAAGAAATAAATGCAGAAGATACGCTGAATATTTTTCATTGCATTTACAAAATACATTTTCTTGCCTCAATTGATTTAATATATTGCACTACCTTAGGCATAATCCAGCTAGAAATAACCTAACTGGTGAAGTTGATATGTGAGCATTTTAATGTGTTTTCATTTTCTTAAATGTAACATGGAGAAACAAATGAGATTGAAATTAATGAAGCATAGTTATTTATTTATTTTTTTTCTAGCAGAAACCATTAATTTATGAGGGTAATAAACTCTTTTAGAAATAAAGCCACCTGTATTGATGGGTGTAAAAAAGAGAGAAGCAAAGTGACTACTGCACTAGTAAGATTTCATTTTTATTATTATGTTGAGCAGTTGATTTTCTTTGCCTCTTTTTATGTAGTCTCTGAGTATTTTTACTGCTGTTTTTTGTCTTTCTCTCATTCACAATTTTTGATCTATTTGCTCCACCCTTCAAGAAATTTTGGATGGCAAAAACAGTGGCATAATTGCATGCCAAGGTCAAAATCAGAGGAGCATACAGAAAGCTAGTATTGTGGGAACAAACATGTTATGGAAAGATTTCAGGTGACACACTGCTAGGTTTGCATTATTAATGGTTCTCTTCAAATTAATTTTTCAGTCAAGTATCTGGTTCATGAAGTTTTCCTCTTGGCAAAGTATTTCTTCATTTGATTTTCATGAAATATACATTTCATGAAATAAATTTCTATTTATTAATCTGATTGGAAAAAGCAGATATATGGCTGACAATAATCTGTATCAGTAATCAACACATTGCTAATGAATATTGTATTACACTGTTAACACTTCAATACCTTAGCAGAAAATACTTCTATATGTTATTCAGATATTGCTAGTCTTTGAAAGTCAAAAGAAATTGGAGGACTTACAGTTGTTTAAAACTATTATTCTGAAATTTAAAATTATACAAGACTGTAGACATTTGAAAGCATACAAAATTGGTCTTAATTGGGGTACATACTTTGAACACTTCTTGCGAGCAGTTCTTTTGTATAATTCTGTGACAAATTTATTTGCTTGTCTTTTGATCTCTTCTTACAACATTAAATTTATAATGAGATAATTAAGATAATACTATGGGAATATTTTATAGAAATTTGTATTATATTAATTAGTGTGTATTTATTGAAAATTTAACTTTTTATATTTTACAGTGAGGTCAGAGTAATTTTTAAGTCATAAGACCTTTGTGAAGGATAGTAGAGTCCTCATGTCAAATTGGATATATTTTTGGAATGAGTACAACACTTCCTTTTAGTTAAAAAAGCAGAAAGTTAGGGTATAATTACAGCTTCCATGAGGTTCCAGACTGATGTCTGTCATTAAACTAGCTTCATGTAACTATGCATTTGAAAAATAATTCATACTGACACACATCATTAACATAGCCAGTTTGGGAACAAAGGTTATGTCATCATTACATAAGTATCCATGCAAATGAGATTCTTTGTTTTATTCAGAGGTGAGATTAATGTTTATATTCTATTGGAAGGTCTTTTTTGCTCTCAATGTATTGCACTGGCAAACCAGTCAATATGAAGACAAATTTAGTAGAATGCTAAATTTTAAGTGAAAGAAATTGATCTCTAAACCCAGCCTTGTTGATTATTGTTTGACTTTTAATGAACTATTACAGCAAGTTGAAAAATAAATACTTAGTTTGGAGCCACATCCAGGTTCTTCTACTTATAAGCCACACAGCATCATAACAAATTAAACTAATATGGTAATACCCAATTTATAGTATTGTTATGGGTACTTAACTAGTATATATATATATATATATCACCTAACAGAGTGTGTGGCACCTGTATCAGATACTAAGTTAAGTTTAATAAATGACACCATTATTCAAAATTAAGTAGTGCATTAATTTCTGAGTTAATACAACAATTTTTCATGGTTCACTTATGTTTTTTCTTTTATTAATTATTCAACATATAATAATATGATTATGAACTTACTTGAAGAGTTGTTGCATCAGAATGTAGATTGGGAAGAGGAAATACTAGGGAGTGGTTGCCTAAGTGGGATCCAACTATAGCCCCAATACAGGAAAGGTTTTTTAAAACACAGGCTCATACACCAACCACAGATAGTCTTATTCACAGTGACAATATTAAGATGCACAGCTAGGTTTGGGTCCTCTGTCCCAGCTTACACAAATTTTACTGGTAAACATACCTTTGTACAAAAGTTTAGGTGTGTGCACTTCCCTTTTCAGTCTACAGAGAATGAACTGGGAAGATATTCACTCATTTATAAATACTATCTGGGATGGGCAGTGGATGGGGATGAGAAGAGAGATGATTCTATTATTCCTCTTTCCATGGTGTTTGTTCATCCTCTTTATTCATTTCTTTCAAAAAATCAACTTATTATTCTGTTTACTATAATAAATGTGAAAGTAACAACGACACCTAATTTCATCATTTATTCATATAGCCCATATTGACTTAAACATGTAAAAAATTCCATTGACATTGAAATTCAGTAGGAAAGTAGAAAGGCGGAAAGTGAAAGCCTTCTCCTTTGGAGCTCATTCTTCTGTACTGAAGAGTTTAACAGGACTCCAGAGGACCTGTGCTACCCTGCCATGTCCCTGAGCCATTCTTTTAACAGTTTTTTTGTTTGTCTATACCTCCTCCCCAAACCTACCACCCTAATTCTGTCTCCTTCTTAAATCTATCAGTAGCATTTAGATTCTCAAGTGAGGTCAGTTTGGTGGTATAAAGTAGAAACTAGTATTTGGCATGAGAGCTATAATTCCACATCAGTATAAATGTACCCCCTGTTTACGTTCAGTAAGGAGTGATGGATTTCCCTTAACAAATCTAGACAGTTTGAACATTATTTTTGTGATCTCATTCAATAAATGTTTGATCTGTTCCATGACTCCCTCCCAGCTTCTATCGGTTGTCAGCAATCCTTTGTGTTCCTTAGCTTGTAGACACATCATTATAATACATGCTTCTGTCTCCACATGGCATTCTCCCTTCTCCACATTCTGGGACTCATAGAAAGACACCTACAGGGCTGACCATAGTCACATTTGAAAAATGTGTCAAAGAAAGGAAATGCACACACACATACACACACACAACAAAACAGAACCCAGCATTGCCAGTCCTCCTCTTTTTAAATATCAATACATTTCTGTCATAAGTCATCTTTGCTAGCTAACATAAAATTCCATCCCAAAACATATATTGGCCAATTTGGTAACTATGTGACATCCTATATTTTCAACATAATTGTTTGATTAGTACAAAATATATCAATTAAAGATGAAAAAACTTGCTTTTTAAGGTTAGTATAGCTTTTTATTTTAAAAGGTATAGATATTATCTAGTTTCCTTTCACTTATATATTTTGCACTGAATTTTCAGTGAAGTTCTCACATAAAGCTTATTGGTGGAGTGGGGTTTGTGACGGAGTGGTTTTCATATCTATGTTGCTACATCGGTAACATTTTTTAAATACTTTTATAAAACACATTTAACATTATCTTTGTTTTTAAATTTTAGGAATCCATCTTCCTCCCATCACCATCAATTTAAATGTAGTCTTCCTTCATCTGTTAAAGTTTAGCTTTTTTTCCCTCCCTTATTTTTTCCCCTTTACATTCAATTATGTGTATACTACTCAGTAAATTCATACTGTTAAGATAAAAGTTTTCTATTTTATCATTAAAACATTGCAAAGGGTAAGAAAATGTCTCAGCATATAGCCTAGCAGAGAATACTATGAAAAGTAGGATTATATTTGTCTAATGATTAAGAATTTTGTACTAATTTGTATTCCCAAAGTTACCAAACTGTGAATTGTTGCAGAGTATAACTTAGGTAGTGAACTCTGAGCAGAAAGAAGCCTTTTATTTCCTTTAAATTTTACATTTTTTTCAGGTAAGACAAGGGTATTAAGGGAAGTCCCTAATTGTGAATTAGGGGTGAGATTTTTTGAAGAGTCAATGCAGAGCTTACATGGGGAAGAACTGGTTCAGGCACTGCATAAAACAGGGAATTCAAATGGCAGTTACAGTGCAGTGAGTTTCAGGGAGGGACTTCATTTTTTGTTACATCTCGTTGTAAAACCATGATTCAGTGAGAGACTCTCCAAGAACTTTTGGGAGTCTAGGACTTCTGAAGTTCCCCAGAAACATATAACCGAAAGTCTCATATAGAATAAAATATGTGATCAGGACAACTCACATGCACTGTGGCTTCTGTTCGTTCATCAAAATGTGTTATAGGAACACTAGAGGATTTTAATTATTTCCTACAAGGATTTCAAAGAGGCCCCAAGGTGTCACTGGCTAGAAGTATATTTGGCAAAATGTCTACAATACATCCTGCTATTTGCTAGAAGATACCTGAATATCAAACTAAATCCTCAGCCAGACAGAACACTGGGGTAGTCACTGCTCCAGGGATGTGTAAACACCTAGACATCTGCTAGTGGTGATTGCAAACCTGGGGATCTTGATAGCTCTCTACCTATGTGTTTGATTGTTCCTGCTGTGTCTGGGCATATCCATGAGAGACCAGGATGCTGGGAAAAGTAGGATGAGGGAAGGATAAAAGGTACTCTCACACTCATAATGCTCTTTCATTCCTAGAGAAACAAATTCTTTACTGCGATATTATGTAATGTCCTGAGAAAAGTGTTTACTGAATTCGAAGACCAACACTTGTGAACTTTTTCATTATGGACAACTGTAAAAAATATTTGAAATGTGCTTAGGGAATATATTTTTGGCAATGAGCCACTAGGCTGATAACAAAGAACCCATCCTCTCATTCATTATTTTGGCATCAGTTTAAGACCAACTGATGCTTTTATATTCACACAAGCATGTATGGATGGTTAATTAAATCTATATTTATAAACACACATATATTAAAACTATACCAAAACAAGCTTAAATATATTTCAAGTACAATCAATAAGGTAAATTACAAGTGAAAGTGAAAATAAGATATTAACTGGCTAATGGTCTTCTATTTACTTACATATTCCCTTAGCATTATTGAAGAACTATTTGAGTATTTGAGTAGGCACTAGATTTTATACCTTATTCAGTAAATGCTTTTGATGGTATGGCAACTATAAGATAAATTTAAGTTGTAATAGTTAAAGGTATCATAAATATAATATGCATATATATACTATTTCAATACATTTCATTTGCTCTTTAGACTTAAGAAAATTTAAATTATTTCTAAACATTTATAGTCAAATTTCTGACAACTGATTCTAAATTAATTATAGTGAACTAAATGTTAGAAGAGTTAGCTATGAATTAGCAGAGTCCAAATAATTAATTTTCATAAGTTTACTAATAACTTCAGCAAATAAATCAGACATGACAGCTTAATGTGTTCAAACTGTTCTACATGTCATTTACTTACAGTGAAACCAATGCACATACTTTAGAATTAAGTTCTCTATACCCATTACTAAGAATAGAGTCTAGGATTTATCCCTGTGCCTTGTCCATTTTCCAAAGTTTTTCAAGCCAGCAGCAATATTTCAAACATGCAGTTTTGCATGTCTGAATAAACAATTGCTATGTTTTATGTAGATGCATTAGTTTGCTAGGGTTGCCATAAAAAAATGTCACAGACTGGGTGACTTAAACAAAAGAAATTTATTTTCCCACAGCTCTAAAGGATGGAAGTCCAAGATTAATGTGTTGGTATGTTTGGCTTCTCCTGAGGTCTTTTTCCTTGGCTTGCAGACTGCTGCCTTCTCACTTTATCCTTACATGGCCTTTCTTCTGTGTGTGTGCATCCCTGGTGTCTCTTCTTTTTTCTTATAAGAACACCAGTCATATTAGATTATAACTCCATCCTTATGACCTCATTTAACCCTAATTACAACTTAAAAGTTTCTCTCTCTAAATAGAGTCACATTGGAGGTTAGGGATTCCATACTTATTCCATCCTCTCAATAAACTATTGAATTGATCTAGTGATGATACTCTATGACAGCTTTTCTTTTTTTTTTTGGTTAAATACTTGAAAAAACTCACCATTCTCATACCTTGGAAACTTATTTGCCTCCTTTTTTTTCATTTAAAGTATTCTTAGTTCTCTCAGTTTCTGAATAAAGTTTGAATGTGCAGCCATTTTTGTCTTGCTTTCTCTGTTCCTATATACATTTCATTAAAGATCTCAATCTGGGTGTTACTAACCACAGTCGGTAAACTGTCTCTGGGCCGTGCTACATTTTTGGTTAATCTAGCATATAATATCATTCAAAAAGAATGAGACACATATACTTCTTACATATAGTAACAAGAATTTCCACCTATGAATCAAGCATCACAACACAACTCTAATGCTAATACTGGAGTTGAGGAATATTATCTAATATAGTTTGAATTTATAATAATAAAATAAGATATTCTCTCCAAAACTTTTATTAAAAAGTTACCACTTTTCTCTTAAGGTTTTTCCTTAAGGTTTACAACATTTCATTAATCATTCAAGACATGCATATTTTTGAAAATAGTATCCTTTTATTCTGTACCATATATTCTGTTTTAAAATACAAAATGAAGTAACTTTCATTTGTGATTCAATAGAATAAATGAGAAGTTTGTCTTTGTTTATAACATACACATAGACTATGTTCTTTCTTTCCTTTGCAAAATCAGGGATGTAATTTATCTGCTAAATAGCATGATTGATCCTTTCTCACTGTGGTCTTGTCTGAGTTAATAAATCAGAACATAGTTACCACCTTCAAATGTTCAGTTCTGACCCTGCAATTAGCTTTCCACTGACTCTGGTTCCTGATTATCAGCACAAACCTCTACCTTGAGATATCCCATAATTAGTAGACAATACAGTGTCATGTGCTAAAATATCCTGTCTGGTAGAACATTTGCTAACCACTGATCTGTCACATCCCCTGGATGGATCTCATGCCCTTGTTTAGATAAGAGGATTGTCAGCTCTGTTTCCCATTACATTGACCCTAACGTGGCATCCAAAATTTAAATGCAGCAATTAAAAGTTTTTAAAGCTTTTCTTAAATGGCACCAGGCCAAATCCTACATGCAGAATGTTCGGTTATCTTTCTTATGTATGAAAAAAAATTTTCAAATGTTAAACAATACTGAAGGTGCTACACCAACAGACCATATGCATTGAATTTTGCTTTTATTGTGAAAAAAGCAAAGAGCAGAACTAAAACATCTCTCCAGCTGAATCAGAGAAAATATACCTCTTCATTATTTGTTTTTATTGATATTTTTATGTTATTCTTCCTTCAATTATCTGTAACTTTCTAAAAGTATTTTTCCAACTTAAGATCCCAATTTTGTATCATTTCTTAATTGTATTCTACTTGTATACATTTATAGAAATTTGTAAGAATTTTACTTTCCATATTTGGTCTTTTTGCAATATATGTGATCAAGGGGCAAGTATTAAAGGTACAAGAATTCAAAAGAAGACCATTATATTATTGATAAACATGGTGAGGATTATCAGGCATATTTAATGAACTAACACTACTGTCAACAAAAACAAATTACAGGACTAAGATGCTTAAGGTCATATTGTAGGTAGTTAAAATATTAGTAAAAACAATTTAACCTCCGTCCTTGTCTGATTATTTTTACCATTTATTTAAAAGGATGTTCACAATTGAAAATACAGAAATGGCCAGAAGTTACATTAAAAGATGTTCATCATCATTAATCATAAGGAAAATGCAACTTAAAACCACAATGTGCCACCTTTCAAACAAACTCAGATGTCTAAAATTAAAAACAATGAATATCCCAAATGTCAGTGAGGATATGGAATAACTGAAATGACATATTGCTCAAGGGAGTATTAAATTATATAACAACTTTCTAAGAAGATATGAGATCCCTTATAAAGTTAAACATATTATGTCATCTCGAAATTCCAGTTTTAGGTATTTACCCAAAATAAAACATATGTCCACACAAAGACTTTTGTGCAAATGTTCATAGCAGTTTTATTCAGTCCCAAACTGGAAATAATTCAAATGTCTACCTGCCAAAAGTAAATAAACACATGTTAGCACACTCAAAAATGGAATACTAAAGAAAAAAAGCACTAATAATTTATGCAACACATGGATGAATACAAAACAGACACAAAAGAGCATATACAATGTGATTTCATTTTTCTTGCTTCTAAATAGGTAAACTAAATTATGGAGATAGATATCAGAAAAGTGTTTCTCCTGAGGTTAAAGTGAGTTTGACTAGATAGGAGTATAAAGAACTTTCTGAGGTGATGAAATAGTTTATATTTTGATTGAGGCAGTGGCCACCTGGGTATATATATATTTGTTAAAACTCACCAGACTCACAATTAAATCTTGTGCACTTAACTGTAAGTAAATTTTATTTTGTGGAACTCTTGTGCTATATAAATATTGCCTCAATTAAAACCAACAATCATCACCATGTACTAATAAACAGAATACAAAGCAGAACTGTAACTCTCTTAATAGATTAATAAATACAATCATAAAAGCAACACTCATCCTTGCATTTAGTATCTGATAATTTCTCCATTAAATAATAATAAAAAATTAGCAAGACTGTTCTGAGTATTAAAGAATTCATGTATAACATAGTACCTAGATAACAGCCAGTACTCAGTAACTTATATATTCTTGTTAGATATTATCACTTTCTAATGAAATAACTTAAGTGCTAGATTTGTCTTTATAACATTAAAAAATAGCTGTCTCCGTGGATGGACCTACAGACTGTCATACAGAGTGAAATCAGAAAGAGAAAAACAAATATTGTATATTAACGCATATATGTGGAATCTAGAAAAATGGTATAGATTACCTTATTTGCAAAGCAGTAATAGAGACACAGACATAGAGAACAAATGTACAGATACCAAGGGGGAATGTGGGGGGTGGATGAGTTGGGAGGTTGGGAGTGACATATATACACTATTGATACTATGAATAAAATAGATAACTAATGAGAACCTACTGCATAGCTCAGGAAACTCTGCTAATTGCTCTGTGGTGACCTAAATCAGAAGAAAATCCAAAAAAGAGGGGAAATATGTATACATATAGCTGATTCACTTTGCTGTACAGTAGAAACTAACACAACATGGTAAAGCAACTACACTTCAATAAAAATTAATGTAAAAATAGCTCTCTCTTATCCATAACATGGACAAAGCCATGGTAAAAATTAAAATCGATGAGAACTGCCATTTGGTATGCCCAACAAATATTTTGGTGAATCGATCAGTAAAATAATGACATTCTCTTTGCAAAAACTTGTACCAGAAAAAAAATAGCAAATCATGGCTGAATATACTCATTGATATAAGACTGTGATAGCCTCAGAGAGTGATTTATGTAGTGTTATCCTCAAAAATTATTTTTAAAAATATGTAAATGTCAGAACACTTGATAAGGAAAAACTGACTAAAGAAAAATGCCACCTTAATCTGACTTACCTTCTCTCTCTTTCAGTAATTATAACTGTGTTTAAATTAAAATACTTGGTTCAAGCATTTTGTTTTCTCCCCAATACTTTAAATGAAAAAAAAATCAATTTCTTGTTTATAGGGGAGAATTATAATTGATTGAACTACATAAGCCTTTTTAAACAGTATGTCAAAAGAGAACCTTATCTGTTTGCTTTTATGTAAGTATATAATACAGCATTTTTAACTTGTCTCTAATCTGTAATGTAAATTTTCAGGAGTTATTCATCTTGTATAACTGAAACTTTGTATTCTTTGACTAATACCTTCTTGTTTTTCAGCTTCTCAGCCCTTGGCAATAACCATTACGTTCTCTGCTTCTATGAGTTTGACTATTTTAGATTCATTATATAAGTGGTATATGTAGTATTTGTTCTGTCTTATTTGACTTAGCATACAGTCCTCCAGGTTCATCCGTGTTGTTGCAAAAGGCAGCATTTCCTTATTTTTTTTTAAGGTTGAATAATACTCCATTGTATGTTTATACCACACTATCTTTATCCTTTCATTCATTCATGGGCATTTAGGTTGCATTTAGGTGGAGGTGATATCTTATTGGGGTTTTCATTTGCATTTCCCTGATGCTTAGTAATGTTGAGCAACTTTGGTATACCTGGTGGCCATTTGTATAAACATACAAATGTTTATTTAGTCCCTTTGCCCATTTTTAAATTGGTTTATTTGTTTTGTTTTTGCTATTGAGTTATAGAAGTTCCTTATATATGTTAGATTTTTATTCCCATTTGATAGTATTGGGTAGGGCTTCCAGAAAAAAAAATAAGTGAATAAACATGTGTATACCCATAATGCATATCTTTATTTTGTTGTTGGCTGTTGTTGTGTTTTGTTTTGTTTTAACTAAGAGTGACTTTGCAACCTGGTTTGATCTCTTAAAAGTTGTGTGACCTTGGGAAAGTTATATAATGTGTGTGTGTGTGTGTGTGTGTGTGTATACATATTTCCATTCCATATGTATGTGGATATATCTGGATATATGTATGGAATATTTCTGGACATATATATCTATATCCTACATATTCTTTATCCGTGCATCCATTGATGTACACTTAGGTTGCTTCCATATCCTGGCTATTGTGAATAATGCTGCACTAAACATTGAAATGCAGAGCCCTCATTGGTATCCTGTTTTCATTTCCTTTGGGTATATACCCAGAAGTGTAATTGATGGATCATATGGTAGTTTTATTTTCACTTTTTTAGGAAGCTCCATACTGCTTTACATAGTGGCTGAAGAAATTTACATTTCCATTAAGAGTGCACAAGGATTTCTTCTTTGCATGCTTACCAACACTTGCTATCCTTTCTTTGTGATGATAACTATTCTAACAGATGTGAGGTGATAGCTCACTGTGGTATGGATTTCGATTTCCCTGACCATTAGTGAAGTTGAGCACTTTTCATGTCTCTGTTGGCTATTTGCATGACTTTGGAAACAGGTCTATTCAGTTTCTCTGCTCATTTTTTAATCAGATGGTTTGTTTTTTACTATTGAGCTGTGTGAGTCCTTTATATATTTTGAATATTAACCCCTTATCAGATATATGATTTGCAAATATTTTCTTTCATTCTGTAGGTTGCCTTTTTATTTTATTGATTATTTTCTTGGCCGTGCAGAAGTGTTTTACTTTCATGCAATCCTATTTGTACATTTTTGTTTTTGTTGTCTGTGCTTTTGGTGTCATAGCCAAAAAAAAATTTGTTGCCAAAACCAATATCAAGAAGCTCTTTCCCTGTTTTCTTCTAGGGCTTTTACGACTTCAGGTCTTACTTTTTTCTTTAATCCATTTTGAGTTGATTTTTGCGTATGGTGTCAGATAGAGGTCTAGTTTCATTCTTTTGCATGTCTCTGTCCAGTTTTCTCAACACCACTTATTGAAGAGACTATTCTTTCCTCATTATAGTCTTGGATCTTTTGTCAAAAATTAGTTGACCATATATATTCATGGATTTATTACTGGATTCTCTATTCTGTTCCATCAATCTATGTGTCTGATTTTGTGCCAGTACAATACTGTTTTGATTACTATAACTTTATAATGCACTTTGAAATCAGGAAGTATTATACCTCCAGCTTTGTTGTTCTTTCTCAAGATTTCTTTGTCTATTTGGCATCTTTGGCACTTGATACCAATTTCAGAATTGTTTTTGTGAAAAAATTCCACTGGAAGTTTTTTAAATGATTGGTTTGAATCTATAGATTGCTTTGAGTAACATGGACATCTTAACAATATTAATTCAATGTTATTATTCATTGGTGTTCTCCCATTTTGGGGTTTTAAATACATATATTGGGTAAATTATTTCTTATATTTCCTTTAGAGAAAGATATCTTCTTTGGATTGAAAATAAGAAGATTCATGCTTTGAAGTGTTCAGCCAGAAACTGCCTCAAAGCCTTCCAACTGGGTAGTCAATAAGTCTACTAACTCTAGACACTCAAAAATAGTTTCACCTCTTCTTTCTATGATTAGTGTAGCTTCAAAAGCCAGAATATAGCCTTGGGAACATTGCGCTCATTGCAGAAGTGGGACAAATAATACAACCTAATATGGAATTTTAATGTTTTTCTTTCATAGACCTTGCCTGAGACATTAAATATCAGCAACAGTGAATCAGTTGTGGGAATGTTTCTATTTCTATTTAGTTGCCTTTCATGAATTTTTGTTTGTGTCAAAAGTGTAGGGCTTCCCTGGTGGCGCAGTGGTTGCGCGTCCGCATGCCAATGCAGGGGACAAGGGTTCGCGCCCCGGTCTGGGAGGATCCCACATGCCGCAGAGCGGCTGGGTCCGTGAGCCATGCGCATACCACAAAAAAAAAAAAAAAAAAAAAAAAAAAAAAAAAAAAGTGTAGTTGTCTTTCTTTCAAGAAGAAAGTGAAAAATATATTCAATCACAAATATTATTAGATAATTAGGTGAGTAGAATAAAATATTCTTTATTGGGATTTGGCTTTGACAAGATAAATAAACTTATTGAGTTTATCTCTTAAAATATTACCTGTAATATTCTTTAGTAATCATAACTATCAATTATAAAATTTTTTGAAAAAGAAAAGATACCAGATGTCCTATTTTCTTTCTGTCAGAAGTTGCTACTCTCATCACTAATAGGAGCCAGCAGCAATTATACTGAAAAACAAGAGTTTCTTAACCAGGGTAATTTCCTCTATGAGGGTTTTTTGATACATAATGAATACATATTTCACTTAGGTATCTAATGGATCCTGCCAGTGTCACCTGAATAGGCAAGCTCAGACTGTAGAGCATTGTAGGCTGATGGGAGCTTTGCTAGGTTAATGGTCTTTTTGATGTTTCAGTACCAGGCATTCTTTTTTCCTCTGTACCCAACAACCACATGTGGCCACAAATTAACATGCTCAGATAAAGCCATATTTGATATCTCAGTCTCAAGAGGGGTGAAGTCAGTAGAGTTAACATGGCAATTCAAACTTTGCCCTCTCTGTAGAGTATATCCATATTTCATAAGCTGGACCCTAAATTTATGAGGCTAAATAAAGTTTAAGAGCAAGAATATAGTCATTAGGCACAAAGGTTAGGTGAATATGGTTTAGAGTGAGATAATCTAGCCTAAAATTAATCATACAACAAATAACTTACCTTTGCTGAATATTCATTGTCTCAGGTAAAATGAATAAATTAATTTTTTGATAATAATGCATGATTCATGGGATTGTATTTGCCTGGTTTTAAGTAGGTGGACAATGAATGCTTGCTGGTTAGAATTATGTTAAAACCTTATTATTTTTTCACAACTAAATAATTATTTGATCGATTTTCTTGGGGAGTGATTTCAAATTATTGAAAAATAGTATATTTTGTTGTTTCCTGATTGAGAACCACATCTTTATATTTGAGATCTACTAATCTTGAACACACTTTTGTTATACCTCAAGAATCTTTATAGGGTTCTTTAGTTAGTTGTTTACATAGTTTCTGAGTTAACAGGACTTCTGTGACTTCTGAGTAAGACAGTCTCACAAGAAGATAGAAGTTGAAATTAAGTATATTCATATGGTATATTAAATATCCTAAGGGAATGAATTTCTTTTAAACATTATTAAAAATTAATGTCTAGGTTGAGAATTAAATGAGCAATTTATATAGACTGTATTGAAATTATTTGTTAATAGGTACATGTATATATTATTCACTTTTGATTCTTTTGATTATCTATGTTTTCTGTTTTATATAATATATATCATATATAATACATAACATTATGTATATAAAGTTATATATGATAAAATTATAACTAATAAATATACATAAATTTTTATTTAGAAATACACTTTTGATTGTTTTGATTGCCTATGTGTTTTCTATAATACCAAAACATAAATAAATAAAGGGGTATATAGTTTGAGATGGTATGATGTAATATATATTAAGGAAGGCATGCATTTCAGTGAATCCATATAGAGGTCATAAAAACATTATGCACACATTTCAATATGTCTTATACTGTAGGCAGAAATATTAATTATAAAATATTTTTAAAATGAAACATATATTTGGTTAACATAAGTAACATCATTAAATTATTTGTTGAAATATGTTTCACTTATACAAAGTGCTTGAGGTCATTTCCAGTAGGACAGTGTCACTAACAAAAATGTAGGCTCTGGAACTGTACTGCCTGGGTACCACTCATGTCAGCTACTCTCCAGGTCTATGTGACTTCACTTCATTTGTACAATAGAAATAACCACAGTATATTCATAAATTGTTGTGTGGGACCAGATAATCTGTTTAAGCACTAAGAACAGTGTCTGGCATATGATTAAATTTCAATAAACATCAGTTATTATTAATAGTGGTAGCAGTAATTATACTACTACTCATACTATAAATAGAAAAGTACTGCATAAAATTCCCATTAGCATAATTTTAAAATATCATTGTATCTAAAATTGCTATTTTATTTATTTTTAAAATTCAACATTCATTTTAATGAGTTGCAGGGCAGGATACTCACAATAAGACATTTGGAAATTTTGGAATTTGGAAAAGAGAAGAATTGGAGTTATAAAACAGTTACTGGTCCACGTGGTGGCGAAACCTTTGTCCAGGCAGTTGGAGGCATTCCTTTTTCAGACTCTGATTCTGCTCTCCAGGAGGAATTTCATGTCTGTTGATCCCTGGGAAGCTCACCCATTGGGCAATTCTTCTTTGTTCCCTGTCCTGCATGACCACATCTAAAGTGGTCATTCTTGAGCACATCCTCCTTGGGGGCTGAGTGATTTAGGTATCAATAGCTTGTTTTCTGTTAGTACATGTTGGGGAGTTTGGCAGCTGTTTTATAGTCACAGGCTCTTTCATAGTAGACCCATGGTTTCTCTGGCTACACAATTCCATCAGCAGTGCCATAAACATTGTTCTATTAGTTTTCAGGCAGATCCAATTGCCACATAAGAATATTGAAGGCATAACAATATCATTTTGAAGCCTACATTATTTCCTTCCTTTTGTGCTCCTTTGTTTCAACTTAATGTGGCTACATTGACGTCATTTTGGAATTAATCTCTCTCTCTCTCTCTCTCTCTAATTTTAATATCTGTTTGAAAACCGTTACACTATTTCTTGTGTGCATCTTTCTTCTAATATTTGGTGAAAACAGAAGGGAATAATTAATACACACAGACATAAAATTGTTATTTTAACTAGATGAAAAATGATTAAAATATTTGTAAACTAATCACACAGGTACTATTTGTCTTTTTTATACATATATATATCTGTGTGATAAAGGGAAAATAATATCATCATATGACTTTTGATTTTAGCATGGATTCCTCAAATGCATTTCTAATCTTATGAAAGTTTGTGGTAAACATGGTAGGTCTATTTAATAAGCAATATTTGACCACCAGCTACCAGCACACATATATTCATACTCTCAGGCAGGTTCCTTCATAATCTAAACACATTGTGAAGAAAGCAGGAAACCTCTGTTCTCACCTGTTTGGTTATTGGAAAAGTCATCCCTCATGGTGTGGGTATTATACATAGGTAGATTTACCACTGATGACTATATATAGTTTCTGTGTTCAAGTTTTATTGTGTCCTTTTTTTTTTAAACTTAAATTGTAAAGCCATTCTCTAAAGGAAAGCAATAATATAAAATTGATTTGCACAATAAATATTTTAAATGTAAACTGTAGATCACAGTTACAAAACACGAATATGTATAACTCAGTTCCATTGTTTTCTAATAGGTGATAACAGGAGTTTGTGTCTATGGCCAGAAATTGGTGGAGGAAATCATATATACTATACAATGACTATATTTTTGACAATAAGTGTTTAAATAAAACACATGCTTTCATATGTTTGGCTTCTCAGTGATGGTAAATTTAGAGGAAACAATCCTACTGTAGAATGATTTTTAAATACAACTAATGCCAGAGATAAAATACATGAATGGGATGCACCTAAGCTATTATAATTGCTGAATTTTGTTCAGGAATAGCTCCAGTCATAAAATGAGAAAGTTGATGGTTTACTGTAATTGGAAACCAGAAGTGATTAAACGATTTAATAACAATGAGTCTAATTCTCTTTGATTGTCTCTGCAAGTCAAGACGGTCCTTTTGTGGATAATGTTGTTCCCAAATTAAACACTGCTTTAGGTAATTTGAACCTGAGTCCCTGAATGGATGCTTATCTTGGGTCTTTATTTCTTCTAATATTGGTCCTCTCATGACTTCTTTTAATGCCAGTCTCATGAGCTGAATTGTGTAACTCTGTTACACAGTTACCAAAAACTTTTTCTGTTACAGAAAATGTTCTGTAACATGATAGATATTCCGAATGACAACTGGAGTCTTCCTAGATATACCTATACTGTCTTCTCCTAGACTTTTTATCCCTATATCTATCCCTTTATTATAGCACCAAGCTGTGTTTTGATGTCTTCTCAACCATTCTGGTATAGTTTACCTGCACTACTATCTATGGCGAATCACCTTGCTTTACGAATTCCAGCAGCTGAATTCCTCACCGTCTCACTCTACTCCCCTGACTGTCTCTGGTCATTCTCTAATGGACACATAGCCTTCCAGGGCCATTTTTCATTTCCAGACATGGCCATTTCACAGAGTACTAAAGGAGAAGAAAGCAAGAAAGCAGATTGATAGCTGTGAATGCTACAGATGTTAGAAATAACTAGATTGAAATGAATTAGATTCATTTCTCTCACATTATCAGTAAAGAAGGGTTATTTATAATTTCTTAATTTTATCTAATCATTTGGGAAGTGGTAAGACTGCATGCTGAGATGTGTTTATATTAACTACATTGATTAATCCCCCCTTGTTAGAAATTAAATATTTATAAATAGTAATAAGAGATAACAGTGAGAATATGAGCTATTTAATAATATATTTCCTTTGCCTGACTTTATATGCAGACTAAAATTGGGTCATCAGAATGTATTGCTCAAATAATAAGAGCATTACATCCTTCAAAATCTTGATGAAGTTGATAAATATGATGTGAACTAGAACTTGTGAGCCATAAATGCTCACAGTAACATATTTGAAAAATACAATGTTGTCTATTTCAAAGTAATCAACTTTCTCCTCTATTGATTGTGAATACTGAATATCTAAAATTCAAACTCATCTTGGAGGGAAATCAATAAATATATTTATATTTAATGACACAAATAAACAGAATTGGTAAGAGAGTAGGTGAAAGCTCCTCCCTATGACCTCACTACATGACAGTTCTATCTACAAATGGAAAATTTATTCCCCTCAATTCATATATGCTTCCCAGAAGTCTCCATATTTCCCAGAATGTACATTAGTTCTCTCAAGTATACCAATGATGGTCATTAAACATTGCAAATTTTGATCCAGTTTTACTTTTCCAAGTTTCTGGGAAAATGATTTGTCCAAACTAATTGAAGTATTTCCTCTGATACATTTTTGTTCTGAAACAAGTTAAGAACGTCTAAATTAAAATGAGAGGAGAAGAAAACCATTACCAGATCTTCTAGTGTCTTTCACTAGTCCTCAGCTATACAAAATGAGACTTCGTGTGTACCAGATAGGGACTTATGAAGACACATGATCATCAGACAAAGAATAAAGATAAGACTTTTTCCATGCTTTGGACCAAAAGTTTGTGTCCCCCTAAAATCTGTGTGTTGAAACCCTAATCTCCAATATAGGGTATTTCGAGTTGGGGTCTTTGAGAAGTAATTAGGTTTAGATGAATTCAGGTGTGCGGAGGTCCCATGATGGGATTAGTGTCCTTTTATAAGATAAAAAGCACCCAATGCTCTTTCTTTCTCTGCCATATAAGAATCACAGCAAGAATTTGGCCATTTGTAAACCAGAAAGCTGGCTTTCACCAGACACCAAATCTGCTGGCACCTGGATCTTAGACTTCCCAACCTCCAGAATTGTGAGAAATAAATGTTTATTATTTAATCCATCCACCTTATGGTGTTTTGTTATAGCAACCCCAGCTGACCAGGACACTTCCCTTCTGGTTAAAAAAGATGTATTATGATGAATATTCATCCATGTTCTTTTTATAAATAGCATACATATTCTGTAATTACTAAACTAACAATTTACTTTGTTCTCTATGTTTTTCATCTATTTTATTCAAATTACTTTTGGTATCATGATTTTTTTCTATTATTCCATAGTTTACTGTCACACTCAGTGCCTCAAGAGATGCAGAACAAACAAAATGTGTCTACTATATACTATATAGTCTTCACTACATGATTTACAATTTAGAATTCCTCTCTCCCTTACTATTCAATAGAAAATCTCTATTTCCTCTTTCTCCAGTTTAAAAAATATAGTTTTCTACTTTTCACTGTTGAGAATGTTCTTATAGGAGACTCTCCATTAGTCAAAAAAATGAGCATCCTTTCAGCTCTACTTGTTTATTAATTATTTTGAACAAATGAACCAAATCTTCTACCATTCTTGCCAATTTTCTGAGACCCAAGAAAATGGAATGTGTATCACCTTTCCTTTTTTTTTTTTTCAAATTGGAGGTTATTTCATCTACTCTCTTCCTGTTTTGATTTATAAAGCAGCTCTCAAATTTTACTTTCCAATTTCCTTATCTCTGAGAACGTTTTTCAACTCAATCTCTCTAACTCTAATCTACTGATCAATAACTGAACCAGAGGCTCAAATAAGATGGCAGGAATCCACAGTCATCAAAACAAAGGGGTCTTACTTTCATGACTATATATTTGGCATTGAGGAGGAGAGACATATGAAAAACCCATTGCCAAACAAATATAAAAAATACAATATTTAAAAAGAATAGTCAAAGGAAAATCAGGAAGCAGAGTGACTAGGGTGAAATATGCAATCTAAAAAAATGAAAGAGACTTCTTTTTTGTTTAAAGATTTCCATTATAGCAGCATTACATGAGATATTTCTTCCCTTTATCTTTCTGCATATTTTGTATAAAAATGGGAATAGGCAAGCTATTTTTAATAGGGGAAGTACAAGACATGAAAGAAAATAAACCAAGTTAAACAAAAGAGATTGCATTAGGTGTCAGAAGAACAGGGGCTAGCTAATCTTAGATCTGGTTCTAATATACTGATTTGGGTAAATCACTTCTATTTCTTAACTTATTAAATGAGGATTGTGTTCTAGGTTAGTGTTTTCGAATTGTGTTCTACAAGCCCTAGGTTTTGAAGTTGAATACCGTTTTATTTGGGTGGTGTGGGGGATGATCAGTTTACCAGATACCCCCCTGGCACTTATCAGATTAGCTGTTTATAGTGACTATATATTTGGTGTTTACACTATATGTATACATTTAGCTGAAAAAATGTTTTTCATTCTAAAAGTAAAATATCAGTCTTTAGACTTTAAATTCTACTGTTCCATGATATTATCACATACAGTGTGAAGAGGTCAGGGTGAACATTTATCTTTTGCCTTTGTTTTCCACATAACACCCACTACCTTTCCTTACTTTCTTCTCATACTGACCTAATGTGAAAGTGTCTGTCTTTAGCATAAAATACTTCAAAATTATGCTACAAACTCTATCAATATTGCCAATAATATGCTTTAATTTTCTTAGAGAAAAACCTAAACTTGCATTCCAAGAGAAAACACAAAGAGCTATTTTCTGCAAAGATTCAAAAGAATTCTTCAAAATGGAGGCAAGGAAAATATCTTTCCAGTCTTGACAATCTATAGCATGAACAGTACAGATCAAAGATTCAAGGTGGTAAGCGGTGGTGGGTGGGGAGCAAAAAGACTGAGGAGTATAAAATAAACAAAAAAGACAAAGGAAATAGAGATATTTGACAGTCTAAATGATACTGACTTACATCTTAAGAAAGACCATTAGAGGGAATTCAAAATGTATTTATTATAAGATACAGGAAAGACTGTATTCTTTTAAATAATGGACTGTACATACATGTTCTTTCAGATATTTTGAGGGCATAAAAAGGGCTCATTACATTTGTGCATTCAATAACTATTAACCAGGTACTATGATAGTGTGACAATACAGCTATTAACATATATATTTGAATTCCACCCACAAAAGCTAATAGTCTAGAACTGTGCTATACATTAGCCATTAGCTCATGTGGCTATTTAAAATTAAATTAATTAAAATAAAATATGACTAGTAACTCATTTCATTGGTCATACTATATGATTCTATCAAGGGCTCTGCAATCACTTGTGGCTAGTGTCTGCTGTTTTGGACAACCAAGATTACAGAATATTTCCATCACTGCAAAAAGTTTTATTGAACATCGATGGAGTAGAAGACAATACAGGAATGAAATTCAAAATTGCTGTTGTAATTAACACATTGAAATAGAAACATAGGACATTTTGGGAATATATTAACAGTCTCAGAAAAATTTAGTTCATCTGTAACTTGGATGAGTATGTGACCACAATATTTGAAAAGAAATCTTCCTTGAGAAAATTATGTTTAAGATAAAACTAAAAATTACTAGGTTGAATGAGTTTGGAGTTTAAAGATTAAATGGAGGTAGTATAAAACACCACAGGCAGAGAAAACAGAGCATGTGTTTCTATAGTTATTAGACTCAACAAAGAAAATAGAAGAGTTTAGCAAGAAATATTCCCAATCATTTTGGGTAATGAAAACTGTCAAACTTCCAAGCATTTTATAGTTTTTCCAAAAAGCATGAGAATGACTACAAAGATTTTTAGTAAGGTAGTGTCATAAACACTATTACATTTTTAGAGAGATCTATGGCAATTGAGAATAACTGGAGATGGCCAAAAGATGAAATCATAGATTATGTAGAAGTTAATTACCCTGATCCATTAGAAAAATAATGCCCCTTTGGTCAAATATGATGAAAACTGTGACTGCAGGATTAATCTGAATCCCCAGTAATTACTGAAAATCTGTATTTGGGAGGCGAAATAGTAAGAGAGGACTGCCCAGCTCATCAGTAGACTCACAAGTGTTTTAAGACACTAGGTTTCAGAGTGGCTTGTTACACAGTCATCATTAACTGATACAATAGTATTGAAATCGGGAACAATAAATGAAGAATAGTGTTTTATTGGAAAATAATTATTTAAATACATGGATCCTAAGTTTGAAACTTCTATTAGACATGGAAATGAATATATCTTATGTAAGTGTTGGAAGCTGGTAGAAATGTCTATGGCTAAAATATACATTTCAGAGATAGCTGTATGTAGAAACTAATTGGAATACGGGGGAGTGAATGAGATTTCCAAAGGAGAAAATGTAGTGTGAGAAGAGATAAAATAAAAGTCCTGAGTGACTTGAACACTTAATAGAAACTATGTTGTATACCCTGAGAGGTCCATATACTTTAGAAACAGGCTTACCTGAAGGAACTATGTTCCCATGGAAATATTCATAAACCTCAAATCCTTATTCAAATGAAGAATAGAAGGCAGAAGGCACCACAAGAAAGAAAAAGAAAGACCCAACTGAATACTTTTTTTTTGAGGGGGGGGGTACGCGGGCTCTCACTGTTGTGGTCTCTCCCGTTGCGGAGCACAGGCTCCGGACGCGCAAGCTCAGCGGCCATGGCTCACGGGCCCAGCCGCTCCGCGGCATGTGGGATCTTCCTGGACCTGGGCACGAACCCATGTCCCCTGCATCGGCAGGCGGACTCTCAACCACTGCGCCACCAGGGAAGCCCCCAACTGAATACTTTTATTCTTCATAAAAATTCTTATCGATGTCAAATTTATAGTATACTATTCAGCTAATGCAAATGCTGCTAATTTCTGCTCTTAAATATAATAAAAGATGGTGACAAAAATGTAACTGCAACTTTTCAAGGGGAAAAACCAACAGCTTTTATTTTAGCTTTGAATATTTTTAAATTTCCCTCTGATCCTTGACCTGTTTTAGCTATCAGAAATACATTCATTGATGATTAATTTAACAGAAAGGAACCCATGATCTCTGCTTATTTCTTAAGCACTTTCACTCTGCTTCTTTTTGAGCTGGAAAATCTTAAAGGTGACCATTTTGCTGAGATATATCATAACAAAAGAAACAAAAATAAAACTATTAAATGTAGATATGGCACAGTAAATGATGATGAAGTATTATTAGTTAAATTCTTAAATGTTCTTGATAGTGGGAACTCTCAAAAATATGTATTATGGAAGGATGGAATATAAATTAAATGCATGTAATTGATTTATTTATGTAGAAATTTAAACTTTATAGAAAATAAGGTATATAGGTGAATACATTTTATCTTGACCTATAAATTGAGGAATCATTCGACCTCTTTATAGACAATGATACAAATTAAAACAACTTAACCTATAGATAGGAGATATATTATTGCATAAGTTTTTATTTGAATATTCAATTACTTGATCATGGTAAATTATTTTGAAATAATGCTGAAATTAATTTAATAGTAAATTATTTTAAATTGTATATGCTCCTTTCTAAGAAATACCCATCTATATTTTTAGTTGGGTACAAGACAGAATTTTACAAGATGTCTGTATTGGTTTCAAGGTATATTTTTGGTATATCAGAATGTAAATGTTTCCATATAATTGGATATTTCAGGTATTGCCCTAAATCTCCTCATTTGATTTCAAATTACTTGTCTTTTACCCAACATAACAGTTAACATGGGAATAATGACTGACGTTGAACATTAAATTCTAAGTAAAATTTAAAATTCTTGGGGAATTTAACTTGTGAATATGATAAAAAATGGGTATTGATTTAATATGTGTGAAATGTGAATGTCAAGGAGAAGGCTCTGCAAGACTGGCTAAAGAGCTTTTGTGTATTATGGACAAAGGAATAAATAAATGCATAAATGAAGTAACTATTTAATAAAAAATTGAATAGATGAAATAATCAGCCACATACATATTTTTTAACTGTGAGCTATATAAAGATCTCAGAATAGTTTGATGTGAATACCTCAACCCACATCTTGTTAACAGGACTATGTAAAATGTATTCTGTGTAGTTGTATCAATGACAAAATTTCCAATCAATAAAGTTTTTATTATGGGTTCTAATTTTAAATTCCAAATGATCTAATGGAATTACCCTAAGGGAAAAGCAAGGGAAGAGTCTTTTTTATTACATATCGACATGTTTCTGAAAGTTTTGTTTTTGTCCCATTCTTGACATTATTTTTGCATCTTACAGGGCAAATTTTCATCTTTGCTTATTATTATCTAAAATTAGAGTTTTTAAGAATGGAGCTTTTATCCAATGATTTATATGAAAGTCTCCTTTTCCTTCTCTTATGCTCCTGCAGAACTCTCTGGGGAGTGATCACGGCCTCAGTGCTTTGTTCTCATCTGAGGCTCTAGTCCTCACCTGTACTGTCTTTACTTTGAAACTTGGTTTTGAACTGCAGTAAAATGTGGGGTATTTTAAAGATTTTCTAAGTTACTTTCTGTTTGGAGTCTCTTCTAAAAACAGATTATCAAATGCACAGAGATGAGAACATTCAACACATCCTGGGAATGCCATTAAAAAAAAAAACCCCTCCTTCAGAAACAGCTCAGGAGAATGGCTATTTAACAACTTTTACACAATATTATACAAAGCACATGAAAGTATAATTTCCTAAAATATGAGTTTCTTTATTTTCTTGGTTGTTTTAAGGGAAATGTGTAAGGGTGATTTTCCATGCTCCCTCACACCTACAAGTCACAGAATATATGAATGATTTGAAACGAAGTAATGCCCCTAAAACAAGTACAATGGCCCCATGGGTAGAGGGTGAAGCTAAAGAAACATGTCTTTGACGATGAGCAAAATTCAAGAACTATTTCTACACTAATAGGTAGTTCAGTGTAGAGATTTTGTAGAATTTTTTAAATTAAAAATAGTAGTTGAAGACTTATGGATAAGAATTAATCTGATCTTGGCTCTTTTATAACGATAATTTGTGATAAATTTCTTTGAAGTCTGCAATCCAAATAAAAATCAGCTGTGACAAGAAACAGTTGACTTGAGTACATTTTATCTACAATTTCAATGAGCTTGCTTTCTCTGTATTTAGGTTATTTTCTAACTCAGTTATCAATTCCACATCTTCATTGTCCAACTTTTGCTTTTACTCTGTTTGCCAATTATTTTGATTATTCTTTTTCAGGGTTGCAGCTCATACTATACCCATCACTTTGCTTCTCCCTACATCTTATTTTTTCTCTCACTTGTGCCAATTTTTCTACAATTGCCCTCTTCTGCACTGTTTTAAATTACATTACATATCTTCTCCGGAGTTGTGAATAACAGAGAATAATAATAGAGCATGAATAATAGATCATGTGAATAATAATAGAGCATCTTCTCCTGAGTTGTGAAATAATAGAGTTGTGAATAATAAACCTTTCTGTATTGTTTAAAGTTATGAAATCCTTTAAAAATTTTGAGTCATGGTGTGTTGAAATATTTTTTGCTTATTTATTATCCATTTTTGAAAAGTATTAATTACTGAAATTGCTCTTCTGTGTGAAGAGCAAACAGTGTGTGGTGCTCTGATTTTTTCCCCCTGATTTTGAGTCCTCTCATGGAATAGCCAGTACCTGAAGGAATGGTTTACATCATAGCGGCTTAATCCAGTTCTTCTGGATCTCAGTCAGTTCTTTAAATTATTGGAGGGAGTATTTCCCCCGAGAAACATCTCTCAGGAGAAAGGGAAGAAGAATTCCAGGACCTCAGTAAAACTACTGACATGAAGTATGTGAGTGTGATCCCTTTTGGGGAAGGTTAAACTTGCCACAGAATGAAGACAGGGTTCTCTACTCATGTTGACCAAGCCATAGGAGGAAGAGCTACCACTAACATACAGGTGATTTGGTTCAAGCTAAACATAACAGGTATCAGATCTAATGTAGTCATATATTTCAGACACTATGTTTTAGCTGTGTTCAGGGATGTAGGTTCATTAACTGGACAAGACTGAACTTCTTTTATTATCACATTA
Source organism: Physeter macrocephalus (assembly GCF_002837175.3). Lineage (NCBI taxonomy): Eukaryota > Metazoa > Chordata > Mammalia > Artiodactyla > Physeteridae > Physeter > Physeter macrocephalus. Next base: position 88,536,124 of record NC_041220.1, on the reverse strand, counting down.
TCAGTACGAATCAGTGCAATGATACTTGCTACAACAGATAAACCACAAACTCTCAGTCACTGAATAATATGCTTCTCTTGTAAAGTGTAAAACAGGTGCGGCATGGCCAGTGAGTAGGTTATCTGCTATAATCAGTGATTAAAAATGTCAGGGAACTTCTATTTGGTGGTTCCTCCAACTTCATCATGTGGCTTCCGTGTTCATCAAGCTGGTTTGCATCAAAACCCAGAAATGGAAAGAGCAGAGTATCAAGTTTTGGATGTGGGCCCACATCATTTTGTTACATCTCAGGCACAATTAGCTAAAGTTAAGTGTAACAGCAAGTAGACAATTTAGTCTAGCTGAATACCTCAAAAGAAGTGGGTGTGGTGAGCAGCTCATTATTCTGTGCCACACTATCTTTAATTGCATAAGTGTTGGAGAGAGAAAGCTTATTGAACCCACACTCTGGGAAGGGCTATTTTTTTTCCATAAAATATTTAGAAATAATTACTTATATAAATTATATGGATGAATGACATTAGACACATTTCATAAGATTAAGTGAAATTGGTCAATAAATTGAATAGCGCAAACTTTAGGAAAGCAGCCAGCTAGGCAATCAGTTAATTCAACTTTTAAACATAGTGTGTTTGGAAATAAGTGGTGCATGCTGATGTGTAGCCTCTGAGGAAATGCTTCTTTGAAGACATTAGCACTTTACATAAAATCCAGTGTGTGTGTATGTGAGGGAGGCATGGGGGGGTGCTGTGGGAGATTGGGGCATGGATAAATTGTAAATGAATACATTTAGTTCAAAATATTGATCTGGATATATTGTAGAATGTCTATAAGATTTTTAAAAATATGCAATTATATAATTAATTTTATTTCATGCTATCTTATTGCCATAATTTTCAAATTATTTCTTTAATGTAGAGAGAAACCATGGAGTTGGGATCTGAGGATATTGTTGCCTTATAACACTGACTAATGAAAAGTGATAGTAAATATTAAAGCTGGATAAATTTATAAAAATGGCATTGTAGAAGTCTTCCTCATTCCCCTTCCCTCCCTACCTAGGAAGATGTCCCTGGAACCTGGGAATACATTACATGACATGGAAGAAAGAGCTTTGCAGATAAAATGAGGTTAGAGACTTTAAAACAGAGAAATTATGCTGGATTTTCCCATTTGGCCCAAACTTAGAAGCAATGATTTTCTCTGTTAGAGTACTGAAAACATGTGGAAGCAGGGAAAGTCAGAGGGATTCAAAGACAGAGAAGGACTCCCCCACACTTTGTCATATGGAAAACACTAGAAGGAATTGGGGCAGTCTTTATGAACAAAGACTGTCTAGTTGCTAACAAGCAGCAAGGAAATTGGGACCACACAACTGAATTCAGTGAACAACTAAAATATTTGAAAGACAATTCTTCCTTAGAGCCTGCAGAACATAACGCAGCTCTGAGCACATCTTGAGTTCTGTCTTCAAAGGCCACCAATGCTGCTTATATGGTTTGGTAAAACTTTAGGCTAACATTTAAAAAACATAGTAAGTTAACTTCAAACAATTTTATTTAGAGATAAGAATATTGTTTTATTTTTCATATGGCTTAAATTTTTTAAAAGAGAAGTCAGTCAAAATTTCATATTTTATTTTCTTGTATGCTTTCTCAACCTTGGAAATCCAGTTCATTATTCTAAACCAGTTCAAATGGCACATTTTGGTGGATGCTCATTCTAGCTTTTTCATTCAAAATAGTCAATTTCTCTCTGTCTCAAAAACATTTCATTTATATCTCTTTTCAAGAATTCACTGTCATATGTTTCCTTTTTAAAAAATATGTGTTTATCCCTTTCTCTAGGTTGTAAACCCAGTATCAAACAAATAATATCTTTTCTATTGATCCAATTTTTATTTAAGAAGATACTTTTTATTGTTAATATTGCATATGTCTTCTTAAATTGTTATTATTACTTTTAAACTTTGCTGAGTTATTATCACGGAATGTGACTTTACAATTAGTATTTTAATAGATGAAAACTTTTCATCTAATCTTTATGACATACATATTGAATATATATATTTATATAAATTAATTTAATTCAACTCTGTATTTTAAATATACATAAATTACCCTTTCTCATTTTAGGATTATGTATTAAATTGACACAACTCTTTTCCTGCAAATTGTACAGTAACAAGAAGAAAAATTTATTATTATTAATATCATTTTTTTTTTTTAAGGAAGACATCCTACCCCACATCTGAACAGGCCACAGTGCTGAGCAATGGTCATCAGAAGCTGAGGCCCACTTCCTCCATTGTCCCCTTCCCCAAAATTGCTGAAAAATTTTAAAAGTAAATAATTTTTTTTTATGAAACTGCAAGTGATTTAAAATTCCAAATGCCATATTTAAAAGGAAAGAAAGAATAAAAAATTAAAAACAAAAAAAGGAGTAGAAACCCAAAGAACTATATGTGAAGTGAAGCTTATAAGATGTCAGAGCTTGTCCTCAGAGAGATCTGAAAACAAACACTCCTCGATGGTCAGGAACACAGTCTGAGATACAAAACCTAAATGCCTTATTTGGAGCAGCAAGAATTGGAACATGCATTAATAACAGATGTTCCCTGTTCTCCTTGTTTATGAACACCAAGGGGGCAGATACAGGCAAGTCATTATTCCAAGAGTCTCCCTGCCTTGGGGCCATGGGGCAAATGTAAGACTTAAAACGGTAAATACTCTCCAGTTGAATATTTCTTTTAGGAGGAGAAAAGTGATGTCCAATTATACTTACACACAATTCCATCTGTGTAAAACTCATGTTTCAAATATGAATAATGGAGATGGAAATAGATCATGAATATATAAAGATGCTGCAAAAATAAATAACATATGAAATATGAAAAACCAGTTGCCAGGAAATAATATCCTTCAGAAAAAATATAAGATAATATGTGTGCAAATGTATGTATGCATATGTATTTATATACATCTCTATCTCTATATATATCTATCTACCTATTCATAAAGAAGGTACAATTTTGAAACAAAATATCCATGAGCTAAAATGACAACAATGAAATGGATCAACTGTATACTTATAATTTTAGACAGAAACAACCTGTAACAATGTGGAAGCAGGTCCTTGTTGCCATAAATTATCTACCCTCCAGTAAGCAGACTTCACTTTAATGTTACCTATAATTCTAACCTTATTATTTAAAGATGCTTATTCATTCTGACATATGATTTGAGAGAATAATTTTATTTTTATTGTATTTCTGCTTTGAATTAAATAAGCTACATAAATTTCTCTAATAAAAGCAAAGACATTTTTGAAATGCTTGATATCAAATCTATAGAAATCTGCTTAACCTTGCTTATATTCTTTCATTATTGATTTTCTTAACATCTTGACATAATGAGGGAATTCAGAAATACAACTGATAATACTATAAATCTGAGATAGTCTTACACTGCTGTGAAGTATTTTGACAACCTTGCCCCTTGCTACCCCTGAAAAAAAGCATAAAAGTGTATTAAACTAAAATAACTATAGCTAATACCCATTAGTTTCAACCTAGTTTCACATAGTATTTAGAAGTTGTCCCAGTTAAATCCATCAAAACACAAACCCTGCTAAGACAGGGAAGTTTTGTCCCTAAGGGCCTTTTCTCATAACTGCAGACCTATCAGATTTTTAAGTGTTATGGAAAGTCAATATGGAATCTCCAGGGAAGCTAGTTCTTTCCCAACTTTTCTATATCTCTATTACTATGTTCACCTCATTTCAACTCTCATTCAAATTTTAACAACTGCAAGAGTAGGCTTATTTCAGAGCCTCTTGACATACATTTTTACCTGGTAGAAGATTCCAATACCCTTAGGGACCATATCAAAAATGCCCCACTTAAAAAGAATTTGCTAAATTGCATTTATGAACTCAGTCTCTATGCATTCAGCAGTACAGGTCTATAATTTTCCTCGAATGAAGCTTGGCCTTTGAGCATAGTTATACTTTGTATCAAAGTCATATGCAATTATCAAAATGGATGAAAAAAATCAGGACCCTTTAGGCAGCTGTTCTGATCATAGAGGTCAAAGAAATGCCAACACACTATTTCTTCTATGCCCTGCCTCCAGTCTGGACTGTATTACAACCACCCAGAAAGATTATTTTCTCTTTTAAAATCTCTCCAATTATTCTCTATAGAAAGATATGCAAACACTTAATATCTTAATATAATTCTTATGATGCTAAGAAAAAATAGGATTTTTGAGTAAGAAAATATATGGTTGCTGATTGTACATTTGGATCAGGAAAGCTTTTTACAACGAATAGCAAGAGACCATAATTACTAAAGATGGGGCAAATTAGTTTTACTATCCTGCAAAAGTATGTAACTAATATGTGGCAAATTATAATCCATGAATATTTAATTCACCTTAGGTATTTCTCTCCTGTAACATGGCAGAGGGTATATCAAGAAACGACTTTTCTAAAAATGCAAATTCCTCTCTTGAATGCTTAACTCCTTTGTTAATCTGATGAGCAGTTCTTTATTCAGTCTTCAGCTATTATTAAAAAAAAAGGAAGAAAAAAGAGTAAGAAAAAAAATCCTGCTAAGAGAAACCAAGCTAAATTTCAGTCATAATAGTTTTTAGAAACCTGTGTAGATATTTCCTGATATTTTTAAATAAAACTGAAAAATAATTACTTCAGTTGGAAAACTCTATTAAAACTTAATATTGACTATAGAAATATAAATGATGAGATTTTGTAAAATGTCAAACTGTTATTTATACGGTAAATTTATAGAAGTTAAATATTTTTGTCCTATCTTAAAATTAGTCACGGTAAACATAATTATACTTTATTATTTTATTTATTTATTTTTTTTTTTATTTTTTTTTGCGGTACGTGGGCCTCTCACTGTTCTGGCCTTTCCCTTTGCGGCTCCGGACGCACAGGCTCAGCGGCCATGGCTCACGGGCCCATCCGCTCCGTGGAATGTGGGATTTTCCCGGGCAGGGGCACGAACCCGTATCCCCTGCATGGGCAGGCGGACTCTCAACCACTGCTCCACCAGGGAAGCCCTACTTTATTATTTTATATTTTATTAATTTTTGTGATAAAATTTTACTGCATATAGCTCTAGTCCCTGAATTAGAGTCATAGGTAAAGATTTATGGAGAAATGTCTTTATGCAAATGATAAAAACAAGAGAAGAAATAAACAAAACAAGACTGATCATAAAGACACTATTTTACTATTTTTAAAAGATATCCTCTATGTAGAAAAACAAAAACAAAAAAACACTTCCCTGAAATAAAATGCCAAGGGACATGAACTAAACAACTGAAATATATAGTAGCTTTTACCACATTTCCTCCTAGTGAATTCAGAACAAAGTACTATATTTTGTATTCATATCTAAACCATTTATCATTGCATTCAAATTAATACATTCTTCAGTGTGTAACAAATTTTGATAGGCTTCATGATGATCATTGTAAGAATGAAAACTACAGTCCAAGTGCATAAGAAAATACATGAAACACAATGGGTGTAAAATAAAAATATGAAAAAACTAAATGGATATTCCTATTAATGTTTTTCTATCTTGACTAAAATATCAATTTACCATGTCTTTGTTTTTACTTCAAAAATAAGTCAAATAGTCATTTCACCACTACCAGATCTTCTTCTTCTTCTTTTTTTTTTAATATTTTAATTTTATCAGAGTATAGTTGATTTACAAAGTTGTGTTAGTTTCAGGTGTACAGCAAAGTGATTTAGTTATACATATACATATATTCACTCTTTTTTAGATCCTTTTTCATACAGGTTATCACATAATATTGAGCAGATTTCCCTGTGCTATATAGTAGGTACTTGTTGGTTATTTATCCTTTTAAAATTTTTATATTTATTATTTATTTAAAAAGTGTAATTTTATATTGGGGCAGAGTTGTTTTTTTTTTTTTAATTGGGGTATACTTGTTTTACAATGTTGTGTTAGTTTCTACTGTACAGCGAAGTGAAGTAGAGTTCCTTGTGCTATCTTTCTTTTATTTTTTGGCTGCATTGGGTCTTCGTTGCTGTGCACGAGCTTTCTCTAGTTGCAGCGAGTGGGGGCTACTCTTCATTGCACTGCTTAGGCTTCTCATTGTGCTGGCTTCTCTTGTTGCATAGCATGGGCTCTAGGCACTTGGGCTTCAGTAATTGTGGCACGCATGCTCAGTAGTTGTGGCTCATGGCCTCTAGAGCACAGGCTTAGCAATTGTGGCTCATGGGCTTAGTTGCTCTGTGGCATGTGAGATCGTCCTGCACCAGGGCTCAAACCGTGTACCCTGCATTGGCAGGCAGATTCTTAACCACTGCGCCATCAGGGAAGCCCACAACAGGTTCTTATTAGTTATCGATTTTATACATATTAGTGTATATATGTCAATCCCAATGTCCCAATTCATCCCACCCCCCAACCCTCACTTTCCCCCCTTGGTGTCCATACATTTGTTCTCTACATCTGTGTCACAATTCTGCCTTGCAAACCAGATATAAACCCATGCACCTATGGTCAACTAATCTATGACAAAGGAGGCAAGGGTATACAATGGAGAAAAGACAGTCTCTTCCATAAGTGGTGCTGGGAAAACCAGACAGCTACATGCAAAAGAATGAAAGTAGAACACTCCCTAATACCATACACAAAAATAAACTCAAAATGTAAGGCCAGACACTATAAAACTTAGAGGAAAACACAGGCAGAACACTCTATGACATAAATCACAGTAAGATCCTTTTTGACCCACCTCC
>NC_041220.1:88523261-88529272 GCF_002837175.3 Physeter macrocephalus | reverse complement strand
AAATGAATCAATGGACAAAGGATTAATCTCCAAAATATACAAGCAGCTCATGCAGCTCAATATCAAAAAAACAAACAACCCAATCCAAAAATGGGCAGAAGACCTAAACAGACATTTCTCCAATGAAGACATATGATGGCCAAGAGGCACACGAAAAGATGCTCAACATCACTAATTATTAGAGAAGTGCAAATCAAAACTACAATGAGATATCACCTCACACCAGTTATAATGGCCATCATCAAAAAATCTACAAACAATAAATGCTGGAGAGGGTGTGGAGAAAAGGGAACCCTCTTACACTGTTGGTAGGAATGTAAAATGATACAGCCACTATGGAGAACAGTATGGAAATTCCTTAAAAAAACTAAAAATAGAACTACCGGGCTTCCCTGGTGGAGCAGTGGTTAAGAGTCCACCTGCCGATGCAGGGGACACGGGTTCATGCCCCAGTCCAGGAAGATCCCACATGCCATGGAGCAGCTGGGCCCATGAGCCATGGCCTCTGAGCCTGTGCATCCAGAGCCTGTGCTCCACAAAGGAGAGGCCACAACAGTGAGAGGCCTATGTACTGCAAAAAAAAAAAGAACTACCATATGACCCAGCAATCCCACTGCTGGGCGTATACCCAGAGAAAACCATAATTCAAAAAGTCACATGCACCCCAACGTTCACTGCAGCACTATTTACAATAGCCAGATCATGGGAGCAACATAAATCTCCTTTGACAGATGAATGGATAAAAAATGTGGTACATAGGCACAATGGAATATTACTCAGCCATAAAAAGGAACAAAATTGGGTCATTTGTTAGAGACGTGGATGTATCTAGAGACTGTCATACAGAGTGAAGTAAGTCAGAAAGAGAAAAAATATATCATATATTAACACATATATGTGGAATGTAGAAAAATGGTACAGTTGAACAAGTCCCAGTTCTTTATGGACCATTACCATGGTTTATTCTGTTTTGTTTAAATTTCTTTAAACTTTTGTATCTATCTTTAACAAATATTGATTCTTCCATCATTTGTTTATGCCTGTTAAAAACTGAATTTCTCTGTGTTTCCTCTGGGTACAAACTGCCTCAAAATACCTTCTTTTGTGTAGAAATATATATGGATTTATATTTATAACTGAAGACATATTTCAGAAGTATTTTAAACATTCAAAATTTCAAATCTATCATTAGTGTATGCCTTTGTAAAATCATTTTCAAAAAAATATTTGGAAGGCTGAAGATGCCTATGATTTCCTTACTTCCTAATAATATAAAGCCTGCACTCACCTTCTACAAATATTTCATCTGTCCCTTATTCTTTCTTAATTTAATTATGGATATATTCATTGATGTCCAGCATATGAAAGTAAAGATATAATCTTTCAAGTGGAGAGTAATGGTATAAGAGAAGTATTAGTACATTACTTTTCTCCAGAGTTAGGATAGAATATGTCTTCCTGGGTTGTGAGATTTTTGTCATGAGATGAAAATTTCAGTAGAACAAAAGAGAACAAATAAAAATAAAACAAACTATTTTTTTCTTAAGGATTCTTGAGGAGAATTGTGTCTGTTTAATTCAAAATTTTCCAAGTCATCTTTAGAAAAAGTTAAAAATGAAGAGAAAATAAAACTAAACATATATCTTTAGTATAATTGTAAGGCAAAAAAAAGTCAAAAGCATAAATTTTGCACTGTGACAAGAGAGAGAGATAAGAAAAAATGAGTCTTTCCAAAAAAAGAAAATTAAAAATGACATGAGAAATCAAAAGACATTCAATATCTTCCCCATCATTCCACCACCCCAAAAAAGAATTTAGTAAAGAAATTTGATTTATCAAACTGACAGAAGGTGTTGCACTTCTAAATTATACTCACACAAGAATATGTTGATATGATAAAACATTAATATTTAAAACAGACACTAAAAACAGAACTCGAAAAGGTAGAAGCAAAATTAAAATTTATTGAATTTATTAAATATCAACAAATAGCTGACAAAAAGAAAATCACAAAAAAGTGAATACTTGGTTTAAAAGTGCCTTAGGAAGAATAGAGTAGAATAAAAAATTAAAAAGGAATATTATAGAAAAGCAGAAAAATCAGCCAAAAGATTGAAACTGAAAAAAATAAAATTAAAAACATTTTTTAAACTTCTTAGGTAAAAGATAGTTGAAATTGTCATCTTTCAAAATAACAATAACCAAAACCACATATTTTAGTATATAATTAAATTATTTGAAAAAATGTTCAGATATGAATTATTTACTAACATTTTTATAAAAATTAAAAAATAAAAATATTTGAACTAAATTCCCATCTTAATAAGCTAAGAAAATAACAAAAACAACAACAAACCAGAAGGAGAAAGAAGGGAAATATAAAGATAAAATAAAAATCAATGCCATAGAGAATAGAAACCTCCAAAGAAATAATTAATAGTTCAATATCCTGCATTATTTTAAAAGTGATTAAATAAAGTAGATAAAGACTCGGTTAATTCCATCAAAATGAAGAAAGGGAAAGTACAATTAACAAAATAATTAAGAGAAATAAGTGTTGAATTAGGATTTTTTTAAATTAAAAAGCATTTTTCATATATCATAAAATCTCAATAAAATGGATAATAGATTAGAGAAATTGAGTTTACCTGATTAGAAATATAAAGTTCCAAGAAGCAAATATCTGTAGTGGAGATGGAGAACTTTTTAATAAACTATAGCACAAAAAACACCAAGCCAAATGATTTAAAATTGGAATTTAAAAAGTCTTCAAATTTTTTTTTAGAGTTGTGATTTGTATATATGTCAACTTGAATAAGCTATGGAGTGCCAGAAATTTGGTCAAAGATTGTTCTGGTTGTTTCTATGAGGATGTTTTTGGATGAGATTAATATTTAAATGGGGAGATGGAGTAAAGCAGGTTGTCTTCCTTAATGTAGGAGGGCCTTGAAGGCTTAAATAGAACAAAAGGGCTGACCCTCCATAAGTAAGATAATTTTTCTTTCCTGTCTGCTCTTGAACCCTGGCAATTTCCTGCTGAAACATCAGATTTTACTTTATCTAGAACCTGCCAGCTTTTGGACTGGAACTATACCATCAGCTCTCTTGGGTCTCTAGTTTGCTGACTCATCCTGCTGATCTTAGGACTCATCAGCATTCATAATTGGTCGAGCCAATTCTTTATAACAAATCTCTTTCTCTATATATACATACCGTACCAGTTCTGTTGCTCTAGAAAACCCTAACTAATACAAGAATACAGAATATTGAAGGATTCAAAGATTATTTTCACGAAGCAAGTATATCTTGGCATGTAACTGATAAAAAAGTACACAAAAGGTAAATGACCCCATAATATCATTTATGAATTAAAGGTAAAAACATTAATAAAATCTTAACAAGCCATATTAAAAAAATGTCAAGGTTGCCTAACAAGGACTAGAGCATGAAAATGAATATTGTAACAGGTTATAACCTATAGAATATCATAAGCCACATGTCCATACTGACAAAAACAAATAAATAAATCACCCTTAGAGTAGAATGTTAAGAAATTTACTATAAATGATAGGTTGAGAAAAATTGGCATTTGACAACCATTACAATAATAATAAATTCAGGCAAGGTTCACCAGTTAACACTAAAACTACTAAGTGAGAATTTGAAGAATAATACGATATTTACATAGTGTCAAAGTCTCTCCCTTCAAGGTGCTTACTAATTACAAAAAGTAAAACAATAACTTTACAGTGAAATCACTTGTCAGATACTACTTAAACTGATCACAGAAGCTAGTATTGCCTGGAAGGGGTGTATGGAACAGCATATTATTCCTACTATGGATGATACACTGAAAAAATTAGCATAACTTTTATGGTATTATTGCTAAAATTGCATAATATGATTCTCTTCAGAAACAAATATCATACTTTTCCAATTGAAAGGCATTCTTCAAAATAAATGTCCTGCATTCTTCACAAATATCAAGGTCATGAAAGACAGACTGTGGAAATATTCCAAATTAAATATAACTAAAGTAATGTGACAACTACATGCAACGTGTAATTTTGAATTGTATGTAAAACCAGAAACATTTTTTCTTCTGTAAAGAACAGACATTATTGGGCCAATAAGAAAAATGTTAATAAGATCTATAGATTAGAAAATAGTACTAATCTTTGATACTTTCCTGATTTTGATCATTGGCTTGTGGTTACAGAAGAGGATTTCCCATGTGTTTAAGGGACTTATATTGAAATACTTAGATGTAAAGTAGCATCATATAAGTAATTTACTCTCAAATGATTCAAAGATAATAATATCTACAAGAAACAATAAAGCAAACATAAAACAATGCTAGCATATGGGGAATCTGTATAAAGGGTATACTGAGGATATAAATTTTTTCTAAAAATATGAAGTTATTTCAAAATAAAATGTTTAAAAGTAGAGGTCTCCTTTTAGTGGAACTAGATTTTCCATATCTATTTGAAAAATAGATTAAAATCTTATGATTTATATCTTCCTGGTGTGATTTTACTATTAGAGAGCTCATTTTTCAGACAATATGGAGTGATTAACATTGAAACAATGGATTTATATGGAATGAATAGAGTTGTTATTTTTATATTGAAATTTCATGACATCCATGATGGTTGAAAATAGTGACAACAAACGAACTGTGTTTAACTTTTCTTGCAAAACTGAAAGCTAAGCAAACCCCCACAATTAGAATTTAGCAGAGTCAGCTTAAAGTGTAATATTAAAATAGAGATATCAAAGATGTGATCTGTCCTAGGATTATTTCACCACTGGGCATTTGTTTCTTCTCAGTTACAGGCATAGAGTGCAAAATGCAGAAAGACAACACAAACCAACACTCTAGACTTTGTTATAATCTCACTGGGACAGGGAAGACAAAATTGTATACATGGTCACCAAGGAAGATAAGAATTCAAAGCAAACATCTCAGATAAAAGTGAACTTCAGAAAAGCACACCTGATACCTGATATGGTATTCTTACCTAACTTCTGTTTGAATGAATTGATGTTTCCAATGTGCACATTTCCAGGGTAAGATGTTGTCAAGAAAAAAAATAGAAAAAGAAAAAAGGAAAAGGAAAAGAAAGAGAAAGAAAGAAGGAAAGAAAGAAAGAAAGAAGGAAGGAAGGAAGGAAGAAGGAGAGAAAGAAAGAAAGAGAAAGAAAGAAAGAAAGAAAGAAAGAAAGAAAGAAAGAAAGAAAGAAAAAAACTGCTGCTAAGGGGCTAAAAACAATGACAACAATCATTATTTATAAAAGTTAAAAAAAATTGAGAACACATAAAATATTCATCAATAGCAGAAGGAATAAATAAAACTGTGTATGTATATAGCAGAATATTATACAGTAATGAAATAGAACAAACTACCTGAATTAATAGTGGTGAGTATCATAGAAGAATGAGTGACATAATGGGAAAATGTGGAATTACCCTCTATAGAATGTTATAAATAAACAAAATGAACCAATGGTGATAGAAATCAGAATAGTCTGCACCTTTGCAGTGTGTGTAATAACTGGGATGGACCAAAAGGGGGGTGGCTTACAGAGTGTTAGTATGTGTTAGTGCTAGTTTTACATATCAGTCTGGATGTTTGTTCTATGGGCATGTTTGCATTGTAAAAATTAATTAAGCTGTTATTGTATAATAAGATTTTTCATCTTTATATGTTATCATTTTTCAAAGAAAATGTTAAAAACAAATGAAACAAACTACTCTTTCCTTTACAGAATACCAGGAAAAGCAAACTTTAATGTTAATTTAGTTAATGAGGATTCTGATTAAAATACACTTTTTGGGGCTTCCCTGGTGGTGCATTGGTTGAGAGTCTGCCTGCCGATGCAGGGGACACGGGTTGGTGCCCCGGTCCAGGAAGATCCCACATGCCGTGGAGCGGCTAGGCCCGTGAGCCATGGCCGCTGAGCCTGCGCTCCGCAACGGGAGAGGCCACAACAGTGAGAGGCCCGCGT
>NC_041220.1:88503574-88523080 GCF_002837175.3 Physeter macrocephalus | reverse complement strand
CACAAAAAAAAAAAAAAAAAAAAAAAAAAAAAAAAATACACTTTTTGTAATATTACCTATTAAATAAATGATATTTGATTAGTAATAAAGATATAATATCCAAAAGTGGCCATTCCACTGACAGAGAATAAGAAAAAAGACAAATGATTGAGAAAGAGATTCCCGAGTCAATTTACTTAGATAGATCTGTAAGGTTATATTTTATTTTAAGTGGGAAGGAATGGGGTAAACACCAAAATCAAAATGTAGCCTGTGGATATAATATGCTTCCACAGACCAAATGTACTCAGCCTTAACTTGGATTTTGACATATCTACAATTTTTCAGTCTTTCATTGAGCTTACATGAGCATTCAATCTCCCCCTAACATTGTTTGGTGTAGTGGAGATTTCAAATATTGAACAATATAGCTAGGTATCAACCAATCAGAATGGATGCCAACCATGCTCAGCTGATATGGCCCCACAGAAGCATCCTGGCTAAATATCAACCTGGCCAGATGTCCTGCTAGTATGTTCGCAAAAATAAATATTTGTCATGTAATCTGAATCTAAAGATCAATAATATTACTACAGAAACCTGAGGAATTATGAATTATTTTTACAAAATAATCATTAATCCTTGCCTATATGTGTCATATTTGAGTAACAGTCAAAGATTATAATCTAAGCATATGTTATCTTGAATTAACATTGCCATAACAAATGACTAAATTAAGGCTTTCTATTTATATTTAATGTCAGATGAGTTTCCCTCTGTAGATTTTTATTTTAAATGTTTCTGTTTCCCAAAAACAGTTCCAATGTCCTTCAATAGAGTGTATCCAAGTGTCAAAAAATCATAGAAAAGTAATATTTCTTGGAGGATATAAACTAAGCCTGTCAGTTCAGATCATAATCTGTTCATCCAGGTAAATCAACTCACCTAATTATTGACTAATCATCACTTCAGCAATCCCTTTAGCAGTTTCTCAGGACTATTTTTGCTTCTCTCGCATCTGATTATCAGAAGCCCCCAAAGTTCCCTTTTATTTGTCATGTGAATTCATTCAATTGGACTTGAATGAAATAGCTCACTCAAGTACTTTTCTCTTCTGTCTTTCAGTGAACTCTGCCTTGTTTTGCTTAGTGTGCAGGTTGGTTCAAACACAGCACTCTTCAAAGAGGCATTCATTTTGAATTTTATGCAGTACAGATTCAGTCTATTACCCCTTCTATTGCATATGCCCTTCTACACTTGTTAGAGCCTAACTGCTCTCCACAAAATTTGAAATCCAGGTTGAAGATTTCTGTAGGAGTAAATCTTTTTTAAAATTATGTACAAGGCTTATAACAAAGTAGTACTAAAATAAAGTTAGAGCTATAAATTCTCAAATTTTATAAAATAATAAAATTAAACTCAAGTTCCTAAAAGTGTGGTACAAATGTACAGTACATGATGACTTTAAAGCACTATAAAGTGTAAAAGTAGCAATAAATATAATTCTACATTTTAGTGATTCTGACAACAATCTGATATGCTAGCTATTGTAAATATTCAGCCACTAACTGACAACAATCTGGTTTTCACCATCTTAGAATTTTGAAGAACCTTGTGAAATTCTTTACATTGCTTGAGTCTCACTAGAAAATCATTACAAGGAAGTCTGAGTTGATTTACCTTCTTTTGATAAATTTCTATGAAGCAAGGATTCACAATCAGAAGCATTTCCTAAACTACATACCAGAGTAGTGTTGATAGAACTATAGAGTTAATATAAGATCCTGATATCAAAATATGTCCAACTAGTCATTCTTTCTTTTTGTACATGTATTTATTAGCAGCAACGAAGTTCAAAGAAGTAAGTGTGGTGTTAGGATATACCAGTTTGCAAAGAATGAACTCCTGATTTTAACTACTCTGCAAAATAATTGAAGATAAAAGTATTCAACATAAGATAGAATAAAGGTAACTAGGAAACAACTTCTTTTTAAAAATATTTTTGAGTCTTTGTTGACTATATATATTCTGCATTAATCAATTCATATAAATCAAATTTATTGAGAACTTATCAATTACTATACACCAAATGAAGAGGTGAATACTTTTGACTTTAAGGAGATTATTGAAAAACCAAGGAAACATCTGGCCATTACCAAAGCTTTTGAAAACAACTTTAAAACAATTTGTTAAAAGTAATCATATAATGGCAAGACAGTATCTTATGAGGGTATATATTATTGTGTTATTTTACCAAAGTATAAATGTACAAAAGTGAGTTAAGAGGGTAGAATTTTTTTTAAGTTGCTAGATAGCTTGATAACTAGTCATTCATTCAAGCATTTAATTAGTATGTACTTATCACTTCCTATTAGCCTGGTATGGTTTTTGGTATGGCAGATTGACCAATTGAAGAGACAGCACAGCTTTTCCTTTCAAGAACTTGCATTATAAAGTGAAAGACAGACATGAATTGGGTTGTACTGGGCAATAAGCCCAGGGATGGAGATTTCAGCTAATGTGGGATAACCTTTGTGGTGTGGTAAGGTCTATGTGTAAGGGGATGCCAGGCTCCTCCCAAGAAGGTCCAGCTTGCTTTCCTTTATTATTATTATTTTTTCACTTTTCTCTACTATGTGGGATGTTCAGATGTACTCATATCTGGGAGAGTCCCCTCCACCACTACCTGTCATCATCACCTCTCTTTTCCACTCTGAAAGCCTAAGATGACTCTGTTTAAAGAAATGTAACAAATGCTCATTCACTATCTCAGGTTGGGTAGTTATGGATTAACATTAATTATTGAAGAGTAATGAGATCCAAGATTCATATGTTTATTTAATGTAAAAAATAGAAAATTATAAATTTTACCTGGTTTATTTCTAGATCTTAAGATTCCTTTAGACCATGAGAAAAATTTGCTTAGTGCTTAAGCCTAGGTCAAAATGTATTACATTAAGATTTGGAGCTGACTTTCACCCATTGTAGTATGACTTACATTTGTTTAGACTGTGATTACAGTATGACTGCTGTAACTAATTTAACTAACATTTTATGTTAGTGTTAATTAACCTAATAAGTTTACAAATTCAAGGTATATTGCAACATGCTATATTCTCTTTGCCTAATGACAAAACAAAAGTGTAAATGGGATAAATAGACAGATAGATGATGGATAAATAGATATAATAATTAAATCATAAGTATATTGTTCATAAGACTTAAGGCATTTTCAGAAAGATGAAGGAAGAGAAAAAAAACTTACTTTTTGCTTCAATTCCTGACTTTTGAAAGTAAAACTTTTTTTTTAAATGCCAGAACTGTGATTAGAAAATGACAGGAGTGTAGATAAAGTAAGAAAATTAAGTCTCTGAGGAACAGAATGGCAAAGATCTTAGATAATTAGAACCAAAGCCTTTCCTAGTGGCCAGTTCAAATCCAGCTGATTTTAGCAGAGGCCAAAAGTGCTTGATCTGATGGATGTTCAATATAATTCATGAAACAAAGACAAAGGAGTAGCTTTCCCTTGGGTGATCAGCAATAACATTTTCAAATCTACAATAGAAATTGGCAAACTCATTACCCAGCTTGAAAAATGTTGGCAAATATTAAAATAGAAAATGAGAATGACCAATTGGATATAGCACAAAAGGAGATTCTTAGAAAAGTATTAGCTATTCTGTTCTCTTTTTTTTCCTCCAAGCTAAATTTGGCCTACTAATTATGAAACTAAACTGTATTTTGAGGACCATAAGATAACAAAGAAAATGCAATCTACCTCATCTCTCCAAGTAAAAGGCCTCCATTAATTAAAATGCTTTATTCCCAACTTACTGTAAAAAATATCATTAATATTATTTCAGTCAAGATGGTGTTGAATTTCATGCTTTAAAGCCTTTCCTTGGTTCTGAACACATAGCAATGATAGATAAAATAAAACAATGAGATATTACCATAAAAAATATTGAAAAGTCATAGCTTTAAGAACAAAAGAAGAAGGAAAAACAAAAAGCAAAAACACAAAGTGGTGAGCCTGGGTAAAAATATATATCCTATTGACTCAGAATTAGCCAAGAAAATTGGGAGTTTGGCTCATATAGGTAATGAGATTAAATGTGTCCCATTCTTTTACTTATTAGGGTTTTGATTTGGTATCCTCCTGTTTTTATATGGAGGTTAACAAAAAAGCTACTACAGAATATTTGTGTTGTGTCTTATATGAAAGGAAGCAGAGAACACAGTTGTATATCAGGGGCAAGATTTGAACCAAGATTTGGTTACTATATCTCTGATTACCCTAATAAAATTGTTTGATATTCTGAAATGCAATTGTCTGACCTAATACTAGACAGGGCCCCAAAGGTGACAGGAAAAAAAAAAAAGTCAGAAAATCTAAGATCCCAGAAATAAAGAGAGAAATTTCAAACTCAGTGAAGAAAATTGGTCCTAAGATGGTATCCAATAAATTCAAAACCTAGGAATTTAATTTACTGTTCTCAAAATTAAAATAATAAAAAAAATCTAGAGAGTTAAGTATAAGTGTGATAAGATATAGTAAAAAGTCAAATAATGTAATATATCCATAAAATAAAATGTCAAAAAAGAATGAAATAAATAAAAGATATTTAAGTAGGAAGGATCATTAACCCAAAATCTGAATTTAAAAGATATAGATGGGGGTGACCTTTAAGATGGCAGAGGATTAAGACGTGGAGATCACCTTCTTCCCCACAAATACATCAAAAATACATCTACATGTAGAACAACTCCTACGGAACACCTACTGAATGCTGGCAGAAGACCTCAGACTTCCCAAAAGGCAAGAAAATCCCCATGTACCTGGGTAGGGCAAAAGAAAAAAGAAAAAACAGAAACAAAAGAATAGGGACAGGACCTGCACCTCTGGGAGGGAGCTGTGAAAGAGGAAAAGTTTCCATGCACTAGGAAGCACCTTCACTGGCAGAGACAGGGGGAGGGTGGGGGGGAATGTATGGAGCCACAGAGGAGAGCTCAGCAACAGGGGTTCAGAGAGCAAAGCAGAGAGATTCCCACATAGAGGATCAGTGCCCACCAGCACTCACCAGCCTGAGAGGCTTGTCTGATTGCCCAAAGGGGTGGGTGGGGGCTGGAAGCTGAGGCTCCAGCTTCAGAGGTCAGATCCTAGGGAGAGGACTCAGGTTGGCTCCGTGAACACAGCCTGAAGGGGTTACTGCACCACGGCTAACCAGGAAGGAGTCCAGGAAAAAGTCTGGACCTGAATAAGAGGCAAGAGACCATTGTTTCTGGGTGCGTGAGGAGAGGGGATTCCTTCCCTATCTTCCCACAGAAGGCAGAGCACTGCTTAAACAGGCTCCAGACACAGGCGCGAGCTGCAGCTATCAGTTTGGACAACAGAGACTACATGAACCATTAATGCTGCTGCTGCAGCAACCAGGAATCCTGTGTGCAAGCACAGGTTTCTACTCACACCCCACCTTGGGAGCCTGTGCAGCCCGCCACTTCCAGGGTCCTGTGATCAGAGGACAACTTCTGCAGGAGAACACATGGTGCGCCTCAGGCTGTTGCACAGTCATACTGGGCTCTGCTGTCACAGGTTCACACCACATTCCAGTTATAACAACCGTACCCCTCTCTTTGCCCCTGCATGAGTTAGCCAGAACCCCCTAATCAGCTACTGCTTTAACCACATCCTGTCTGAGTGGGAGCAGAAGCCTGAGGGCAATCTACATGCAGAGGTGGTCAAAACCAAAGCTGAAGCACAGGAGTTGTGTGAACTAAGAAGATAAAAGAAAATTTCTCAGTGCAGCCTCCAGAGCAGGAGATTAAATCCCCACAATCAACTTGAGGAACACTACATCTGTGGAATACCTGAATAGACAAAGAATCAACCCAAAATTGAAGTGGTGGGCTTTGGGAGCAACTGTAGACATGGGGTCTGCTGTCTGCAACTGACTTGTTCTGATTTTTATGTTTATCTTAGTATAGTTTTTAGTGCTTGTTATCATTGGTGGCACTTGTTATCATTGGTGGATTTGTTTATTGGTTTATTGCCTTCTTTGTTTTTTTTTATTATTACATTTTATTTTAATAACTTAAAATTTTTTCTTTTAATTATTTTATTTTACTTTATTTATTTTAATTTTTTTTTCTTCCTTTTTTGCTCCCTTTTCTTCTGAACCATGTGGCTGACAGGGTCTTGGTGCTCTGGCCGGGGGTCAAGCCTGAGCCTCTGAGGTGGGAAAGCCAAGTTCAGGACATTGGACCACCAGAGACCTCCCAGTCCCACGTAATATCAATTGGTGAGAGCTCTCCCAGATATCTCCATCTCAATGCTAAGACTCGGCTCCACCCAACTGCCAGCAAGCTCCAGTGCTGGACACCCCATGCCAAACAACTAGCAAGACAGGAATACAACCCCACCCATTAGCAGAGAGTCTTCCTAATTCATACTAAGTTCACAGACACCACAAAACATACCACCAGATGCAGCATTGCGCACCAGAAAGACAAGATCCAGCCCAACCCAACAGAACACAGTTACCAGTTCCCTCCACCAGAAAGCCTACACAATCCACTGAAACAACCTTACCCACTTGGGGGAGACACCAAAAGCCATGGGAACTACAAACCTGCAGCCTGCAAAAAGAAGACCCCAAACACAGTTAGTTAAGCAAAATGAGAAGACAGAGAAGTATGCAGCAGACGAAAGAGCAAGGTAAACTCCACCAGACCAAACAAATGAAAAGGAAATAGGCAGTCTACCTGAAAAAGAATTCAGAGTAATGACAGTAAAGACGATCCAAAATCTTGGAAATAGAACAGAAAAAATACAAAAAACGTTTAACAATGACCTAGAAGAACTAAAGGGCTAACAAAAAATGATGAACAACACAATAAATGAAATGTAAAATACTCTAGAAGGAATCAATAGCAGAATAACTGAGGCAGAAGAATGGATAAATGACCTGAAAGATAAAATATGGAAATAACTACTGCAAAGCAGAATAAAGAAAAAAAGAATGAAAAGAATTGAAGACAGTCTCAGAGACTTCTGGGACAACATTAAAAATACCAACATTTGAATTGTAGGTGTCCCAGAAGCAGAAGAAAAAAAGAAATGGTCTGAGAAAATATTTGAAGAGATTATAGTAGAAAACTTCCCTAACATGGGAAAGGAAATAGTCAATCAAGTCCAGGAAGTGCAGAAAGCCCCATACAGGATAAATCCAAGGAGAAACACATCAAGACACATATTAATCAAACTATCAAAAATTAAATATAAAGAAAATATATTAAAAGCAGTAAGGGAAAAGCAACAAATAACATACAAAGGAATCCCCATAAGGTTAACAGCTGATTTTTCAGCAGAAACTCTTCAAGCCAGAAGGGAGTGGCAGGACATATTTAAAGTGATGAAAGGGGAAAACCTACAAACAAGATTACTCTACCCAGAAAGGATCTCATTCAGATTCAACAGAGAAATTAAAACTTTTACAGACAAGCAAAATTAAGAGAATTCAACCCTACCAAGCCAGCTTTACAACAAATGCGAAAGGAACTTCTCTAGGGAGGAAACACAAAGAAGGAAAAGACCTACAAAAACAAACCCAAAACAATTAAGAAAATGGTAATAGGAACATACATATTGATAACTACCTTAAATGTAAATGGATTAAATGCTCCAACCAAAAGACACAGACTGGTTGAATGTATACATAAACAAGACCTGTATATATGCTGTCTACAAGAGATCCACTTCAGACATAGGGACACATACACACTGAAAGTGAGGGGATGGAAAAAGATATTCCATGCAAATGGAAATTAAAAGAAAGCTGGAGTAGCAATTATCATATCAGGCAAAATAAACTTTAAAATAAAGACTATAACAAGAGACAAAGAAGGACACCACATAATGATCAAGGGAGTAATCCAAGAAGAAGATATCACAATTGTAAATATTGATGTACCCAACATAGGAGCACCTCAGTACATAAGACAAATGCTAACAGCCATAAAAGGGGAAATCGACAGTAACACAATAATAGAAGGGGACTTCAACACCCCATTTTCACAAATGGAGAGATCATCCAAAATGAAAATAAGTAAGGAAATGCAAGCTTTAAATGACACATTAAACAAGATGGACTTAATTGATATTTATAGGCCATTCCATCCAAAAACAACAGAATACACTTTCTTCTCAAGTGCTCATGGAACATTCTCCAGGATAGACCATATCTTGTCTCACAAATCAAGCCTTGGTAAATTTAAGAAAATTGAATTTGTATCAAGTATCTTTTCCAACCACAATGCTATGAGACTATGTATCAATTACAGGAAAAAAACTGTAAAACATACAAACACATGGAGGCTAAACAATACACTACTAAATAACCAAGGGATCACTGAAGAAATCAAAGAGGAAATCAAAACACACCTGGGAACAAATGACAATGAAAACACGATGACCCAAAACCTATGGGATGCAGCAAAAGCTGTTGGAATGGAATATTATTCAGGCTTGAAAATAAACGAAATTGAGTTTTTTGTAGTGAGGTAAATGGACATACAGACTGTCATACAGAGTGAAGTAAGTCAGAAAGAGAAATACAAATACTGTATACTTACACGTTTATATGGAATCTAAAAAAAAATAAAGTTCTGATGAACCTAGGGGCAGGACAGGAATAAAGACACCGACGTAGAGAATGAACTTGAGGACACAGGGAGGGGGAAGGGTAAGTTGGGATGAAGTGAGAGAGTAGCACTGACATATATACACTAGCAAATGTAAAATAGATAGCTAGTGGGAAGCAGCTGCATAGAACAGGGAGATCAGCTCAGTGCCCTGTGACCACCTGGAGGTGTGGGATAGGGAGGGTGTTAGGGAGACGCAAGAAGGGGTGGGATAAGAGGATATATGTATACATATAGCAGATTCACTTTGTTATACAACAGAAACTAACACACTACTGTAAAGCAATTATACTCTAATAAAGATGTTAAAAAAAGATATATATACAAAAAAAATAACTAATTAAAAATACACACACACACGCACACACACACACACACACACACACACACACACACCCCTATATGACTGGCTAGGAACCAGCACTACCACAAAATGTATTGAATAGTTAGCTTGGCAGTAGTTGAGGAGGAAGTCTTTGGGATTATAGTGGAGGCAGTGGCATTCCAATAAGAAATTAAAATAAGAAGTCAGTAAATAATTTACCATTGTGTTCTTTTTTCCTCTAATATTTAATAAATCTGTTAACATAATATTCATTCACTATTGAAAAGGTTTTAAGTAAATGAAGTCAGGAAAAAACAATCTAACAGAGTAATTTTAGATAAAAAAAATATAAATGTTTGGCATAATAGTAAAATCACTGCATCCCCAAATTACTACGACAAATACCATTTAAAAGAAAACACACTGTTGGGCTCTTTGGTCTCTTTGATAAGATGAAGATTTAATAAAGATGTCAAAACACCAGAAGTGTTTGTCTTATATGAAAGATGTGTTTCCATTATACATTCCAATTGAAAAACAAATGGAGAAAAGAAAGGCATTTTGAAACCAATGAGGTGGATATATTTATAAATGATACACAGTGAAGATCCCAAATGAGCAAAAGATAAAATATGAAAAGAGAAAGATAGAAAGGGAAATGGAAATTGCAGGGAATAATGAAAACATTCTGTCTCCAAACATTGTTTAGTGTAGTAACAATTAGTTTAGCAATAAAATATTTTGTAAATGTGCTAGTTTGCACTTAAGAATAGGGAAACATATCATTTCAGATTAATTTTTTTTCTTGTCATTTAACAGAAAGAAAATAGTGCCCCTTTTATCTAGGAGCTCATTCATTTCAGTGATGGCTTTAATGACAGTTAATCATGACAATGGCAGTGGCTGATTTAACCTCTCATGATTAGTTCAGGCTTGTTTTTGTGTATATTTAAAGCAAAAGACAGTTTTTTTCCAGAGACTTCAATTCTTTCTGCTCTATTTCCTCTCCTAAGTTAAAACTTAACATTTAACTCACACACGTATTCCTCTTACATATCTACATATCAAAGGATGTAGCTATGTAAGGTATTAAGTACATATTTCTGAGTCAAAAAGACATGGTTATTCGTGAATTCTAATATTTTAAAAAATATTCTACTTCTACCAACTTATTCCCAGATGCTTCTAACCTCCAACCATATACAGACAGAGAAGAGAGAGTGAGAGGGAGGGAGACAGAGAGAAAGAGAAGAGGAAGGGAGAAGTTTGAGTGCTATGAAAAATATTATCTATATGTTACATGGTGATTGCCTTTCTTAACATGTTTTTTAACATTTAAAAAAATAACAGTGTATCATCAGTCAGTTTAAATAGAAAGCTATAAAACTCTAGAATGATCACAATATTAAAAAGGCAAACAAACAAACCAATAACCAGTGGTAGGAACCTAATGATTCATTAAAGCAATTTCCATATGTACTAATGGAGGAAATATTGACTTTTTAAAATTTGACTTTATTTATGATTTCTGTAGAAGGATTTTTGAACTGAAAATTATTTGCATAGTTTTTTTCCCAAATTTTGTCCTCATGAAAGTCATCAGAAACCTGATATATCCTGTAATTAATAAAATTAACCTTAAATGTTTTAGTTATTATTACTTGAAATATGAAGGAAGAACCTAAGCTCATTCCTCTATTCAGGGAGACATATTCTGGAAATATTTTATTTCTGTGGACTTAATTCTTGCTAAGGGAAAAAATTAACTTCTGTACTTAATTTTTATTCTAAAAGTTCCTTTCTCTCCCCACCTCCACTCCCAGTGAGAAAATTATATGAACAAGGTTTGGCTTAAGGAAGTCATCTTCTAACTAAAGTGAGAGTGACTGGATGTAGAGTAACGAAAAGTTTCATTTTACCTCTATAATAAGTATTAGAAATGTACCACATGAAGATGTAATGTTTGGTAAGTGAAAATATAAATATGCAATTTATGTGTACCCAGACATGAATGGCTAATTGATAAAGGCATTTCTTGATATTTGTCATATTTTCTGAGATCATTCTTTTCAAAATGACTTTTCTGTTTTCATACTCATTCTGTCTTTAAAACCTCTGGGAGTGCTAGAAGTATAGAATAACTAGAGTGGTCTTCTCATATATGTTACATGTATTGAAAGAATTTTAAGATCTTTGAGAGAAAAATGTGGTTGAATGCTAGGATGTCGCTTTTAGTTCTTATATACATGTGTAAACAGATCCCTAGAAACTTTCTCTTTATTTTCATTCTCTTCCCTCCCAGTTATTCAGCAAATATTTTACTTTGGTTTTCAACCATGCAATTAGCTATCTAAGTAACATACACCTGGAAAAGAAAGTATTCTCCTTATTAAATAAAATGTTAGAGTGTTTCTGCATTGTGAGCTCCAAAGGATAAAATGTAATATATTGTCATTACATAAATTTCCTCATGATTTTGACAGTAATAACAATACTCAACATATTAACTGGAGACAATGAAAAGATAATTTCTAGATACACTAAAAACACTCAAAATGTTTTTTTCTTATTTCATAATTCCCAATGCATTTAAGTTTTTTGTATCAACTCACAAACTATAATTTAAAACTATTATATCTATATTCTGTATTTCTTATTTTGTTATAAATACTATGTTTTTGATGTCTGTGACATTGTGCTCTGATGCAAATATTCTTTAATATCTGCTATATATATATAAAAGACAGATATTACATCTATAGTTAGGAAGCTTAAAACAGGGGTAGCAAAAAAGCATGAAAATATGTAATAAGCATTCACATATACAGTCAGTTCAAGAGTGAATAAAAATGTAGAAAAAGAATGGGTATTGAATTGAACATATCTAGCAATAATGTGGGTAATCATTGAAATATGCTTGAAACAACTGCTATTCACCAGGTAACAGAAAGAAAAGAAGTTGTCTAATTTGACACTGAGTATCAAAGCTGTTTCATAAACATGAAGAGTTAAGATACAACTCAGACATGAAGAGGAAAGAGTTAGAACAGGCAACGAGATTTAGAACACAAAACGGTAAGCTTGAAGATATAGGTCATGTTTGAGTGGGGCTGAGAGGCTGCATACAACTTTGTGCACCATAGTTAGATGCTGGTTTTTGATCCAGAGGGCATCGGGAGAGCACTGAAAAGCCTGAGTAAAGGAACACATGGTTAGACCTGCCAGAATTGAAAAGGGTTTAGATATAGAAGAGAGAACAATGTGGGTTGGTCCTGCTTGAATTGATCAGAAGCAGGACTCAGGATTTAGCAGCAGAAATAAAATGGGTAAATTAGAGCAAAAATGAGAATACAAAGAAAAAATAAGATTAAGAGAAATTCTGAATAACATATCCTAGGAGGTAGAAAAAGTGAAGGGATATCAGAAATTAAGACACATTCCTTTCAATACATACATTTGTGTTACCACCTGTATGAGCTGTCCAAGGCAGAATGCTATAGGGCAGAAACACATGAGATTTTCCATGTCATGCCTAATTTTGATCCCAATTTTTTTTTCTGTTATTTCTTTCTTCATCCAGCAAATTAATTTCTTTCAATCAGAGTTTCTTTATCTTTTACATGTGAGTGATTATAATAGTTGACACTACATATCTCAATATGTTTTTTAAGATACAACTGAGTTCAATTTAATATATTTTTGCCAATTTAAAAATGATACTACAAATATTAGCAATTGTTACAAAAGACTTTAAATTCTTCTAGATTAGACAAAGTCAGGAGTTTGCTTGTACACATATCTGAGTTTTGATTAATTTACACACATTGTATAGTTTTATATAGTTAATAAAATTGCCACTACTCCATTGATGCATGGCCATGGAGACTGCTATAAGGAACAAAAATCACAAATCCAAATTCAACCCATAAGAAGTACCATGATTAAAAGCTATAGGACCAAATTTAGAGTGGCTTATGAGCTTATTATTACTATTAATTTGTGTTTATTTTCTTTTAAAAATTCCTTAAAGAAAACCTCAGCACACGGAGGAGGTCTCCGGTTAAAGAGAAAGTGAGAGTTTAGAGCCTTTTGTATTTCTGGGTCTGGTCCCTCACATCACTGGGGACAGCATCCTTAGAATGCTCTTTCAATACCATGGAGAGAAAGTGCTTCATGGCCTTAGAAGAACATCTCAGCAATATTTAGAATTATATTAATCTGAAGGCTATATCTTCTTTTCCATTGATCGCCTCTTTGTCACATAGATACATTCTATCTCTATGGATGCCATTCATCCATTCATGAATATTTATTAAACCTTATAAATGTTCCCAGTGCAGTATAAATGATCTCTTGCAGATTTATTTTCCACTGTCTTGTCTTATCAGACATCTGAGTCTTCTCTGAGGAAAAAACTTGTCCTGAAATCTTTATGATCAGAGCTTATGACCTCCTCTGGCTCATGTTCCAATGACATACTTCTGGACTCCACAACTGTTGATATCTTAATATTTTCCTGAAAAATAAATTAATAAAGCCTGTGTGATCTGCACCTACTATGGCATGTGCTTTTTGTACCTCTTTTTACTTCCACTCAGAGCCAGACTTCTCAAATGGGTCCTTTCTTACCTAACCTATTATTGTGAATGTCCTTCTGAAGGTCATTAATAACTACCAGTTCCCTATTCAGTTCTAATCACAGCTGAAGTTTTTGATGTATTTGTCATTTTCATCCATTCTTTCTCCTTGAAACTTGCCTCTATTAGCTTCCATGCTCCTATATTCTCCTACATTTTTATCTACATTTTTAACAAAAATATTCTAAGTGCCCATTTCAAATTTTCTCTGTACTCCCATAGGAAATTGTTGGTGTTATTCAATTGTCCTTAGTCATATCTTCTCAACTGCACTTTCCCCTGTAGCCATAATATTTTACTTTTTATGCCAATATTGAATTTTAAATTATTTTTTGGTAAATTTTTATGTCCATATAAAAATTATCTTCTGATATTTAGGCTCTTCTAACTTTTTATTTGAAATTCCGTTTGTATTTTCTGTGAGTATTTCAAATTCAATATACATAAAACTAACCCTTTTCCCAAAACCTTTATTATTTTTTAGTTAATACATTCAGTTGATGATATAATTTAAATACCTAGGAAAAAAGGTTTATTCTTCACTCTTACCTACCCTTCTAATTGACACTCAAACTTTCATAATGTTTTGATGTTTCTTTTTCTTAAACACATATGAACTATCACCCTTCCATCCTTAACCTCTCTGTGTCCACGGAAAACTGCCATAGTTTAGGTTCTCATGATCCATCACAAAGAATATTGCACCAGGGGCTTCCCTGGTGGTGCAGTGGTTGAGAGTCCGCCTGCCGATGCAGGGGATACGGGTTCGTGCCCCGGTCTGGGAGGATCCCACATGCCGCGGAGCGATGCAGGGGAACCGGGTTCGCGCCCCGGTCTGGGAGGATCCCACATGCCGCGGAGCGGCTGGGCCCGTGAGCCATGGCCGCTGAGCCTGCGCGTCCGGGGCCAGTGCTCCGCAACGGGAGAGGCCACGGCAGTGAGAGGCCCGCGTACCATAAAAAAAAAAAAAAAAAAAAAGAATATTGCACCAATCTTAATACATATTTGTTTTATTGAATTGATTTGCCTCCTAATTTAGCTTCCTTTCTCTGGTTGTAAATCCTTTTATTTAAACTGTACTACTACTATATGATCAAGTTATCCCTCTAAATTAAAACTGTCAATATACAGATGTCAATATTCCTGAACAAAATAGCTTTACTATGTCATTCCAAACACTTGGATATATCTGTCAAGAACTTACAATTGTTTTTCACATATGCAGTATTTATTCAGATGAAGGTATTTTATATTAGTTAATTTTCAAGGTTTCTGTTGGAAACAATTTACCAGTTTTCAGAACTTTTTCTTATTATTTCACAGTTAAGGGGACAAAAACACTCTCTTATGGTTGAATTCAATAAAGACTTTTAATTTCTATGCCACAGAATCTTTCCCACCCCAAAATGTGTTAACACACACTCTAACTTCTGTGCCTTAGGCACAAGACATGCATTTATTTATTGAATCTACATTTAAGTCAAGGGTGAGTCAGTGAATGAGGTAATGTGGGAAACTGGCAAATTAAAAACAAACAAACAAACAAACAAACAAAAACATAAGGAAGAATGCCCATAGCCTTGTACCATAAATAAGTGTCTTCTGATTATGTCCATTTTAATAATTTGGTTTTTGCATCTGTTTTTGAGGAGCCAGAAAATAGTCATCTGTTCTAACATATTGAGGTATCTATCTTAGAAGGTTCTGACTTTTCGTACAAATTCTTAGTTTCATATGACATGAAACTATACCATACTTGATGTACTTGTGGGCTCTTACCTTAATGGGCCTATTTCCATTCCATTATAATCATCAACTAAGTCTATAATGAACCAGAATGAGAGAGCAAACAGAGAGTTTGCATGGGTGCATTTATCTTAATCCTGAAATTGTTATAACTAAATCACTAAATCATTTAACATGGATGCATTCTTTGCCTCAATGATAACTGAGAAAAGATGTTTCTGGAGGATTTGATTGTGTAGTAGGTGTGTGTGTAACGGAAGGACTTGACTGGGAAATCTTTTTGAGTTCACAAGTTCTACGCAAAGCTTACAACACTGAGAGTCTGTTAAGGGCCCCACCATTCCCATATCCTTCTTCCACTCTCAATCTTGAACTATCAGAACTCAATCTCAGGGTGGAAAAGTAAGTGTTTTATATAAAAATGATTGGATGGTGATGCTAAAACCATATAACCAACTGAAAAGATCTTTATGCATGCATCTGCAATATAAAGAAATAGACACTATAAAGAAGAGATCAGTAAGACAACTGAATAGAGATTATGGGAGTAAAGATGTATGAGACATGTTGCTGGGGTTAAACCTGAAAAGAACATGGTTATCCACAGATACTAGAAAAAAATTTTTAAATGTCTAATTAGATAGTTAACTTTCAGCTGGTTACAAAATGCTATTTTTTTGGCAGTAGACAAAGTAAGAATTTAAAGCAAACTATTCTTCTCAGGATAGTGACATTATTTATATTGCTAATTTCCAAAACAGAATTCAGAACCTGACATAAAGTAAGGGCTTTTAAAATGTGAAAGGAATTGAAGTTAAATTGACTTCGCATGTTATCAAAATTTCTCAAAGGTATGGGAACTCATTGTAGGAAAAACCAGGGCACACACAGGTACTTATAATATTTGAAATAACTAAAATTTCCTAGTCAGGGTTCAAAATTATTAATCAACAATATTAATGAGTTAACTTTTAATACATGTTGCTAACAAAACAAGGAATTATCATAGGTAGTTGTAACAACCTATTTCCATAATATGATAAATTATTTGAGAACTTCTCTGTAAATTACTTTCTCCCTTTTTAAAATAAATATAAGCATTTTTAATTAATTACTTTCTTTGAGGAGTAGTGATTGGGATGGAGTACAAGGGATGCTTCTATGAGGAATCTCAAATTCTATTTATTAATATGGGTGGAGATTACACTAGTGTTTTCATGTTGTAAAAAAATATTGAGGGGGAGTCTTTCAAGATGGCAGAGGAGTAAGACGTGGAGATCACATTCCTCCCCACAAATACATCAAAATGTGGAACATCTACATGTGGAACAATTCTTACAGGACACCTACAGAATGCTGGCAGAAGACCTCAGACTTCCCAAAAGGCAAGAAAATCCCCATGTACCTGGAAAAAGAAAAAAACAGAGACAAAAGAATAGGGACAGGACCCACACCTCTGGGAGGGAGCTCTGAAGGAGGAAAAGTTTCCACACACTAGGAAGCCCCTTCACTGGTGGAGATGGGGGATGGGCATGGGGAAGCTTTGGAGCCACAGAGGAGAGTGCAGCAACAGGGATGCAGAGGGCAAAGTGGAGAGATTCCTACACTGCTGGTCGGTACTGACCAGCACTTACCAACTTGAGATGCTTGTCTGCTCACCCACTGGGGTGGGTGGGTGCTGGGAGCTGAGGCTCAGGCTTCGGAAGTCAGACCCCAGGGAGAGGACTGGGTTTGGCTGCATGAAGACAGATTGAAAGGGGCTAGTGTGCCACAGCTAGCCCATGGGGAGTCTGGGAAAAAGGTCAACCTGCCAAAGAGGCAAGAGACCATTGTTTCAGAGTGCACGAGGAGAGGGAATTCTTTCCCCATGTGACCACAGAAGGCAGAGCACCACCTAAGTGAGCTCCAAAGATAGGCACAAACCACAGCTATCAACTTGGACACCAGAGACAGGCATGAACTGCCAATGCTGCTGCTGCTGCCACCAAGAATCCTGTGTTGCAAGCACAGGTCACTACCCACACGCCCCTGGAAGCTTGTGCAGCATGCCACGGCCAGGGTCCAGATATCAAGGGACAACTACATTGGGAGAACACACAGCATGCCTCAGGCTATTGCAATGTCACACCAGCCTCTGCCGCCTCATGCTCGCCCCACATTCCAGTTATGACTACCATACCCCTCCCTGTCCCCAGCCTAAGTGAGCAAGAGAGTCCTAATCAGCTGCTGCTTAATCCCTCCTATCTGGGTGGGGAACAGACTCCTGAGTGTGACATACATGCAGAAGAGGGGCCAAAACCAAAGCTGAACACCAGGAGCTGTGCAAACAAAGAAGAGAAAGGGAAATTTCTCTGTGCAGCTTCAGAAGCAGTGGATTAAATCACCACAATCAACTTGATAAACCATGCACCTGAAGAGAACCTGAATAGACAACTAATGTTCCCAAAATTGAGGCAGTGTACTTTGAGAGCAGTTGTAGACATGGGATTTACCTTCTGCATCTAATTTGTTTCTGGTTTTATGTTTATCTTAGTTTAGTTTTTAGTGTTTATTATCATTGGTGGATGTGTTTATTGGTTTGGTTGCTCTCTTCCTTTATAATTTAATTTTTATTTAAATTTTATGTTTTATTTTAATTTTTTTCATTTTTATTATTTATTTGGTTTTAAAAAAAATTTAGAGTTTTTTTTTCCCTTTTTCTCTTTTTATGAGTGCGTATGTGTATGCTTCTTTGTGTGATTTTGCCTGTATAGGTTTGCTTTTACCATTTGTCAGAGGGTACAGTCTGTTCATTTCTTTTTTTTTTTTTTCTTTCTTCCTTTTCTTCTGAACAATGTGGCTGGAAGTGTCTGGGTTCTCATTCCAGGTATTGGGCCTGAACCTTCAAGGTGGGAGGGCTAAGTCCAGGACATTGGACCACCAAAAACCTCACAGACCCACATAATATCAATCGATGAGAGCTCTCCAGAGATCTTTGTCTCAATACTAAGACCCAGCTTCACCCAGTGGCCAGCAAGCTTCAGTGTGGGATGCCCCATGCCAAACAACTAGAAAGACAGAAACACAACTCCACCCATTAGCAGAGAGGCTGCCTAAAGTCATGCTAAGTTCTCAGATACACAAAACACTCCATGGGATGCAACCCTGCTCACCAGAAGGACAAGATACAGCCCCACCAACCAGAACACAGGCACCAGTCCATTCCACCAGGAAACCTGCACAAGTCACTGAACCATCCTCACCCACTGGAGGCAGACACTAAGAATTACAGGAACTACGAACATACAGCATACAAAAAGGAGACCCTAAACACAGTAAGTTAAACAAAATGAGAACAGAGAAAGATGCATCAGATGAAGGAGCAAGGTAAAAACTCACCAGACCAAACAAATGAAGAGAAAATAAGCAGTCTACTTGAAACAGAATTTAGTATATTGATAGTAAAGGTGCTTCAAAATCTTGGAAGTACAATGGAGAAAATGCAAGAAACATTTAACAAGGACCTAGAAGAACTAAGGATCAAACAAGCAGTGATAAAAAACACAATAAATGAAATTAAAAATACTCTAGAAGGAATCAATAGCAGAATAACTGAGGGAGAAAAACAGATAAGTCACCTGGAAGATAAGAGTAGAAATAACTGGGGCAGAAAAGAATAAAGAAAAAGGAATGAAAAGAATTGAGTACAGTCTCAGAGACCTCTGGGAATACATTAAACACAACAACATTCGAATTATAAGGGTCCCAGAAGAAGAAGAGAAAAATAAATGGTCTGAGAAAATATTTGAAGAGATTATAGTCGAAAACTTCCCTAACATGGGAAAGGAAATAGTCAATCAAGTCACGGAAGCACAGAGAGTCCCATAGAGGATAAATCCAATGAGAAACACACCAAGACACATATTAATCAAACTATCAAAAATTAAATTCAAAGAAAAATATTGAAAGCAGCAAGGGAAAAGCAACAAATAGCATACAAGGGAAACCCCAAAAGGTTAACAGCTGATCTTTCAGCAGAAACTTTGCAAGCCAAAAGGGAGTGGCAGGACATATTTAAAGTGATGAAAAGGAAAAACCTACAACCAAGATTACTCTACACAGCAAGGATCTCATTCAGAT
>NC_041220.1:88495064-88498231 GCF_002837175.3 Physeter macrocephalus | reverse complement strand
TTGGGAGAACACACAGCATGCCTCAGGCTATTGCAATGTCACACCAGCCTCTGCCGCCTCATGCTCGCCCCACATTCCAATTATGACTACCATACCCCTCCCTGTTCCCAGCCTGAGTGAGCAAGAGAGTCATAATCCGCTGCTGCTTAATCCCTCCTATCTGGGTGGGGAACAGACTCCTGAGTGGGACATACACGCAGAATGGGGGCCAAAACCAAAGCTGAACACCAGGAGCTGTGCGAACAAAGAAGAGAAAGGGAAATTTCTCTGTGCAGCCTCAGGAGCAGTGGATTAAACCCCCCCACAATCAACTTGATAAACCATGCATCTGAAGAGAACCTGAATAGACAACTAATGTTCCGCAAATTGAGGCAGTGTACTTTGGGAGCAGTTGTAGACTTGGGATTTACCTTCTGCGTCTCATTTGTTTCTGGTTTTATGTTTATCTTAGTTTAGTTTTTAGTGTTTATTATCATTGGTGGATGTGTTTATTGGTTTGGTTGCTCTCTTCCTTTATAATTTAATTTTTATTTAAATTTTTATGTTTTATTTTAATTTTTTTTCATTTTTATTATTTATTTAGTTTTTTTTAAAATTTAGGGTTTTTTTTCCCTTTTTCTCTTTTTATGAGTGTGTATGTGTATGCTTCTTTGTGTGATTTTGCCTGTATAGGTTTGCTTTTACCATTTGTCGGAGGGTTCTGTCTGTTCATTTCTTTTTTTTTTTTTCTTTCTTCCTTTTCTTCTGAACAATGTGGCTGGAAGTGTCTGGGTTCTCATTCCAGGTATTGGGCCTGAACCTTCAAGGTGGGAGGGCTAGGTCCAGGACATTGGACCACCAAAAACCTCACAGACCCACATAACATCAATCGATGAGAGCTCTCCAGAGATCTTTGTCTCAATACTGAGACCCAGCTTCACCCAGTGGCCAGCAAGCTTCAGTGCGGGATGCCCCATGCCAAACAACTAGAAAGACAGAAACACAACTCCACGCATTAGCAGAGAGGCTGCCTAAAGTCATACTAAGTTCTCAGATACACAAAACACTCCACGGGATGCAACCCTGCACACCAGAAGGACAAGATACAGCCCCACCAACCAGAACACAGGCACCAGTCCATTCCACCAGGAAACCTGCACAAGTCACTGAACCATCCTCACCCACTGGAGGCAGACACTAAGAATTACAGGAACTACGAACATACAGCATACAAAAAGGAGACCCTAAACACAGTAAGTTAAACAAAATGAGAACAGAGAAAGATGCATCAGATGAAGGAGCAAGGTAAAAACTCACCAGACCAAACAAATGAAGAGAAAATAAGCAGTCTACTTGAAACAGAATTTAGCATATTGATAGTAAAGGTGCTTCAAAATCTTGGAAGTACAATGGAGAAAATGCAAGAAACATTTAACAAGGACCTAGAAGAACTAAGGATCAAACAAGCAGTGATAAAAAACACAATAAATGAAATTAAAAATACTCTAGAAGGAATCAATAGCAGAATAACTGAGGGAGAAAAACAGATAAGTCACCTGGAAGATAAGAGTAGAAATAACTGGGGCAGAAAAGAATAAAGAAAAAGGAATGAAAAGAATTGAGTACAGTCTCAGAGACCTCTGGGAATACATTAAACACAACAACATTCGAATTATAAGGGTCCCAGAAGAAGAAGAGAAAAATAAATGGTCTGAGAAAATATTTGAAGAGATTATAGTCGAAAACTTCCCTAACATGGGAAAGGAAATAGTCAATCAAGTCACGGAAGCACAGAGAGTCCCATAGAGGATAAATCCAATGAGAAACACACCAAGACACATATTAATCAAACTATCAAAAATTAAATTCAAAGAAAAATATTGAAAGCAGCAAGGGAAAAGCAACAAATAGCATACAAGGGAAACCCCAAAAGGTTAACAGCTGATCTTTCAGCAGAAACTTTGCAAGCCAAAAGGGAGTGGCAGGACATATTTAAAGTGATGAAAAGGAAAAACCTACAACCAAGATTACTCTACACAGCAAGGATCTCATTCAGATTCAACAGAGAAATTAAAACCTTTAGAGACAAGCAAAGATTAAGAAAATTCAGCACCAACAAAACAGCTTTACAACAAATGCTAAAGGGACTTCTCTAGGCAGGAAACACAAAAGAAGTAAAAGAGCTACAATAACAACTCAAAACAATTATGAAAATGGTAATAGGAACAAACATATTCATAATTACCTTAAATGTAAATGGATTAAATGCTCCAACCAAAAGAAACAGACTAGCTGAATGTATACAAAAACAAGACCTGTATACTTGCTGTCTATAAGAGATCCACTTCAGACCGAGGGACACATACACACTGAAAGTGAGGGGTTGGAAAAAGATATTCCATGCAAATGGAAATCAAAGGAAAGCTGGAGTAGCATTTCTCATATCAGACAAAATAGATTTCAAAATAAAGACTATTACAAGAGACAAAGAAGGACACTACATAATGATCTAGGTTTCAATTCAAGAAGAAGATATGACAGTTGTAATATTTAGGCACCCAACATAGGAGCCCCAGGATACATAAGGCAAATGCTAATAGCCATAAAAGTGGAGATTGACAGCAACACAATAATAGAAGGGGAGTTTAACACCCCACTTTCACCAATGGACAGATGATGCAAAATGTAATAAATAAGGAAATACAAGCTTTAAAAGATACAATACACCAGATGGACTTAACTGATATTTATAGGACATTCCATCCAAAAACAAGAGAATACACAATCTTCTCAAGTTCTCATGGGACTTTATCCAGGATAGATCATATCTTGGGTCACAAATCAAGCTTTAGTAATTTTAAGATAATTGAAATCATATCAAGTGTCCTTTCAAAATACAATGCTATGAGACTAGATATCAATTAGAGGAAAAAATTCTAAAAACTACAAACACATGGAGGCCAGATATTATACTACTAAATATCCAAGAGATCACTGAAGAAATCAAAAAATACCTAGAAACAAATGACAATGAAAACAGGACCAACCAAAACCTATGGGGTGCAGCAAAAGCAGTTCTAACAGGGAAATTTATAGAAAAACAATCCTACCTCAAGAAACAAGAAACATCTCAAACAACCTAATTTTATACCTAAAGCAATTAGAGAAAGAAAAACAACAACAACAAA
>NC_041220.1:88485174-88495054 GCF_002837175.3 Physeter macrocephalus | reverse complement strand
CAGAAGTAAAGAAATCATAAAGATCAGATCAGAAATAAATGAAAAAGAAATGAAGGGAACAATAGCAAAGATCAATAAAACTAAAACCTAGTTCTTTGAGAAGATAAACAAAATTGATAAATGATTAGATAGACTCATCAAGAAAAAAAGGAAGAAGACTCATATCAACAGAATTAGAAATGTAAAAGGAGAAGTAAAAATTGACCCTGCAGAAATACAAAGGATCATCAGAGACTACTACAAGCAACTATGCCAATAAAAGTGATAACGTGGAAGATATGGACGAATTCTTAGAAAAGCATAACCTTCTGAGACTGAACTAGAAGAAATATAAATTATGAACAGACAAATCTCAAGCACTGAAATTGAAACTGTGATTAAAAATCTTCCAACAAACAAAAGCTCAGAACCAGATAGCTTCACAGGTGAATTCTATCAAATTTTTAGAGAAGAGCTAACACCTATCCTTCTCAAACTCTTCCAAAATAGAGCAGAGGGAGGAGCACTCCCAAACTCATTCCTTGAGACCATCAGCACCTTGATACCAAAACCAGACAAAGATGTTGCAAAAAAAAAGAAAACTGCAGGCCAATAACACTGAAGAACATAGATGCAAAAATCCTCAACAAAATACTAGCAAACAGGGGCTTCCCTGGTGGCGTAGTGGTTGCGCGTCTGCCTGCCGATGCAGGAGAGCCGGGTTCGCGCCCAAAAAAAAAAAAAAAAAAAAAAAAAAAAAGTACTAGCAAACAGAATCTAACAGAAAATTAAAAGGATCATACACCATGATCAAGTAGGATTTATCCCAAGGATTCTTCAATATAGGCAAATCAATCAATGTGATACATCATATTAACAAACTGAAGGATAAAAGCCATATGATCATATCAATAGATGCAGAAAAAGCTTTTAACAAAATTCAACACCCATCTATGATAAAAACCCTCCTGAAAGTAGCCTTAGAGGGAACTTACCTCAACACAACAAAGGGCATTTATGACTAACCAACAGCCAACATCGTTCTCAATGGTGAAAAACTGAAACCATTTCCACTAAGATCAGGAACAAGACAAGGTACCCACTCTCACCACTATTATTCAACATAGTTTTGGAAGTTTTAGCTACAGCAATCAGAGAAGAAAAACAAAAGGAATCCAAAATGGAAAAGAAGAAAAAAAAAGTCACTGTTTGCAGATTATATGATACTATTCATACAGAATCCTAAAGATGCTACCAGGAAACTAATAGAGCTAGTCAATGAATTAGGTAAAGTACAGGATACAAAATTAATGCCCAGAAATCTCTTGCATTCCTATACACTAATGTGACAAATCTGAACAACAAATTAAGGAAATCACTCCCATTTACCATTACAACAAAAGAAATAAAATACCTAGGAATAAACCTTCCTAAGGAGAGAAAAGACCTGTATGCAGAAAATTATAACACACTGATGAAATTAAAGCAATACAAACAGGTGGAGACATATACCATGTTCTTGGATTAGAAGAATCAACATTGTGAAAATGACTATACTACCCAAAGCAATCTACAGAGTCAATGCAATCCCTATCAAACTACCAATGGCATTTTTCAGAGAACTAGAATAAATAATTTTACAATTTGTATGGAAACACAAAAGACCCCAAATAACCAATGCAATCTTGGAAAAGAAAAACTGAGCTGGAGGTCTCAGTCTCCCTGACTTAAACTATACTACAGAGCTACAGTAATCAAAACAGTATGATACTGGCACAAAAACAGAAACATAGATCAATGGAATAGGATAGAAAGCCCAGATATAAACCCATGCATATATGATCACCTTATCTTTGACAAAGGAGACAAAATATACAATGGAGAAAGACGGCCTCTTCAATAAGTGGTGCTGGGACAAATGGACAGCTCCACATTAAAGAATGAAATTAGAACACTTCCTAACACCATACACAAAAATAAATTCTAAATGGATTAAAGACCTAAATGCAAGGCCAGACAATATAAAACTCTTAGAGGGAAACATAGACAGAACACTGTGACATAAATCACAGCAAGATCCTTTTGACCCACCTCATAGAGAAAGGAAAATAAAAACAAAACTAAACAAATGGGGTCTAATGAGACTTTAAATCTTTTGCACAGCAAAGGAAACCATAAACAAAATGAAAAGACAATCCTCAGAATGGGAGAAAATACTTGCAAATGAATCAATAGACAAAGGATTAATCTCCAAAATATACAAGCAGCTCATGAAGCTCAATATCAAAAATACAAACAACCCAATCCAAAAATGGGCGGAGACCTAAATAAACTTTTCTCCAAAGAAGTTATACAGATGGCCAACAAACACGTGAAAGGCTGTTCAACATCACTAATCATCAGAGAAATGCAAATCTAAACCACAATGAGGTATCAACTCACACTTGTCAGAATGGCCATCATCAAAAAATTTACAAACAGTAAATGCTGGAGTGCGTGCAGAGAAAATGGAACCCTCTTACACTGTTGGCAGGAATATAAACTCATACATGGAAGCAACCTAAGTGTCCATCAACAGACGAATGGATAAAGAAGATGTGACACATATATACAATGGAATATTACTCAACCATAAAAAGAAATGAAATTGAGTTATTTGTACTGAGTTGGATGGACCTAGAGTCTGTCATACAGAGTTAAGTAAGACAGAAAGAGGAAAAGAAATACCATATGCTAATATATATATATATATATGGAATCTGAAAAAAAAATGGTTCTGATGAACCTAGGGACAGGGTAGGGCTAAAGACGCAGATGTAGAGAATGGACTTGAGAACACTGGGAAGGGGGGAGGTTAAGCTGGGATGAAGTGAGAGAGTAGCATTGCAAATATACACTACAAAATGTAAATAGTTAGCTAGTGGGAAGCACCTGCAAAGCACAGGGAGATCAGCTCTGTGCTTTGTTACCACCTAGAGGGGTAAGATAGCGAGGGTGGGAGAGAGATGCAAGAGGGAGGGGATATGGGGATATATGTATACATATGGCTGATTCACTTTGTTTTACAGCAGCAACTAACACAACATTATAAAGCAATTATACTCCAATAAAGATGTTAAACATATATATATATTAAAAAAAGACTTTACAAAGCAAAAAAATATTATTGAAATATATGCTTGTGATTTGTGTACATTTTATGATTGTTACATGAATAAATTTAAAAAGTGACATAAAAACTGTAATATGTAAATTCAGAAATAGCAAGGAAGAAGGAGATGTTTGTGCCTTTTGATGTGATCATACTCAGGGTATTTCTAAAGCAGATGATTGCTTATAACTGTACATTTATTTATTTTTTTAATTCCTAAATTCAATATGAAAAAGAATTGACAACATTCAAAGAAAATTTTCAAAGTCAATTTGTGGCTGATTGCTCATATTTTTATTAAAATGGGAGAATATAAATGAGATAACCAATTTGCTTGGAAAATAAATGTTACTTTAGCTTACAAACTAGCAAAATTTCAAACTGGTCATTAGAATTCCAAAGAAATTTTGATGCAATCAAATGTAAGTTGTCATGTGCATAGATAAGACTACAGTTTACCCTATATTAACTATAATTTTATCTTGTGATATTTCTCCTTTTAAGCAAAGTCTATGATCCCAAATGAAATGCCACATGACAAAAAGATGTATCTTACACTCAGGAAAATTAATCCCCAAAGTTTGAGAGTTATTTCAATAGGTCTTATTATATTTAGCCTAGATTATTTAAATATTAAGCAGGAGGTACAATCCAAACAGGGACATCTTTTAAAATCATTTGACTTTTTATACTATACAATATCTATAAGTGCAATCATGTTTTTTTAATTCTCCAAGTTGTTTTCCTTTTGATTTACTATGATTGCCACATAACCACTCATTTCATCCCTTTCTCCAGACTTCAATGCTGCAATATTCACTGAGTTATGCTCTGGATCATCTCATAGTGTCTACCTTCTGACTTCAAATGGCTCTAGCAACTTTATTAATTTATTGAGTTAAAAATACATATATTGGTATCTATCAATAATATTAGCTCGATAGAATTCCATGAAAAGCCCTTCAAAGTAAATTTGAACTTACAGAATTTAACTAGTTTTGCAAATAAACTTCAAAAATATCTATAAGCAAAATCTACTGAGGTGGATAGCCTGATAATCATTTAACACTGACATCAATTGAAAGATTAATTAAAAACCACACACACACACACACACATACACACACACACACACAACCACAACCACAGATGATTTTACAGATGTTTTGCACCAAACACAGAAGGAGCAAATCAACTGTATGTAAATTCTTCTAGAGGAACTAATAACTGGGGAACCAAATTATTTAATTAAACCTTAAAAATTAGGAAACTATATGTTGACAGTATTGCCTTGATATTAAAACCAGACAACAGATTGACAGCTATAAAAGCATCTAATATATGACTATACATCTGAAATCATAGCCAACTTTTTACCCATAGAGGATCTATATGAATACTTTCTGTAAGCAAAAATTATTTCTAAATTTATATTTAATGCATCTATAAGATAAAATCATATTTTTAAAATGTTCATCACCATTTTCCTATGATTCCTATACTATATCAGGGGACTGA
Source organism: Physeter macrocephalus (assembly GCF_002837175.3). Taxonomy (NCBI): domain Eukaryota; kingdom Metazoa; phylum Chordata; class Mammalia; order Artiodactyla; family Physeteridae; genus Physeter; species Physeter macrocephalus. Next base: position 88,490,406 of record NC_041220.1, on the reverse strand, counting down.
TTAAAATTCATGGCTGATATAAAGCATAGTTACAATTTGAATCCAGAAGAAAGGTAATAAAATTCAGGCTTGTAGTTAAAATTAAAAATTAGACAACAGAATCTTGTGGCATGCAAAAATAAATAATCTGGAAAAATTCTGTTTTTAAAACTGTAAAATATTTTCTAAGACCATGGTCATTAGAATCAGCCATACTTGCTCTTGGGTTATATTTTCTTCTGAGTTATATGTATATTTTGGAATGTTATGTAAGCAATTTGAAGGTCCATTTCTGCAATGGTGCAATATTGACAATAAAACTTATGTTATGGAACTGTTGTGAAACTAAAAAACATAATATAGCAAAGTACCCCAAATTATCTCTCACTAGAGGATGATCAATTAATTAGAGTTGCTGCTTTAGTGTTATTAATGACTAATAATTATGTAGATTCTTATAATTATAAAATTAAAAAACAATTTAAATTTTTGTGAATTCATAGAGAGCATAATCACCTCAACATTTATATTAAACACAAAATTTCTAATACCATTACATTTGAACTTTAAATACGTTCTTTTGACCATTATTCGGACTACCATAAGAGCCTAAATTGTTATTTCATGGGAAATTGTTTTTCATTATACTGTCCTATTTAATTGATGAACAGCATTTTTTAGTAATACATAAAATAATGGGGTAACTTTATATTAGAATCAGTGAAAGACAACTGGTTCTAGATAGGCATACAGATGTCATAACAAAGTTACAGACGACATTGGAGAAACAGGATGTGTTTCCTATAATCTGGATGTGTATCCTGAAAAATGAAATGCGATTTGAGCTATTTTGATGATTCATATGCTTTAGACATCCAACTGGAGGAAAGCATCTCCAACAGAGGATTAGATCACTAGCATAGCTGGACCTGATATGACAGGCCTCAGAGGTCAGGCAGGAGACACATTGCCAACATCAAAGAAACTGCAGTTGAAAGTTCCTAGGTGGTTTCTACCTAGTGAGGCTTTTTTTATTTTGATTTTTTTCTCAAATTAGAAAATTGTATACTCTCCAGTTGGGTAAATTTCCATGCAGAAAAGATATGGACAAGGATATGGTACTTTTGGAAAAAATAAAATAAAATCACAGGGTACATGGCTTGGCATGCAAAGTACTTGTGGATTAGGATCTCCTCTCTCCCCTGTGTGTACAGCTGGGAGAGTCCCAGAGAAAGCGGATCATTGAAAAATTAACAAAAATGTCTTGTGACAGAACATGTCCTATCTTTTTATTATTTATTTATTTATTTATTTATTTTAACATCTTTATTAGAGTCTAATTGCTTTACAATGGTGTCTTAGTTTCTGCTTTAAAATAAAGTGACTCAGTTATACATATACATATGTCCCCATAACTCTACCCTGTTGCATCTCCCTCCCTCTCACCCTCCCTATCGCACCCCTCTAGGTGGTCACAAAGCACCGAGCTGATCTCCCTGTGCTATGCGGCTGCTTCCCACTAGCTATCTATTTCACATTTGGTAGTGTATATATGTCCATGCCACTCTCTCACTTTGTCTCAGCTTACACTTCCCCCTGCCCGTGTCCTCAAGTCCATTCTCTACTAGGTCAGCATTTTTTCCCGCCTTGCCCCTAGGTTCTTCTCACCGTTTTTTTTTTTTTTCTTTTTTATATTCCATATATATGTGTTAGCATATGGTACTTGTTTTTCTCTTTCTGACTTACTTCACTCTGTATGACAGACTATAGGTCTATCCACCTCACTACAAATAACTCAGTTTCGTTACGTTTTATGGCTGAGTAATATTCCATTGTATAAATGTGCCACATCTTCTTTATCCAGTCATCTGTCGATGGACACTTAGGTGGTTTCCATGTCCTGGCTATTGTAAATAGAGCTGTAATGAACATTTTGATACATGAATCTTTTTGAATGATGGTTTTCTAAGGGTATATGGCCAGTAGTGGGATTGCTCGGTCATATGGTAGTTCTATTTTGAGTTTTTAAGGAACCTCCATACTGTTCTCCATAGTGGCTGTATCAATTTACATTACCACCAACAGTGCAAGAGGGTTCTCTTTTCTCCACACGCTGTCAAGCATTTATTGTTTGTAGATTTTTTGATGATAGCCATTCTGACTGGTGTGAGATAATATCTCATTGTAGTTTTGATTTGCATTACTCTAATGATTAATGATGTTGAACATCCTTTCATGTGTTTGTTGTCAATCTGTATATCTTCTTTGGAGAAATTTCTATTTAGGTCTTCTGCCCATTTATGGATTGGGTTGTTTGCTTTTTTCATATTGAGCTGCATGGGTTGCTTGTATGTTTTGGAGATTAATCCTTTGTCAATAGCTTCATTTGCAAATATTTTATCCCATTGTGAGGGGTGTCTCTTTGTCTTGTTTATGGTTTCCTTTGCTGGGCAAAAGGTTTTAAGTGTCAGTAGGTCATATTTGTTTAGTTTTTTTTTGTTTGTTTTTTTGTGGTACGCAGGCCTCTCACTGTTGTGGCCTCTTCCGTTGCAGAGCACAGGCTCTGGACACACAGGCTCAATGGCCATGGCTCACGGGCCCAGCCGCTCCATGGCAGGTGGGATCCTCCTGGACCAGGGCATGAACCCGTGTCCCCTACATCGGCAGGTGGATTCTCAACCACTGTGCCACCAGGGAAGCCCTAGTTTTGTTTTTATTTCCATTTCTCTAGGAGGTGGGTCAAAAAGGACCTTGCTGTGATTTATGTCATAGAGTGTTCTGCCTAAGTTTTCCTCTAAGACTTTGATGGTGTCTGACCTTACATTTAGGTCTTTAATCCATTTTGAGTTTATTCCTGTGTATGGTATTAGGGAGTGTTCTAAATTCATTCCTTTAAATGTAGCTGTCCAGCTTTCCCAGCACCACTTATTGAAAGGCTGTCTTTTCTCCACTGTATATTCTTGCTTCCTTTATCAAAGATAAGGTGAACATATGTGTGTGGGTGTATCTCTGGGCTTTCTATCCTGTTCTATTGATCTATATTTCTGTTTTTGTGCCAGTATCAGACTGTCCTGATTACTGTAGCTTTTTAGTATAGTCTGAAGTCAGAGAGCCTGATTCCTCCAGCTCCGTTTCTCTTTCTCAAGTTTGTTTTGGTTACTCGGGGTATTTTGTGTTTCCATAGAAATTGTGAATTTTTTTTTTCTAGTTCTGTGAAAAATGCCGTTGGTAGTTTGATCGGGATTGCATTGAATCTGTAGATTGCTTTGGGTAGTAGAGTCATTTTCACAATGTTGATTCTTCCAATCCAAGAACATGGTTTATCTCTCCATCTTTTTGTATCATCTTTAATTTCTTTCAGCAGTGTCATATAATTTTCTGCATACAGGTCTTTTGTCCCTTTAGATAGATTTATTCCTAGATATTTTATTATTTTTGTTGCAATGGTAAATGGGAGTGTTTTCTTAATTTCACTTTCAGATTTTTCATCATTAGTGTAAAGGAATGCAAGAGATTTCTGGGCATTAATTTTGAATCTTGCTATTTTATCAAATTCAATGATTAGCTCTAGTAGTTTTCTGGTAGCATCTTTAGGATTCTCTATGTATAGTATCGGCAAACAGTGCCAATTTTACTTCTTCCTTTGCTATTTGGATTCATTTTATTTCTTTTTCTTCTCTGATTGCTGTGGCTAAAACTTCCAAAACTATGTTGAATAATCGTGGTGAGAGTGAGCAACCTTGTCTTGGTCCTGATCTTAGTGGAAATGGTTTCTGTTATTAACCATTGAGGGTGATGTTGGCTGTGGGTTTGTCATATATGGCCTTAATTATGTTGAGGAAAGTTCCCTCTATGGCTACTTTCTGGAGGGTTTTTATCATAAATTGGTGTTGAATTTTGTTGAAAGCTTTATTTGCATCTATTGGGATGATCATATGGTTTTTCTCCTTCAATTTGTTAATATGGTGTATCACGTTTGTTGATTTGCATATATTGAAGAATCCTTGCATTCCTGGGATAAACCCCACTTGATCATAGTGTATGATCCTTTTAATGTGCTGTTGGATTCTGTTTGCTAGTATTTTGTTGAGTATTTTTGCATCTATGTTCATCAGTCATATTGGCCTGTAGTTTTCTTTCTTTGTGACATCTTTGTCTGGTTTTGGTATCAGAGTGATGGTGGCCTCTTTGAATGATTTTGGGAGTGTTCCTCCTACTATATTTTGGAAGAGTTTGAGAAGGAGAGTTGTTAGCTCCTCTGTAAATGTTTGATAAAATTCTCCTGTGAAGCCATCTGGTCTTGGGCTTTTGTTTGTTGGAAGATTTTTAATCAAGTTTCAATTTCAGTGCTTGTGATTGGTCTGTTCATACTTTCTATTTTTTATTAGTTCAGTCTTGGAAGGTTGTGCACTTGTAAGAATTTCTCCATTTCTTCCAGGGTGTCCATTTTATTGGCATAGAGTTGATTGTAGTAGTCTCTTAGGATGCTTTGTATTGATCTTTATGATTTCTTTCCTTCTGCTAACTTTGGGGTTTTTTTGTTCTTCTTTCTCTAATTGCTTTAGGTTTAAGATTAGGTTGTTTATTTGAAATGTTCCTTGTTTCTTAAGGTAGACTTTTATTGCTCTAAACTTCCCTCTTAGAACTGCTTTTGCTCCATCCCATAGGTTTTGGGTCGTTGTGTTTTTATTGTCATTTGTTTCTAGGTATTTTTTGATTTCCTCTTTGATTTCTTCAGCGATCTCTTGGTTATTAAGTAATGTGTTGTTTAGCTTCCAAATGTTTGTATTTCTTACAGATATTTTCCTGTAATTGATATCTAGTCTCATAGCATTGTGCTCGGAAAGGACACTTGATACGATTTCAATTTTCTTAAATTTACCAAGGCTTGATTTGTGACCCAAGATATGATCTACCCTGGAGAATGTTCCATAAGCACTTGAGAAGAATGTGTATTCTGTTGTTTTTGGACGGAATGCCCTATAAATATTAATTAAGTCCATCATGTTTAATGTATCATTTAAAGCTTGTGTTTCCTTATTTATTTTCATTTTGGATGATCTGTCCATTGGTGAAAGTGGGGTGTTAAAGTCCCCTACTATGAATGTGTTACTGTCGATTTCCCCTTTTATGGCTGTTAGTATTTGCCTTATGTATTGAGGTGCTCCTATGTTGGATGCATAAATACTTACAATTGTTATATCTTCTTGGATTGATCATTATGTAGTGTCCTTCTTTGTCTCTTATAATAGT
>NC_041220.1:88484575-88485095 GCF_002837175.3 Physeter macrocephalus | reverse complement strand
TAATAGTCTTTGTTTTAAAGTCTATTTTGTCTGATAGGAGAATTGTTACTCCAGCTTTCTTTGGATTTCCATTTGCATGGAATATCTTTTTCCATCCTCTCACCTTCAGTCTGCATGTGTCCCTAGGTCTGAAGTAGGTCTCTTGTAGACAGCATATATATGGGTCTTCTTTTTGTATCCATTCAGCCAGTCTATGTCTTTTGGTTGGAGCATTTAATCCAATTACATTTAATTGGATTAAATTATCAATATCAATATATATGTTATATCAATATATATGTTATACATATTGTTATCAATCTATATGTTCCCATTACCACTTTCTTAATTGTTTGGGTTTATTATTTTAGGTCTTTTCTTTCTCTTGGGTTTCCTGCCTAGAGAAATTTCTTCAGCATTTGTTGTAAAGCTGGTTTCGTGGTTGTGAATTTTCTTAGGTTTTGCTTGTTTGTAAAGGTTTTAATTTCTCCATCAAATCTGAAGGAGATCCTTGCTGGGTAGAGTAATCTTGGTTGTAGGT
>NC_041220.1:88482270-88484481 GCF_002837175.3 Physeter macrocephalus | reverse complement strand
GATCAGCTCTTAACCTTATAGGGATTCCTTTGTGTGTTATTTGTTGTTTTTCCCTTGCTGCTTTTAATATGTTTTCTTTGTATTTAATTTTTGATAGTTTGATTAATATGTGTCTTGGCATGTTTCTCCATGGATTTATCATGTATGGGGCTCTCTGTGCTTCCTGGCCTTGATTAACTATTTCCTTACCCATATTAGGGAAGTTTTCAGCTATATTCTCTTCACTTCATTTGTTAGGTCTGGTGGGGTTTTGCCTTGCTCCTTCATCTGCTGTATTATTTTCTCTCTTTCCATTTTGCTTAACTTTCTGTTTTGGGGTCTCCTTTTTGCAGGCTGCAGGTTCGTAGTTTCCGTTGTTTTTGGTTTCTGTCCCCAGTGGCTAATGTTGGTTCAGTGGATTGTGTAGGCTTCCTGGTGGAGGGGTTAGTACCTGTGTTCTGGTGGATGAGGCTGGATCTTGTCTTTCTGGTGGGCCGGTCCATGTCTAGTGGTGTGTTTTGGGGTGTTGTGGCCTTATTATGATTTTAGTCAACCTCTCTGCTAATGGATGGGGGAGTGTTCCTTTCTTGCTAGTTGTTTGGCATAGGGTGTCCAGCACTGTAGCTTGCTGGTTGTTGAGTGAAGCTGTGTCTTGGCGTTGAGATGGAGATCACTGGGAGATTTTCATCTTTTGATATTACATGGAGCTGGGATGTCTCTTGTGGACCATTGTCCTGAACTTGGCTCTCCCACCTCAGAGGCACAGCCCTGATGCCTGGCTGGAGCACCAAGAGACTGTCATCCACATGGCTCTGAATAAAAGGGAGAAAAAATAGAAAGAAAAAGAAAGAATATAAAATAAAATATAATAAAGTAATTAAAATAAAAAAATAATTATTAAGAAAAAAGTTTTAAAGTAAAAAAAAAAAACGGACAGACAGAACCCTAGGACAAATGGTAAAAGCAAAGCTATACAGCCAAAAACCCACACAGAAGCATACACATACACACTCACAAAAAGAGAAAAAGGGAAAAATATATATATATATTTGCTCCCAAAGTCCACCTCCTCAATTTGGGATGATTCATTGCCTATTCAGGTATTCCATAGATTCAGGGTACATCAGGTTGACTGTGGAGATTTAATCCGTTGCTCCTGAGGCTGCTGGGAGAGATTTCCCTCTCTCTTCTTTGTTCACACAGCTCCCGGGGTTCAACTTTTGATTTGGACCTGCCTCTGCGTGTAGGTCACCTGACGGCTTCTGTTCTTTGCTCAGACTGGACAGAGTTAAAGGAGCAGCTGTTTAGGGGGCTCTGGCTCACTCAGGTCGAAGGTAGGGAGTGGTACGGGGCGAGCCTGTGGCGGCAGAGGCCAGCGTGATGTTGCACCAGCCTGAGGCATGCCGTGCGTTGTCCTGGGGAAGTTGTCCCTGTATCATGGGACCCTGGCAGTAGCGGGCTGCACAGGCTCCCAGGAGGGGAGGCATGGATAGTGACTTGTGCTTGCACACAGGTTTCTTGGTGGCTGCAGCAGCAGCCTTAGCATATCATGCCCATCTCTGGGGTCCACACTGATAGCTTCCGCTCATGCCCATCTCTGGAGCTCCTTTAAGCAGCACTCTTAATCCCCTCTCCTCGTGCACCGGGAAGCAAAGAGGCAAGAAAAAGTCTCTTGCTTCTTCGGCAGCTCCAGACTTTTTCCCGGACTCCCTTCCAGCTAGCCATGGCACACTAGCCCCCTTCAGGCTGTGTTCATGCTGCCAACCCCAGTCTTCTCCTTGGGATTTGACCTGCGAAGCCATAGCCTCAGCTCCCAGCCCCACCCGTCCCGGAGGGTGAGCAGACAAGCCTCTCAGGCTGCTGAGTGCTGATAGGCACCGATCCTCTGTGCGGGAATCTCTCTGCTTTGCCCTTCACACCCCTGTTTCTGCGTTCTCCTCCATGACTCCAAAGCTCCCCCTTCCACCACCTGCAGTCTCTGCCCGCGAAGAGCCTTCCTAGTGTGTGGAAACCTTTCCTCCTTCACAGCTCCCTCCCACTAGTGCAGGTTCCATCCCTATTATTTCGACTCTGTTTTTTATTTTTTTCTTTTGCCCTACCCAGGTACGTGGGGAGTTTCTTGCCTTTTGGGAGGTCTGAGGTCTTCTGCCAGCATTCAGTAGGTGTTCTGTAGGAGTTGTTCCACATGTAGATGTATTTCTGATGTATTTGTGGGGAGGAAGGTGATCTCCA
>NC_041220.1:88465921-88475750 GCF_002837175.3 Physeter macrocephalus | reverse complement strand
CACCTCAGAGGCACAGCCCTGATGCCTGGCTGGAGCACCAAGAGACTGTCATCCACATGGCTCTGAATAAAAGGGAGAAAAAATAGAAAGAAAAAGAAAGAATATAAAATAAAATATAATAAAGTAATTAAAATAAAAAAATAATTATTAAGAAAAAAGTTTTAAAGTAAAAAAAAAACGGACAGACAGAACCCTAGGACAAATGGTAAAAGCAAAGCTATACAGCCAAAAACCCACACAGAAGCATACACATACACACTCACAAAAAGAGAAAAAGGGAAAAATATATATATATATTTGCTCCCAAAGTCCACCTCCTCAATTTGGGATGATTCATTGCCTATTCAGGTATTCCATAGATGCAGGGTACATCAGGTTGACTGTGGAGATTTAATCCGTTGCTCCTGAGGCTGCTGGGAGAGATTTCCCTCTCTCTTCTTTGTTCACACAGCTCCCGGGGTTCAACTTTTGATTTGGACCTGCCTCTGCGTGTAGGTCACCTGACGGCTTCTGTTCTTTGCTCAGACTGGACAGAGTTAAAGGAGCAGCTGTTTAGGGGGCTCTGGCTCACTCAGGTCGAAGGTAGGGAGTGGTACGGGGCGAGCCTGTGGCGGCAGAGGCCAGCGTGATGTTGCACTAGCCTGAGGCATGCCGTGCGTTGTCCTGGGGAAGTTGTCCCTGTATCACGGGACCCTGGCAGTAGCGGGCTGCACAGGCTCCCAGGAGGGGAGGCATGGATAGTGACTTGTGCTTGCACACAGGTTTCTTGGTGGCTGCAGCAGCAGCCTTAGCATCTCATGCCCATCTCTGGGGTCCACACTGATAGCTTCCGCTCATGCCCATCTCTGGAGCTCCTTTAAGCAGCACTCTTAATCCCCTCTCCTCGTGCACCGGGAAGCAAAGAGGCAAGAAAAAGTCTCTTGCTTCTTCGGCAGCTCCAGACTTTTTCCCGGACTCCCTTCCAGCTAGCCATGGCACACTAGCCCCCTTCAGGCTGTGTTCATGCTGCCAACCCCAGTCTTCTCCTTGGGATTTGACCTGCGAAGCCATAGCCTCAGCTCCCAGCCCCACCCGTCCCGGAGGGTGAGCAGACAAGCCTCTCAGGCTGCTGAGTGCTGATAGGCACCGATCCTCTGTGCGGGAATCTCTCTGCTTTGCCCTTCACACCCCTGTTTCTGCGTTCTCCTCCATGACTCCAAAGCTCCCCCTTCCACCACCTGCAGTCTCTGCCCGCGAAGAGCCTTCCTAGTGTGTGGAAACCTTTCCTCCTTCACAGCTCCCTCCCACTAGTGCAGGTTCCATCCCTATTATTTCGACTCTGTTTTTTATTTTTTTCTTTTGCCCTACCCAGGTACGTGGGGAGTTTCTTGCCTTTTGGGAGGTCTGAGGTCTTCTGCCAGCATTCAGTAGGTGTTCTGTAGGAGTTGTTCCACATGTAGATGTATTTCTGACATATTTGTGGGGAGGAAAGTGATCTCTGCGTTTTACTCTTCCGCCATCTTGAAGCTCCTCCTGTCTTATCTTCAAGTCTGGTAATCCCATGAGGTATGAATGCCAGATTATAACAACAACAAATGAAAAAATTATTTTATTTCTTTTATGTCCTCTCCCTCTTCCTCAGTTCATCCTTGACAAGACTGAAAAGGGCAAATACTGAGGATAGGATATGTCGGAATTTAAAACAGAAAAGAAATCAAACACACAGCCCCTTCCCATTCTCCATAGTGACTCTGGGTCTAAGGTACATCCAGCTGGGAGTGGAGCTTTAAATTGAGTAGAAGTTCCTATAGTAATTTGAATTTGACATTTAATTTAAAAAATTAAAATGATTTAAAAATTGTAAAATTATATGATTTTTCCCAAGATTTTATCCAGGGTTAGAAAGAATGTACAATTTTGCTGTGGGCTATGGAGCAATAAAATAAATTTGTATTATATATCATCATACAGAATGCAAAATATAACATATTAAGTGGCTAATAAGTATCCAGAAGAGGAGAACTTCAGTAGAGGTAAGAGAATGTGCAAAATTTTGGAGTTGAAATCAGCATGACATTTCCAGAAACAGCAACTGCATTTTAAATATAGTATGATATAATCAAATATAAAATTACCCAATATATATACAAATATTTATTATGAAAAAATATATGCATAGAGATATGCATTCAAGGAGACATCTCTGAGACTGTGTCATTTGAGCTGAGTCATGTAGGGAGAGTGCATTGAGTGCAAAATGGGTGATAAGATATTCCAGGCAGAAAGAATAAATGTGTAAAAGTGAAAGCAGCATGACACGTTTGATGATTGTGAGCAGAATAATGAATTAAGAAAGGAAGGATGGAGTATTTAAAGACAGGCTGATAAATAGATTGGGACCACAGCCAAAAAACGCTTTGTATACCATAACAGTATTTGATTTCAGGTATGCATGAGAAGTTTAGTAAAGAAATGGTAATAAAATGATTCGAGTACTTGAGAAATAGCTCTTAAAAACAAAATAAAACCCACAAAATCTATTGTTTTAGTTTCCTATTTCTGCTGTAACAAATTACCATGAATTTAGTGACTTAACACACAGTCATATTTTCTTGTGCCTGTCAGAAATCCAAAGTGGGTCACACTGGCCAAAATCAAGGCATCAGCAAGGTATCTCAAGGCTTTAGGTGAGAATCTGTTTGCCTTTTTCATCTTCTGGAGGCTGCCCACGTATCTTGGCCCATAGTCCTCTTTATTCACCTTCAAAGCCAGCAATAGCTGCCTGCATCTCTCTCAGAATATCACCTCACTGGTGTTTACTTTTGTTTCTCCATCCTCCCCATTCTTAGGTTATAGCAATTAGACTTGGACACCTTTTGGGGGACATTATTCTGCTTCCCACAACTATTATTCAAGAAATGATTTAGAAAATTTTGGTGCTTAAAAGCAGTGGAATGAATAATAATAGTTGTAAATAATAACAGCAATGATGATAACAGTAATAACAATACTGTTGGTGATTACAGGTTAATATGTTAATGTCTCTGTGGTTCACAAGGCCAGAGAGTTATTATTGAATGAATAATCTGTGGAAGATTAGATAAAACACTATCAAAGCCCTTTGGGAGACAACTGGAGGTTTGGTGTGGGCAGATTATATACTTTTTAAAAATCATCTCCTTATATTGTTTGAAATTTTTGGTGTGTATATATAGCAACTTTTCAATTAAAAATACTGTATTTACTTAATTTTTAGAAGAATTTTTTAAAATACATTTGTTCTAATCAATTGAGGAGTAAAAGCATTGAAGTTATTTGGTGTGAGACTTCAGTAGACATAATTTAGAGTAGCTTCCTGGGTACACCATCTTTACTGGCCATGACTGTGGTCTGCCTCCAAATGTTCTTATGATAAAAGACTCACCTGCCCTGTTGGTCAATGGATTGGTCATGTTATCCATCCTGAGCATTATCAATCAGAATATGTCAGTTCCTTAGACCTATGATTGGTCAATGGGCCTGTGATAGGTGAAGATGATCTCCCTTGGTAATGTCCAACCTGTATGTGAGAAGAGAAGTTGTTTATAATTTCTGCTCATGAAACTGCTAAGAAAAAAACTTAAAACAGCTGGCAACCACTTCCATTGGCATATTTCCAGTCATCACTAAAAAGTAAAATCTAACGCTAATATAATGGAGAACCTAAATAGGAAATCCTAAATATACTTTATCTGCTAGCCCAGTGGTTCACAAGGCCAGAGACATCATTGACCTTCTTTGGTTAATTCATATGGGCCAATAGATTCCCTTTGATAATTTAGCTAGTTCAGGTTATACTTCTACCTTCATAACGAAAAGAGCTTAGAAAATAATTAATATTTTATCAAGGAGTTTTAAATAACTCAATTTTTGAAAACAATGAAAATACTTTCTTCCTACTTACTATTTGATACTATAGTCTCTGAATGTGGTTGTACCTCAGACCTTGACCTCAGACTACTAGAGAGCGACTCAAAATATGACTCAGCATATCTCCCTGAACTATTCCTATCATCCTTCCTCTCCTACACAAATTTGTTTTTATTTCTACACAAACAAATTTTTAAAACTCACAAATTATTTTTTTAGAATATCACAAAGCCAATATAAGTAATGATCCAGTTTCACAAGCCAAGCGTTGTGTTATTTATTTATGTTGTACTGCAGTTTTTCAGGTATAAAAAACCAAACAGACAGGAGGAGATTATATATAATGAACAACAAATGTAAGTGGTTTTTTTTTTGATATTCATCCAACAGCAGAGAGAACTGTGCTACAAAACGGAGGAAATGGTAAAATTTGAAATGGCCAGGTATGTTCTTCAATTATGACTAACCATTCAAGATTCATTCAAAAAATGTGAATTAAATATGCTGCAAAAGTAAAAACATAAATAGTTGTCAAGAAAAGCAACAACAAATGACCTTTTCCATTTGGAAGAGCCAATATATTTTTTGAGAGTGTAAAAAGTGGTTTTTTATGCCACAAAATGCCATCATCACTATCATCGCAAAAATCTTATTTAAAAAATACTTTCACTTAAGATCAAGATGAACTGATTTATAATTCAGAGAAAATCATTGGAACAACTTTACTTAAAAATATTGGACCCAAATGATTAAAGATGATAAATTTAAAAATCTATGAGTAATGAATAAGACTAGCCTCTCTCTCTCTCTCTCTCTCTCTCTCTCTCTCTCTCTCTCTCTCTCATCTGACCATTATGAAAGCTTAATGTGTTTAAATATAAAGAATCTCACAGAATAATTCTTGTAAATTGTTTTTTCTTTTCTCCTCAAAAAAATAGATAATCTTATATGTTGGACAACAAATACTAAAGCTACATTTAAAAAATAGAGTTACCAGTTTCAGTCTCTTATGACGGGATGTTAATACAAATCTTTGACTACACAGGGCTCATATACCTCCTCTATTCTACATTTCTACAAAGTTTTGTACTCCAACTTGGAAGAAACATTTCAGGACTCAAAGATGGTTAGAAATGAACTGGTACTACTTTTTCTTTCTCTTTCTCCACCATCAACCTATCTTTACCTTATTTTTCTTTTCCATTACTGAAAGGCTCTTTAGATAAGAACATCTCTGACTTCTGGTTTTTCAGTGTGTAATATTCCTGTAACCTCAGGGAGTTTGGAGGATTTAGTTAGCAGGAATTAGCTATCGTTTTAGTCAAATGTACTCAAGTGACTACTACATATAAAAACCTGCAGAAATAATATTCTGCATTTACATAGATATTGATGAGGCTCAGGGCAGGGGACCATAATATGACAAAGTGGCATATTGATTGTTTTGAATTAACATTACTGGAGAAACAGCCACATGGAAACTCTGACCCTCTTCTCTGTTCCCCTGAAAGCAGGAAATATATCTCCCTTCTTGCACCAGGAGTTAGAGAGGCATTCTTATACAAGAGATAGGGAATTAAGGGCCAAAGAGGCTGTGTAAACAAACTCTGCTTGGTTTCTTCACTAATAAGTACCCAAGCCTGTTTCTTTGCCTCATTAGTTCTTCATAAACATATTGTTTCATTGTCTAAAAGGTATAAAAACAACCTACTTTGGTCGTTTCTTGGGTTCGACATTATGAGACCTCTGTGAGTATGAAATTATTATTTTTTCCTCCTGCTAATCTGCCTTGTGTCAATTTAATTATTAAAACCAGACAAAAGAATCAAGAGTGGTAGAGAGAAAATTTCCCCTCCTTGACAGTATCCTGACATCATTTGCCAAATACTTATATGTTATTAATTTACCCATCTCTGTGAAATGGTTGCTACTGATAAATTGCATAATTGACATTTGAAAGATGAATAAATGAATTTTACATAAATAGAGTGACTTGTCTAAGACACTAAAAATGTAACAACAGAACCAGGATGAGAACTCATTTCTCTAACTCTCGATCCCAATTCAGCTCAATTAATTCTGTTCAATGATACACAAGCTCAAGTAAAATCATCAAAGTCCAGCTTCCCCTACCATAGATTTCTCTGTTTTTTCCAGAAGCTCAGCCCAGCATTTCTATCTGACAGATTTTCTTATATCCTCTGACTCCCTCTCAGCTTTTTTCCCTCACAGGTATTTCCCCACTAAATCTCTAATCCATCTAATCCTGTTTTGGAATACGCTTCTTATAGGACTCACACTAACATAAGCTCTTTTCTATAACCCCTCAGAAGAAGATAAACAGCACCATTCTTTCCTGATTGTTAAATATGTTATATGATATGAATAAATAATTTATACCAATAGCCAACAAAATGCACAAACAAGTGTAAGTTCAATATAGTATATATTTCCTTTATCCTTCAGCATCAAGCCCATATGATTAATAGTAATGTAATTTGTACAAATTCTTTATTTGTGCATGGAAATCTACCAGACTATTCATTCCAAATCTTGAACCCTCTAATTCCATGCTTCTGAATTAATTTTAATAAAATCACTACAGAAATGCACAAAGATAGAATTATAAGGATGAACACAGGGGTTATTTTTAATGAGAAAAATATTATTTTCTTGAAGATTATTTAAAATAATGGAAAGATGCTAATCAAATATTGATAAATCAAAAAAGCAATGTATACATTATAATTTTTCTGCAGAAAAATACATAAGCACGTTTATGCACAAAATGAATGGAATTATGTATCAATAAAATAAAACATAACCCAGGTTTCTGTTTATCTCCTTGTTGGTAACAACATGGGTGGATTTAATCTTTTATTTCTGCATTTCTGTATTTTCTATAAAAATACGCATTAATTTTATAGTCAAAGAACAGGCATATACTATGAAAAACCACGATAGACATACACTTTCCTAAATATAACAGGGAAAATGAAGAAAGAAATATGAAATCTTATTCATCACTCACACCTCCATTCTTCAAAGTTGACGTAAGTTTTAAGAATATTTTTTCAAACTGTGTTGTAAATTACTTGTGAATATATATTGTCTAACATTTTGGAAAACTGAATAATTGATATACACTATTCATGCAGTAATTTAATTCAAAATGCAGAAATATCAACAATCACATCATGGTTTTGCATCCATAAGTTTGCACAGCTTAATATCCAGACTCACATGGAATACAAGTGTGTATTCATACTTCCATGAAGTCTTCAAATGAACTGTGTAATCTCTCAAAAAATTAAACATAAAATTTATATGTAGTTTTTTAATATTTAGAAATCTCATCTTCTCCTTTTTTCAAAGTTTTATTGAGTGAAATAACTCTGGAAATGTGACTCATATCCCATATAGAGAAATAGATTTCCTGAATCATTTATTTATTCATTTATTTACAAATATGTGTTGCCTATGTTCATTTTGCTGATCACTAAGCTAGCAAGAGTATTGGAATTAATTAATCTTTAATCATTATCATACTCTCCACAGAGTTTAGAATATGTGGTCATTCATAAATAAATATATATTAATATTTTATTTTGTGTTAAATGCTGACAGTGAAACAGCAATTAAACGAAAAATCAGGAGCTGGGAAGATGGTGGAAGAGTAAGATGCGGAGATCACCTTCCTCCCCACAAATACATCAGAAATACATCTACATGTGGAACAACTCCTACAGAATACCCACTGAACGCTGGCCAAAGACCTCAGATCTCCCAAAAGGCAAGAAACTCCCCACGTACCTGGGTAGGGCAAAAGAAAAAATAATAAACAGAGACAAAAGAATAGGGATGGGACCTGCACCAGTGGGAGGGAGCTGTGAAGGAGGAAAGGTTTCCACACACTAGAAGCCCCTTCGCAGGTGGAGACTGCAGGTGGCAGAGGGGGGAAGCATCAGAGCCGTGGAGGAGAGCGCAGCAACAGGGTGCAGAGGGCAAAGCAGAGAGATTCCCGCACAGAGGATCAGTGCCGACCAGCACTCACCAGCCCGAGAGGCTTGTCTGCTCACCCACCGGGATGGCAGGGACTGGAAGCTGAGGTTCGGGCTTCGGTCAGATCACAGAGAGAGGACTGGCAGTGCAACACAGCCTGAAGGGAGCTAGTGCACCATCGTTAGCAGGAAAGGAGTCCGGGAAAAAGTCTGGACCTGCCAAAGAAGTAAGAGACTTTTTCTTCCCTCTTTGTATCCTGGTGCGCGAGGAGAGGGGATTAAGAGCACTGCTTAAAGGAGCTCAAGAGACAGGCGCTAGCCGTGGCTATCAGCGCAGATCCCAGAGACAGGCATGAGACGCTAAGGTCACTGCTGCCTCCACTTAGAAGCCTGTGTGTGAGCACAGGTCACTATCCACACCTCCCATCCCAAGAGCCTGCGCAGACCGCCACTGCCAGGGTCCCGGGATCCAGGGACAACTTGCCCGGGAGAATGCATGGCACACCTCAGGCTGGTGCATCACATTGGCCTCTGCCGCCACAGGCTCACCCCGCATCCGTACCCCTCCTTCCCCCCAGCCTGAGTGAGCCAGAGCCCCCTAATCAGCTGCTCCTTTAACCCCGTCCTGTCTGAGTGAAGAACAGATGCCCTCCGCAACCTATATGAAGAGGCAGGGCCGAATCCAGAGCTGAACACTGGAAGGTGTGCAAACAAAGAATAGAAAGGGAAATTTCTCCCAGCAGCCTCAGGAGCAGTGGATTAAATCTCCACAATCACCTTGATGTACCCTGTATCAGTGGAAAACCTGAATAGACAACGAATCATCCCAAACTGAGAAGGTGGGCTTTGAGAGCAAGATATATTATTTTTTAACCTTTTCCTCTTTTTGTGAGTGTGTATTTCTATGCTTCTGTGTGAGATTTTGTCTGTATATCTTTGCTTTGACCATTTGTCCTAGGGTTTTGTCCATCTGTTTTTCTTTTTTTTTTTACTTAAAATTTTTTTCTTAATAATTTTTTTATTTTAATAACTTTATTTTATTTTATCTTACTTTATTTTATTTTATCTCTTTAACTTTTCCCCCCTTTTATTCTGAGCTGTGTGGATGAAAGGCTCTTGGTGCTGCAGCAAGGAGTCAGTGCTGTGCCTCTGAGGTGGGAGAGCCAACTTCAGGACACTGGTCCACAAGAGACCTCTCAGCTTGACCTAATATCAAATGGTGAAAATCACCCAGAGATCTCCATCTCAACACCAACACCCAGCTTCACTCAAAGACCAGCAAGCTACAGTGCTGGACACCCTATGCCAAACAACTAGCAAGACAGGAACACAACCCCACCCATTAGCAGAGACGGTGCCTAAAATCATACTAACTTCACAGACACCCCAAAACACACCACCAGATGTGGACCTGCCCACCAGAAAGACAAGATCCAGCCTCATCCACCAGAACACAGGCACAAGTCCCCTCCACCAGGAAGCCTACACAACCCACTGAACCAACTTTAGTCACTGGGGACAGACACTGAAAACAATGGGAACTACGAACCTGTAGCCTACGAAAAGGAGACCCCAAACACAGTAAGATAAGCAAAATGAGAAGACAGAAAAACACACAGCAGATGAAGGAGCAAGATAAAAAGCCACCTGACCTAACAAATGAGAGAAAATAGGCAGTCTACCTGAAAAAGAATTCAGAATAGTGATAGTAAAGATGATCCAAAATCTTGGAAATAGAATAGAGAAAATGCAAGAAACATTTAAAAATGAACTAGAAGAACTAAAGAGGAAACGAGCAACGATGAACAACACAATAAATGAAATTAAAAATACTCTACATGGGATCAATAGCAGAATAACTGAGGCAGAAGAACAGATAAGTGACCTGGAACATAAAATAGTGGAAATAACTACTGCAGAGCAGAATAAAGAAAAAAGAA
>NC_041220.1:88463892-88465414 GCF_002837175.3 Physeter macrocephalus | reverse complement strand
ACATATTAATCAAACTATCAAAAATTAAATGCAAAGAAAACATATTAAAAGCAGCAAGGGAAAAACAACAAATAACACACAAGGGAATCCCCATAAGTTTAAGAGCTGATCTTTCAGCAGAAACTCTGAAAGCCAGAAGGGAGTGGCAGGACATATTTTAAGTAATTAAAGAGAAAAATCTACAACCAAGATTACTCTATCCAGCAAGGAACTCATTCAGATTTGATGGAGAAAATCAAACCTTTACAGACAAGTACAAGCTGGGAGAGTTCAGCAACACCAAACCAGCTTTACAACAAATGCTAAAGGAACTTCTCTAGGCAAGAAACACAAGAGAGGGAAAAGACCTAAAATAACAAACACAAAACAATTAAGAAAATGGGAATAGAAACATACATAAAAATAATTACCTTAAATATAAATGGATTAAATGCTCCCACCAAAAGACACAGACTGTATGAATGGATAGAAAAACAAGACCCATATATATGCTGTCTACAAGAGACCCACTTCAGACCAAGAGACACATACAGACTGAAAGTGAGGGGATGGAAAAAGATATTCCACACAAATGTAAATCAAAAGAAAGCTGGAGTATCAATTCTCCTATCAGACAAAATAGACTTTAAAACAAAGACTATTACAAGAGACAAAGAGGAACCCTACATAATGATCAAGGGGTCGATCCAAGAAGAAGATACAGCAATTGTAAATATTTATGCACCCAAAATAGGAGCACCTTAATACATAAGGCAAATACTAACAGCCATAAAAGGGGAAATCGACAGTAACACATTCATAGTAGGGGACTTTAACACCCCACTTTCACCAATGGACAGATCATCCAAAATGAAAATAAATAAGGAAACACAAGCTTTAAATGATACATTAAAGAAAATGGACTTAATTGATATTTATAGGACATTCCATCCAAAAACAACAGAATACACATTTTTCTCAATTGCTCATGGAACATTCTCCAGGGTAGATCATATCTTGGGTCACAAATCAAGCCTTGGTAAATTTAAGAAAATTGAAATTGTATCAAGTATCTTTTCTGACCACAACCCTGTGAGACTAGATATCAATTACAGGAAAAGATTTGTAAAAAATACAAACACATGGAGGCTAAACAATAAACTACTTAATAACGAAGTGATCACTGAAGAAATCAAAGAGGAAATTAAAAAATACCTAGAAACAAATGACAATGGAGACACGACAACCCAAAATCTATGGGATGCAGAAAAGCAGTTGTAAGAGGGAAGTTTATTGCAATACATACCTACCTTAAGAAACAGGAAACATCTCAAATAAACAACCTAAACTTGCACCTAAAGCAATTAGAGAAAAAAGAACAAAAAACCCCCAATGTTAGCAGAAGGAAAGAATTCATAAAGAGCAGATCACAAATAAATGAAAAAGAAATGAAGGAAATGATACCAAAGATAAATAAAACTAAAAGCTGGTTCTTTGAGAAGATAAACAACATTGATAAACCATTAGCCAGACTCATCAAGAA
>NC_041220.1:88462776-88463813 GCF_002837175.3 Physeter macrocephalus | reverse complement strand
GAGGCCACCATCACCCTGATACCAAAACCAGACAAAGATGTCACAAAGAAAGAAAACTACAGGCCAATATCACTGATGAACATAGATGCAAAAATCCTCAACAAAATACTAGCAAACAGAATCCAACAGCACATTCAAAGGATCATACAATATGATCAAGTGGGGTTTATCCCAGGAATGCAAGGATTCTTCAATATATGCAAATCCACAAACGTGATACACCATATTAACAAATTGAAGGAGAAAAAACATATGGTCATCTCAATAGATGCAGAGAAAGCTTTTGACAAAATTCAACACCGATTTATGATAAAAACCCTGCAGAAAGTAGGCATAGAGGGAACTTTCTTCCACAAACATATATGACAAACACACAGCCAACATTGTCCTCAATGGTGAAAAACTGAAAACATTTCCACTAAGATCAGGAAAAAGACAAGAGTGCCCACTCTCACCACTCTGATTCAACATAGTTTTGGAAGTTTTAGCCACAGCAATCAGAGAAGAAAAAGAAATAAAAGTAATCCAAATCGGAAAAGAAGAAGCAAAGCTGTCACAGTTTGCAGATGACATGATACTATACATAGAGAATCCTAAAGATGCTACCAGAAAACCTCTAGAACTAATCAATGAATTCGGTAAAGTAGCAGAATACAAAATTCATGCACAGAAATCTCTGGCATTCCTATACACTAATGATGAAAAATCTGAAAGTGAAATTAAGAAAACACTCCCATTTACCATTGCAACAAAAAGAATAAAATATCTAGGAATAAACCTAACTAAGGAGACAAAAGACCTGTATGCAGAAAATAATAAGAGACTGATGAAAGAAATTAACGATGTTACAAACAGATGGATAGATATACCATATTCTTCGATTGGAAGAATGAACATTGTGAAAATGACTCTACTACCCAAAGCAATATACAGATTCAATGTAATCCCTATCAAACTACCACTGGCATTTTTCACAGAACTAGAAAAAAAAAATTCACAATTTATATGGAAACACAAAAGACCCCGAATAGCCAAAG
>NC_041220.1:88434801-88462382 GCF_002837175.3 Physeter macrocephalus | reverse complement strand
GCTCAATATCAAAAAAACAAACAACCCAATCCAAAAATGGGCAGAAGACTTAAATAGACATTTCTCCAAAGAAGGTATACAGATTGCCAACAAACACATGAAAGAATGCTCAAGATCATTAGTCATTAGAGAAATGCAAATCAAAACTACAATGAGATATCATCTCACACTGCTCACAATGGCCATGATAAAAAAATCTACGAACAATAAATGCTGGAGATGGTGTGGAGAAAAGGGAATACAGTATGGAGGTTCCTTAAAAAACTACAAATAGAAATACCATATGACCCATCAATCCCACTATTGGGCATACACCCTGAGAAAACCATAATTCAAAAAGAATAATGTACCAAAATGTTCATTGCAGCTCTATTTACAATAGCCAGGAGATGGAAGCAACCTAAGTGTCCATCATTGGATGAATAGATAAAGAAGATGTGGCACATATATACAATGGAATATTACTCAGCCTTAAAAAGAAACAAAATTGAGTTATCTGTAGTGAGGTGGATGGACCTAGAGTCTGTCATACAGAGTGAAGTAAGTCAGAAAGAGAAAAACAAATACAGTATGCTAACACATATATATGGAACCTAAGGAAAAAAAAAATGGTCATGAAGAGCCTAGGGGTAAGACTGGAATGGAGATGCAGACCTTCTAGAGAATGGACTTGAGGATGTGGGGAGGGGGAAGGGTAGGCTGTGACAAAGTGAGAGAGTGGCATGGACATATATACACTACCAGACATAGAATAGATAGCTAGTAGGAAGCAGCTGCATAGCACAGGGAGATCAACTCGGTGCTTTGTGACCACCTAGAGGGGTGGGATAGGGAGGGAGGGAGGGAGGGAGACGCAAGAGGGAAGACATATGGGAACATGTGTATACGTATAACTGATTCACTTTGTTATAAAGCAGAAACTAACACAACATTGTAAAGCAATTATACTCCAATAAAGATGTTAAAAAAAAAAGAAATCAGGAACTTTCCTATGGAATTCAGAGATAAAAATGTGTAAACGAATGGCTGACAGGACCTTGAGGTATACAAATTAGTATGTTAGGAGCTTAGATGGGAGAGAGGTTGTCTCATGGTATAAGTAACATTTAAGCTGGCCTTAGATACCATTTTCTGTACTTGCCCCCTGCCCCCAGCATTACATTTATTTTTCTATTAGAGCACTCAACATTCTATGATGTAATTATCTAATATTTTCCTTTGTGGAGGTTTCTCTGATCATAAATAATTCCTCTCATCTCTACATTTGTATTTATTATCCCCTCATTTCTGCACTCACTTATAGATCTTTCAATGAGCCCTCTGTAATATTCTAAATATTGATAACAAATTCCTGGGCATCTTTTGTTTTTCTCTGAATATTATTCATAGTTTATGTAACTGAAACCTTCATACTCCCTGTTTTTTATTACTGATATTGGGGACTTGTATTTTTTCCTCTTTTTTCCTTGATTACTCTTGGTATGGTTTTATAATTTTAGTAATATTTTTAGAGGACTAACATTTAGTTTTGATCATTTCTTTTATTGTACACTCAATTTACATTAATCAAGTTTATATATTGCACGTTTAACTTTTATCCATTATTTTTTAACTGTTTCCTTCCTTTCACTTTATGGAGTTTGCTTTTTAAGTGAAAGCTCAGATATTCTATTTTCAACTTTTCTAACCTATTCATTTAAAACTCTAAAAGTTCTCTTTTTGTCATGCTGTAAGCCTCATCCCACAAATCTTGATATGCCTCCCTTCAATATCATTCAATTCAAAATATTTCCACTGATATTCAAAATGTAACTTTGATATTTTCAATGTAATATTCTTGTTCCCTGGTTTCTTAAAAAATATACTGGTAAATTCCAAGTGGAAAGAGGTTATTATTTTTTTGGTTTTTACATTTATTGTCTTTGATTTACCTTTATTGTCATTGAGTGCTCAATTCCTTTTGAGCTATTGAATGCTCTCTAAATAATGTTCATCCATTGATAATCATCAAATCTTGTTTAATATACCAGCATTGAACCAATTTTGGTAAATAGTCTATGTTCATTTGAAAATAAGTTGTACCCTCTTTTTATGAGATAATTCTCCTTATCAAGTGTTTAGAGAGATGTGCTAAACATTTCTAAATGTTGGCAAGGAGTTACTGCTCTGAGTACATTGGTTAACTTTTGCTTTATACTTTAAAGATATATTATATATATATATATATATATATACAATATATATACATTTATTTATCTCCCTCCCAAGAATATACATATATGTGTAGGTAGGTATGTATATATCACTTTTTGATTCTGAGAAGGTTTCTTGTCATAATGCCAAATTGTCTTTGTTAATATAACTAACTCAGATTTACTTTAGCTAGGGTTTGAATATTTAGTATTTATTTATTATTATTATTTTATCTTGCAATATCTTTATTGTTACAATGTATCCCATGTAGTTGAATATATTTGTTTTTTTTTCAAATCTGCCAACCTTAGTCTTCTATAATTATTGTAAAATACAAATATAGTCATAATGTTAATGACCATTTTCTTCTTTTTAATTTTCAATTTAACCCACCATTTTATTCCCCTTAGTCTCTCCTTTTTTGACTTCACTTGGGCTAATAAAATTAGTTGATTTTTCTGTTTTATCCTCTATCATCACATTAATGTCACATTATTTTATTGGTTTTCTTAAATAAGAATAAGTATCATTGAATAATGACAGTTTAATATAGAAGTTAGCAATTCAAGGTATGTTTTCTTTTTTCCAATCTTTCCACATGCATGTTATATATGAAGATGGTTTAATATTTTTTTCCTCTGATTTCTTTACATACTTTCTATGACTTACTTTCATTTCTTATTAACTCTATTTCTGACTTTATGTAATCTATTGCCAAAGCCCATGAAACTTATGAAAAGTGGTCATATAATGAGCAGTGGTCATATAATTGGCAGACTCTTCTGATTAATAGAATGCATAATTAAAGAGAAAGAGAGACTCAATTATTCTAGATTTTGAGTATCTGATAGTGTTTTTGCCACTGGGCTAGTTTTTTTTTCTTTGTTTTTTTTTTTTTTTTTTTTTGCTTAATCAAGACTTCTTAATGGGAGTTGCTTGAGAAAGGGTACGGAAGTTATTTAGTTGATATGTGGTACAAAAACAGTGTTTCTTCATAACATGAGAGGTTCCAAATCACTAGTGTCTCAAGCAATTAAAATTGGGAGACTCAGGAGTTCCCTGCTGGTCTAGTGTTTAGGATTCAGTGTTTTCACTGCTGTGGCCCGGGTTCAGTCTCTGGTCAGGGAACTGAGATCCTGCCAGCCACATGGCACAGCCAAAACAAACAAACAAACAAACAAACTGGGAGACTCAGTGAGCAAGAGTGTGCCATTGGAGAACAATATGTCTTCAGGCTTGCATTTTGTCTAATATTTCCTATTTGTCACTCGTATAAAATGCTGCTAAAAGTAACAGTCAGCATAACTAAATGAATCTTCTGATTTTTCCAAACATTTTCTTAAGAACTACAGGCTCAATGGTCCACCTCCTAAAATACAGCAAGTAACAGTTTTATTAAATGTTTTGGCATGACATAAGAAGTCACAAGTTTTCCAAATACTTAACTTTTATTATTTTTAGAGGCACTCTGCTTTAAGTTTCTTTATTATTTAAGATACAAACTATGATTCTGTAGAAAAAAGGTAGCTCAAAATACAAGAGCCAAATCTAAAAAGAAGTAGTTCTTCTCTCATATAACAGTCCAGTATAGATATATGAACCAGGGTATCTCTACCCACAAAACCATCCATGACACTTTCCTTCCATATTACTGCATTTGTCAACATGGTAAAATATGGTCCAAAATTTTCTGTGTTCTGTTTCTTCTAAGTCAGAAAGATGCAAAGTTGATGGTAAATAATAGACTTTTAAAAAATTATGAAATCTGTATATAACACCTCTATTCATATTCTATCAATAAGACTTTTTTACATCACTGTACATAGCTCATGCAATGATGAAAAATATAATCTCTAGATATATGGTCATCTGTACTACAAAATCTCAAGTTTTTTTTAAAAAAATATGAAAATGGATGATTTAGGAGTTATGTGGTTTCTGCATGACTAAAAAGCTCATCACTTAATTTGAAAAATAAAAGATAGATTCACAAAAACTAAAGACAAAACCAAAGGAATAGACTCTGCCCTTTTGTAAGAGGTTCAACAAAATCACATTGCAAGGGCATGAATGAATGAGGGGAAGTACTTTGTATTACTTTTACAATTTACTTCATGCAGCAATTGTTATTGAACAAAATTTACTTCAAAATCTCTTATTTTCCAAAAGTAATCACCATATTAAGATATAAAAAATAATGATTTCTAGTCTTGTATAAGTATAAATTATTAGTGGAATTTAAAAATTAATGTTGATATAATGGTGCATTCCTAATGTAGGAATAGTTTTTTAACTTTGTAGAAAACATCAGAAATGTATTAACCAGTCTCAATGACTACCTAATTTTAGAATTATATGTTAACATGTGAAATATATTTATACAATTTGAAGTATTTGTCTGAAATTTATTTAGATTACATATAATTTTTTCTCATTAAATGATTATTTATTATACTCCCACTTATAAATGGAATCCTAAATATCTATTGTTTTTTTCTTCATGTCCTTCAAAGTTTCATTATATCAAATAAATAGTCAAGACTAACACAATTAACAGGAATGTTTCTATTTCATTAGCCCCATGGATATTTAGTGATGTTAAACAATTAACTTTTAAATTAAGCATTTATTTCTTAAACAATTTATAATTTGCATTATCCCCAAATATAATCATTTTAAAGTGTTTTGGTAGAAGTTTTACCTTAATGTCTGCATTTTCCTTAAAAATTCTTGCCAAATTTATAAAACTAAAATCTTCACTTTCTAAAGAAACTGAACATTGCTGATGTTGGGGAAGACTTTTGGTTTTGTTTGCCATCTGGTTACCTTGGAAATAATACTCTTGTAAATAAATGCATTGCTGAGTTTGAAAATGTACCATGGAAACCAGGAAAGAAAAACTCACCTGTATGACAACAAGTTACTGAAAACGTAGGCACAGTGGGTGGGAGAAAGCCAGGAATATACATGTGTTCATTTATAATTTCTATTTTTTAGTGTAAAATTTTGAGATAATTAATGCATTATAATATTTATAATTGAAGGAAAGCCTGCCTTCTGTAATATCTTACCCTGCAGCAGAAGAGTAATAATACATTTATTACAATGATTAGAATCTTCCAGCACCAAGAGAGGACTTGGTCTTCAGAATGCTGTAATCAAGATTTCACATTATTTTTGCATTATCTTGAATATAATCATTTTAGGAAATATTGAAAATGCACAGACAAAATGTGAATTTCATAAAGAAATTCAGTTGCCTGCTTAACTTTTTGAGTTTACAATTTGGATATGTAATATTATAGTCTATTCAATTGCACTTATAAATCCCATATTTTAATAAAACTAAAGGTGTCCAGTGTGGTCAACAAAATTCTAAAGATGTCCCCATCTCCAAGTTATTCAATAAAACACTGATATAGGTAGGGTTATGAAAGGCTTTGCAGAGAGAGTGAAGGTTGTTATATAGCTGACCTTAAAATAGGGATATTATACTGGATTATCCTGATGGACCCAATGTAATCACATGAGCTATTAAAAGTGGAAGAGAAATGCAAAGGAGTGAGTCTGAGAGATGTGGCAGAAGAGGGAAGCAGCAAGACAGATGAGTCAAAAAGGGACTTCAGAGACATTTGGAGGCTCAGAAGTACTTAAACTTGGTTTTGGAGATGAAAGAAAAGGGCAACAAGCCAAAGATTTCAGGAGACCTCTTGAAGTTGAGAATGACTACCAATCTATAGCCCACAAAGAACCAGTAAGTTCAGCCCTACAATAAGAGTATAACATTGAACTCAGCCAACAACCTGGATGAGCAAGGAAACTGTTCTCACCTGGAGCCTCCAGGAAAGAACACTTTGATTTGGGCATTGAGGTACCCAGAGCAGATAACCCAGCAGAGCCCACTAATTTTCTGACATACAAACTCTGTGATAATAAATTTGTATTATTTTAAGTTTACAGTAATTTTGTTATGGTCTTACTAGAAAATCCTGATAACTTCTTTGGAATTTTAGGCAACCCAATTAATGGATTATTATGCTTTTCATTGCTAATTTATCCATTTTTTATGCATCATTGTGTTTATTAATTCATATAGAAAAATACATATGGAGAGAGTGAGGGAGAGAGGAAGAGAATCTTTCTATCATTTATCACAGTTGTAATTAAATACATATTTGTGTGCTAATTTCTTTTATTTTATATTTATGGATGCTGCTGGATAGAATGCTCCATAAGAAATTTTGTCTTTTATTGTTCACCACTATATATGAAGGACCAAGCCAAGATCTGGAAATTGATATTGTTTGCTGATTGATATAATGAATTAATGAATAAGAGGGTGGAGTCAAGATGGTGGTGTGGGAAGATGTGGACTTAGTGTGTCCCCACAACTAGGGCACCTGCCAGCTGCTGGTGGGGGACTCTGACATGTAAGGATATGGGAGGAACCCCAGAGTGAAGTGGTAAGATGCAGGGGGACTGAGGGGGGAGAAGTGGAGGCCAGACAGGATCACCACACCTGAGGCTGGGGAAGATCAGGAGAAGAAGTTGGGAGAGACTCTCTGGGAAGAGCAGGAGAGGAGCATAGGGTGATTGCCTGGCCCACTTGGGCACAGGGAGCCTGATGAACTCCCAGGCCAATCCCCATCCCTCAAAAAGCCCTCCAGGTCATGTGGGTCCTTGGGGGCACAGAAAGGAGGCTGAGAGGAGAACAGGAGAGGCAGGCAGGAGGGGCCCTCTGGAAGGAGTGGATGAGGAGAGGATGGCGATTGCCCTGCCCACTTGGGCATGGTGAGCATGCTAAGCTCCCAGGCCAATCCACTGTCCTCCAAACCCCCCTCCAGGCCACATGTGGGTCCTTGGGGGCATAGGAGGGAGGCTGGGGAGATCAGGAGAGGCAGGCAGGAGGGGTCCTCGCAGACCACAGACTGAAAGAGCAGGAGAAGAGAGGAGGGCATTTGCCCCACCCACTCGAGAACAGGAAGGTTGCTGGGCTCCCAGGTGAGGTCCCCTGCCCTCTGAGACCAGGGGTGGGGGGCATGCCTGGGTCCTTCTGTTCTTTGAGCCTAAGCCACAGCCCCCACAGCCCCCAGGGTCTTTTCCAGGCTGTGGGTCCTGAGCATTGGCCCCACCCACCACCCAAACCTCACCCTTGCTTAGGACCCGCCCCCCACAGCCAAGGCTTTTCCTCCCACATCTTTTTTCTTCTTTTCCCTCCTCCTCTTTTTTACTATTAAGATACTGATATACCTTCCGGTTGTTGATTCATCAATATTTTTATTTTCAAATTCTTTCTAATATATCTATTAGTTTCCTAGTCTAATTTTATTTTTTATTTTGTTATTGTTCTCTTTTTTTTTTACCACACCACGAAGCTTGAGGAATCTTGGTTCATGAGCCCAGGGTTGTGCGGAAACTCCTGTGGTGGGAGTTCTGAATCTGAACCACTGGACTAACAGAAAACCTCAGACCCCAGGGAATATTAATTGGAGTGAGGTCACACAGAGGTCCTCATCTCAGCACCAAGACCCAGCTCTACCCAATAGCCTACAGACTCTAGTATTGGAAGCCTCAGATCAAACAACCAGTAAAACAGAAACACAATCCCACTCATTAAAAAAAAAAAAGAGAAAGCAAAAAAATATGTCACAGATGAAGGGGCAAGGTAAAAACCCACAAGACCAAATAAATGAAGAGGAAATAGGAAATCTACCTGAAAAAGAATTCAGAGTAATGATAGTAAAGATGATTCAGAAACTCAGAAAAAGAATAGAGGCATGGATTGAGAAAATACAAGAAATGTTTAACAAAGATCTAAAATAACTAAAATACAAACAAACAGAGACAAACAACACAATAACTGAAATGAAAAATACACTAGAAGGAATCAATAACAGAATAACTGAGGCACAAGAACAAATAAGTGAGCTGGAATACAAAATGATGGAAATAACTGCCGAGGAGCAAAATAAAGAAAAAAGAATGAAAATAATTGAAGACAATCTCAGAGACCTCAGGGACAACACTAAACACACCAACATTTGAATTATAGGGGTCCCAGAAGAAGAAGAGAAAAAGAAAGGGTCTGAGAAAATATTTGAAGAGATTATAGTTGAAAACTTCCCTAACATGGGAAAGGAAATAGTCACCCATGTCCAGAAGCACAGAGAATCCCATAACGGATAAAGCCTAGGAAAAACAGACCAGGACACATATTAATCAAACTTACAAAAATTAAATTCAAAGAAAAAATATTAAAAACAGCAAGGGAAAATATAATAACATATGAAGAAATCCCCAGAAGGTTATCAGCTGATTTTACAGTGGAAACATTTCAAGCCAGAGGGAGTGACAGGATATACTTAAAGTGATGAAAGAGTAAACCTACAGCCAAGAATACTCTACCCAGTAAGGATCTCATTCAGATTGGATTCAGAAGTCAAAAGCTTTTCAGACAAGCAAAAGCTAAGAGAATTTAGCACCACCAAACCAGCTTTACCACAAATGCTAAAGAAACTTCTCTAAGCAGAAAAGAGAAGAGAAGGAAAAGACCCACAAAAACAAACTCAAAACAATTAATAAAATGGTAATAGGAACATACATATCGATAATAACCTTGAATGTAAATGGATTACATGCCCCAACCAAAAGACACAGACTGGATGAATGGATACAAAAACAAGACCCATATATATGCTGTCTACAAGAGACCCACTTCAGACCTAGGGACACATACAGACTGAAAGTGAAGGGATGGAAAAAGATATTCCATGCAAATGCAAATCAAAAGAAAGCTGGAGTAGCAATACTCATATCAGATAAATAGACTTTAAAATAAAGACTGTTACAAGAGATAAGGAGGAACCCTACAAAATGATCAAAGGATCAATCCAAGAAGAAGATATAACAATTATAAATGTTTATGCACCCAACATAGGAGCACCTCAATACATAAGGCAAATGCTCACAACCATGAAAGGGGGAATTGACAGTAACACAATAATAGTAGGGGACTTTAACACCACACTTACACCAAGGGACAGATCATTCAAACAGAAAATAAATAAGGAAACACAAGCTTTAAATGACACAAAAAACCAGATATATCTAATTGATATTTATAGAACATTCCACACAAAAGTGGGAGAATACACTTTATTCTCAAGTGTACACGGAACATTCTCCAGGATAGATCTCATGTTGGGTCACAAATCAAGCCTCAGAAAACTTAAGAAAATTGAAATCATATAAAGCATCTTTTCTGACCACAATGCTATGAGATTAGAAATCAATTACAGGAAAAAAAAGTGTAAAAATATAAATACATGGAGGTTAAACAGTATGCAGCTAAATAACCAAGAGATCACTGAAGAAATCAAAGAGAAATAAAAAAAAAATAGAAACAAAAGACAATGAAAACACAATGACCCAAAACCTATGTGACATAACAAAAGCAGTTCTAAGAGGGGAGTTGATAGCAATTCAATCTCACCTCAGGAAACAAGAAAAATTTCAAATAAACAAAGTAACCCTACACTTAAAACAACTAGGGAAAGAAGAATAAAGAAAACCCAAAGTCAGTAGAAGGAAATAAATCATAAAGATCAGGGCAGAAATAAATGAAATAGAAACAAAGAAAACAAGAACAAAGATCAATAAAACTAAAAGCTGGTTCTTTGAGAAGATAAACAAAATTGATAAACCTTTAGCCAGACTCATCAAGGAAAAAAGGTAGAGGATGCAAATCAATAAAATTAGAAATGAAAAAGGAGAAATCACAACTGACACTGCAGAAATACAAAAAATTATGACACTACAACAAACAACTATATTCCAATAAAATGGACAACCACTAAGAAATGGACAATTTCTTGGAAAGGTACAATTTTCCAAGACTGAACCAGGAAGAATTAGAAAATATAAATAGATCTATAACAAGTAATGAAATTGAAACTGCAATTAAAAGTCTTCCAACAAACAAAGTCCAGGACCAGATGGCTTCACAGGCAAATTCTATCAAACATTTAGAGAAGAGCTAACACTGATCTTTCTCAAACTGTTCCAAAAAATTGCAGAGGGAGAAACACTCCTAAATTCATTCTATGAAGCCACCATCACCCTTTCAGCAAAACCAGAAAAATATATCACAAAAAAATAAAATTATAGACCTGTATCTCTGATGAACACTGATGCAAAAATCCTGAACAAACTACTAGCAAACAGAATCCCACAGCACATTAAAAGGATCATCCACCATAATCAAGTGGGATTTAACCCAGGGATGCAAGGATACTTCAATAAACACAAATCAAACAATGTGATACACCACATTAACAAATTAAGTACTAAAAACCATATGATCATCTCAATAGATGCAGAAAAAGGTTTTGACAAAATTCAACACCGATTTATTTTAAAATCTCTCCAGAAAATGGGCATAGAGGGAACCTACCTCAATGTAATAAAGGCCATATATGACAAACCCACAGCAAGCATCATACTCAATTTTGAAAAATGGAAAGCATTTCCACTAAGATCAGGAACAAGACAAGGATATCTACTCTCACCATTATTATTCAACATAGTTTTTGAAATCTTAACCACAGCAATCAGAGAAGAAAAATAAATAAAATGAATACAAATTGGAAAAGAAGAATTAAAACTCACTGTTTGCCGATGACATGATATTACACATAGAAAATCCTAAAGGTACCACCAGAAAATTTCTAGAGCTCACCAATGAATTTGGTAAGGTTGCAGGATACAAAATTAATATACAGAAATCTCTGGCATTTCTATAGACCAACAATGAAAAATCAGAAAGAGAAATTAAGGAAACACTCCCATTAACCACTGCAACAAAAAGAATAAAATAACTAGGAACAAACCTGCCTAAGGAGGTGAAAGACTTGTACTCAAAACTATAAAACACTGATGAAAGAAATCAAAGATGACATAAACAGATGGAGAAATATACCATGTTCTTGGATTGGAAGAATCAATATTGTGAAAATGACTATACTACCTAAAACAATCTACAGATTCAGTGCAATCCCTCTCAATCTACCAATGGCATTCTTCACAGGATTAGAACAAAAAATCTTCCAATTCATATGGAAACACAAAAGACCCCAAATAGCCAAAGTGATCTTGAGAAAGAAAAACATAACTGGAGGAATCAGGTTCCCTGACTTCAAACTATACCACAAAGCTACAATACTCAAGACAGTATGTTACTGGAACAAAAACAGAAATATAGATCAGTGGTACAGGATAGAATGTCCAGAGATAAACCCATGGACCTATGGTCACCTTATTTTTGATAAAGGGGGCAAGAATATACAATGGAGAGAAGACAGCCTCTTCAATAAGTGGTGCTGGGAAAACTAGACAGCTATGTGTAAAAGAATGAAATTACAACACTACCTAACACCATACAGGAAAATGAACTCCAAATGCATTAAAGACTTAAATGTAAGACCAGACACTAGAAACTTTTAGAGGAAAAGATAGGAAAAACACTCTTTGACATAAACCACAGCAAGATCTTTTTTGACCCACCTCCTAGAGTAACAGAAATAAAAACAAAAATAAACAAATAGGATTTAATTAAACTTAAAAGCTTTGGCACAGCAAAGGAAACCATAAACAAGACAAAAAGACAACCCTCAGAATGGGAGAAAATATTTGTAAATGAAACAACAGACAAAGGATTAAACTCCAAAATATACAAACAGATCATGGAGCTCAATATCAAAAAAACAAACAATCCAATTAAAAAATGGGTGGAAGACCTAAATAGACATTTCACCAAGGAAGATATACAGATGGCCAAGAGGCATATGAAAAGCTGCTCAACATCACTAATTATTAGAGAAATGCAAATCAAAACTACAGTGAGGTATCACCTCATACTGGTCAGAATGGCCATTATCAAAAAACTTTAAACAACAAATGCTGGAAAGGGTGTGGTGAAATAGGAACCCTCCTTCACTGTTGGTGGGAATGTAAATTGATACAATCACTATGGAAAACAGTGTGGTGGTTCCTTAGAAAACTAAAAAGAGAACTACCATATGACACAGCAATCCTACTACTGGGCATATACCCTGAGAAAACCATAATTCAAAAAGAGACATGCACCAGAATGTTCACTGCAGCACTATCTGCAATAGCCAGGACATGGAACCAACCTAAATGTCCATCAACAGATGAATAGATAAAGATGTGGCACATATATACAATGGAATATTACTCAGCCATAAAAAGAAACAAAAGTGAGTTATTTGTAGTGAGGTGGATGGATCCAGAGTCTGTCATACAGAGTGAAGGAAGTCAGAAAGAGAAAAACAAATACTGTATGCTAACACATATGTATGGAATATATATATAGATAGATAGATAGATAGATAGATAGATAGATAGATAGATAGATAGATATAGTTGCCGAGCAGGAATAAATAGGTAGATATAGAGAAAGAACTTGATGTCATAGGGTGGGAGCACAAAGCTGGGGTGAAGTGAAAGTAGCATCAACATATATATACTACAGAATGTAAAATAGTTGGCTGGTGGGAAGCAGCAACATAGCACAGGGAGATGGTCTCATGCTGCTGCTATGACCTTGAGGAGTGGGATAGGGAGGATGGGAGGAGGCTCAAGAGGGATGGGATATGGGGACATGTGTATGCGTATGGCTGATTCACTTTGTCATGCAACAGAAGCTAACATGGAGTTGTGAATCAATTATACTCCAATAAAGATCTATTAAAAAATGAATTAAGGAATAATTGGTGGAAACATACTTTATAAAATTATAGAGAGTATTTTCTGCACTCAAGAAATTTACAATTGTGTTAGAGACTATATACCCAAATAAATATGAGGAAAAAAAGATATGATCTGTAAGTTCTATGAATATAGAGAAAACAGTAAAGCCATAAGATTTTGGAGAAGGTAGTGACTATACCTGGTAAGTATGATAAGAAAAGGTTTTTCAAGTGATGGTAAACATTCCCCTAATCAAACAGTATAGGATGGATAGGGTATTGATAATCAGACTTGTTAGTGACAGTGACAAAACAGTAGAAAGTTCATGAATGAACTTTTGAATATGTTTTAAGAGTATTGTTTATAATTGTCATTGGGAGATTGAATGGTTTTATATCTTAAGGGTCTTTAATCAGATGACATGGACTTTTGAACAAAGCCCTATCCAAAAAAATCTTATAGTCTAGATGTAGGTAGAGGACAGTATAGACATCTAATATAATCTAAAATAAAATATTTCATATCAGTCAAAGAACAGAAGTGTGTTCTGCAGTATCTCTACAAGTAGGAGAAGCCTATCATGGTATACTCCATAGGAAAATGGGGACAAGTTTAGGCAGAAAGTTGGTGGTTCTTGAAAGTGAAGCTTCCATTCATTCATTGGCTTTTGATTCTTCCAAGATTTTAATAATATTTCTTTTCTTTTAATTTGCTGATGAAAATTTTTTAAATTATATTTTAACAGTATATTTATTCTTACATATTTTAAATACTTGTATAAGGCACAGAATGGAGCCAATAATGTCATATAATACATGGCTAATTGATCATTATTTGCCTTTTCTGTTTTTCTTGCTAATGCAGATACTTCTTAATGTAGTCTCCCTTTTCATCCTGATCTTAACCATCTCTTTAATCCAGCCTCAGTTTCAGGAGAGAGTTGGTTTCTAAATGATAGTGTCCAATAATTACGAGCAGTGTTCTATAATTTTCTATATAACTACTTCTGTAAAATAATTGAAATTTAATTTTATATTTGCAACAGTTGTTAGAGTTTATGGCCACATATTTGGAATTTTGTACAGTAATACTTTGTTAGCTTATCTATTCATTTAATTACATTTCACTTTTCCTTAAATAGATTGCACACTCCCTGAAACTCTAGAACATGTTTTATTTTTCTGTATATGCAGAGAGGTAGATACATGTTGACTATTTCCTTTCAGACACTCATAGATAGTTCCTGTTTGGCTGTCAAGTGCCTATGGATGTGTCAAATCCCATTCACCCCATTGGTAAGAGATAGATTCCTATCCTATGATTATGGGGATGGCCAAATACATGACATCAGACACTAGACAGATGAGATTGATATTTTTAGTCACATATACTCAGAGCCCCAGGGACAAGAACACTGCATTGCTACAAAGGGTCCCACCGGGGTTGCCCTTGAGAACAGAGTAAAAAATCAAGGGCAAGAGAGTGTCAAGAGAGTCAGGGACCTCTGGTTCCCATGGGTGGATACGATTAGCTTGTTTGTATAATCCCATGGTCAGGCAGGGAGCTGAAGCCCACTTCTCAGTGATAAGCATGAACAGTGTCTGGTTCCCATGGATAGGAATTTTGTTTGGCTAGGGGACTTAGCTGTGGAAACAGAGCAGGAAGGGGAGCTTGTGGTTAGACTGCTCCAGGTCCACCTGATTTTCCCCACATATCAAGGTGCAAATTATATTTGGTCTTACTTTTAGAACTTATATCACTGGGTGTCAGCAAATGATTTTTTGGGCTGTGGAAATTACTCATTGTGATGTGCTGTTGATTTCTATCCTATATATATCATGCCAAGGCACGTTCTTCATTGGTGCCCTCAGACAACTGAGAGAGCACAAGCGGAAAAACCAGCTGTGTTTTCCTCACATGCTATTTTGAGAAAGACATAGACTACTTCTCCAATGTAAACTCTTGGAGATTGTCCAACCATAAGGATATCAAAATTGGATCTCCTAGGAGAGAGCTTCAGCATCAAATGCTGTTACGCTACTCACTAAACCTGATATTTAAAAGACTCCACAGTTTGGCTAAAACTTAATATTTTAGCCTTGTTTCTCACCTTTGTGAAACCTGTATAATCTATTCAAATTTCTTCCTTTGTTATCTCCCAAACACATTTTGATCTTTCCTGACCTTAGGTCAAATATGATTAGGCTTCCATCATTAGTTAAAATTCTTACTGTATGAATGATCTCTCTGGTCCTTATTTTTCTTGTCTATGAAAGAGAGAAATAATATTATACACTTTGTTTTCTGTTGTGAAAATTAAATAAAAGAGTGGATCTAAATTACTCATCACAGGGTTATACATATAAATGTTTGATAAATATTATGAATACCATTTCTGTCAATACAGTCCTGATTTATAGAAAAAGCTTGAGGGAGGATTAATTATGGCATTGTCATTGCTTACTTACAGTAACATTTTATCACTAAAACATAAATTTTTCATATAGTCACATAATGGAAAATTTAACCATTAAAAATTGCATGAAATTTAAATGCATATAATGTCTCTTGAAAACATTAGCACTAAAAATTGTTTATTTATATTATAGAAGAAAAAGTAAAATAAAAAGTTTACCAAAGAGAATGTGATGAAAACCCCAGGTTAAGGGTTGTCTACATAGAAAAATAAAACCTGAAAAGATATACAATAAAATGTTTTTCTTTATATAAGTAGATTATGCTGGTTTTGCTTATTTTCCATTTTCTAATTTTATAAAATATATCATCATATTATTCTAATACATTATTGAAGCCTTACCAGATCATCTTACTTTCTGGACATGGCACTTTCCTTTGAATTGTGAAAGATTTTTGTTGTCTGTTTCAGCCACACATCAATAATCCATATGCTCTTCAGTTTTGTCTGTGTTGTAGAGATGTCATGATCATCCATGACAATATAACATACTAAAAATATGACTTAAAATAGTTATTACAGGGCTTCCCTGGTGGCGCAGTGGTTGCGCGTCCGCCTGCCGATGCAGGGGAACCGGGTTCGCGCCCCGGTCTGGGAGGATCCCACGTGCCGCGGAGCGGCTGGGCCCGTGAGCCATGGCCGCTGGGCCTGCGCGTCCGGAGCCTGTGCTCCGCAATGGGAGAGGCCACAACAGAGGGAGGCCCGCATACCACAAAAAAAAAAAAAAAAAAAAAAAATAGTTATTACACTATATTATTATGTGGCTTCAGAATCTAGGTGGTATTTTTACTGGGCAATTCTGGGTGTCAACTGGAGTTACATGACAGACTTCAGAGAGCAGTTGGGCTGAGCTGGAGGATCCAAGACAGCTTGCTCATATGTGTGTCTGGCATGATATTACAGATGTCTGGGAGACTGGGTTCAGCTGTCCCCATCACCCATGTAGTATCAGGGGCTTTTCATGTCATCTCTTAGCAGGATATTCATATTTCTAACATGCTGGGTTAGGGAATCCCTGAGATCAAACTGGAAGCTACCAGTCCTCTTAAAATTCTGACCTCAAACTGCCATAACATTATTTCCACCATCCTCTGTTGATTGCACACTCACAGATCAGTCTAAATTCAAGAAGAGAGAAAATAAATCTCACCTCTCAATGGTAGGAGAATATATTATTTTTGACCTAACCTCTAATTTTCCAGAGGAAGGAAACTGAAATTTTATTATAATTCTGATAAAATTTTGGTATTTTTTTAGTGCTTTATATTATACGTGCACTTTACTGTGGATTAGTTCATTATCTCTTTAGATATTTAAATATTTACAACAAACACAAAAAAGTTACTACTACTATATTACCAGTTTGTGGTGTTTGAGATGTTCTGATAAATAGTACCATTTTCCTTTTCAGAGTTCTACACTGATCGAGACACAAAGGATCAGTAGATGAAGACTAGAAAACAACAGCTTTATAATTGGAAAATATGATATTGAAGAATAAGGCTCATATCTGGACATTATTAGTTTCATAAAATTAGTCAAACTGACTCATGAAAGGAGTGACAGCCATTCCCTGTAAGGCAGAAAGTAGAGCAGAGCGTATGTTGTCTGTTTTCTAGCCTGCTTTCAAGAGAACTAAGAGAATTAGGATAGGTTTCACATGCCAATTTTCTCATTTCTCTTCCCCAGGAAAGGATTGTGTATCTTGATGAAATGATGCCAAAGAATGAAAAGGAGTGAGCATAAGGCAACCGTACCCAGACACATGAAAATTTTGCCAATGAGAATACCAAGAATCAAAGAAGTTAAAAGATGTTTGCAAGATTTCAAAAGTAGAGAGTTGCAGATTGAGACCTTGAATCTAGACCTTCTAAGCCCAGTTCTGCAAGGTATTTGCAGAAATGAATTTCTGTTGCTTACAAGCCACCAGTCTATGGTATTTTGTTATATCACGCCAAATGGACTAAGATAGTTTTTCTTAATGCAATCACTTAATTTATCTTGGTGGTATGTGTCAGTCTATAAAGTGATTGCAGAAATGTGTAGACCATTAGTTGCTACGTATTAGAACACTTAGGGCAATGCTCCCCCAGTGTGTGTCTGTGGCAACATTTGCTCAAAACAATGCCAAAAAGAGGATTTAGGTAGAAAATTCTAAGTTATTTCTAAATTTTCCTCATTATTTTAACAGATGTTTTTGTGATCAAACTTTCTCCAATAGAAAATTTGCAATGGCAGCTCCATGAAGTTTGAAATTGAACTCAGAATAGTTTTAGAATTTAAACTAGTTTCATCTTTAGTGCTTTAAATGCCATGGACTTTTATGACTTTACTCATATGTTTACCTGCATAAGGATTCCAGCCACAAATATTGGAAATATAAAAAATGATATTTATAAGAAGGGTTGAAGTTTATCTGTCTTTTAAACTTTGTCCATAATTTTTAAAAAGGAGTTATGTTCCATTTATGCTATTTTTTTTCAGATTCATCCCTTGCTACGTGAAGATTTTATATCTGTATGCTTATCTATATCTATACACACACAAGGAAGTAGAGATAGAGTAGAAGGGAAAAATAAGCAGGAAAAAGTGTCTCAAAGCCAATCATTTAAAATGTTTAAGTTTGGGGAAATTCCCTGGCAGTGGTTAGGACTTGGCACTTTCACTGCTGGGGCCCGGGTTCAATCCTGATTGGGGAGCTAATATCCCTAAGGCAGCGCAGCAAAAAAAAAAAAAAAAAAAATTGTTTAAGTTTGTATTAGAAGAGAGTGAAACTATTGAACAACATCTAAGTTGATTTGGTAGCCAGCATTCTAAAGGTCACTGTGTTGGAATTATGTAGTCTGTAAATATGATACATCACGAATATTGGATCAACGTTTTTTGTAAAACTTTCCATCATTCTTTTAAAAATAGATATCCAAGTAGGTGATATATAACCATCACTAGGTATTGACAGGAAAGAGTTGGGGTCCAGCGGACACCAGAGATTAGTCAATGAGATATTTATAGTATTTATTATAAGACTAAGTTTTACAGATCTGTGCCATCTTTGACAATCTGACTGCTGTTTTCTAAACATATTACACTTGATGTTTTTTGGGGTGTGTGTGCGTGTGTGTGTGTTAAGGAGAAAGCAAGCAATATACCATCTAGAGGGAATAGTTGGAAGGAAAATCCTCTATCAAGATTATTTGTGTCTTGGGATCTCTTAACGACTGATGGAGATTTCAGTTTCAGTGCTGTGAAGGCATTATGTATACACAGGCAAGATCATTGTCCGATTTTTCTCTCATTGATAAAATTTTTCAATTTAAGGGGTCACAGATGGAGCAGGACAGCAACCAGAAAAAAACCAGAAGTGGGAAAAAGTTTAGAGGGCAGGGCATGTACTGAGAATTGAAACTACAGAACTAGACTCCTATTCTCAAGTCTAGCTCAAGGTAGAGTTAAAACCTGGGTGTACATGAGAATGAAACTGGGAATCACAACAGGGGCTGGAGTAAATTAAGATAGTTTAAGTTACTGTTTTCAACTTCCCCAGGCTCATGTTTATTGATTAGCAAATGGATTGTGCCCAAGTGGATAGGATGGCACAAGCACAAGGTAATGGATATTCAGTGTTAGCAAAGTCAAAACTATAACTCCTTGAAGAGAAACTTTGAAGGATATATTCCATGCATAATAGGTTACATTTCTGCTCTCCACCAACCCAAGATGCAGACAAAGTTCTCCTACCCAGGAGCAGCACTATTTTGTTCCTCAGCATGGGAGCAAGTAGATTGGATCTACTTAGACACTTAGACTTGAAAGGACAAAAACTGCCTAGTGCCTTATATCCTTTTTGGTGTTTTATTTTCCATTAAAAAAATATCTAAAAATCAAGTAATATTGTGTTCAGGTAAGACGTTGAGGGAAAGATACTTTAGACTCAGGAAAACAGAGAGTTTTTTTAGAGTAGAAAGAGGATAGACCTTGAAGGCTGAGGTTTATTTTACTGGTTATGGAATAAAATTGGGAAAGTTATTTAATGCTTAAGATCTACAGATTGTACTTATTAGGATTAATAAAGCTTTATTGGCCTTTTTAAGTAAAATTCAAGCAAGAAGTGCATACAGTGAAATCAGTAAATGTCAGTTTACTCTCTGATTTATTTTGTTTTCTGATGCTCAAGTTAGCCTCCAGGAAGTCCAGCTCTTCAGTGTAGCCTGTGCTGACTGGTGCTGAAGGTCGTCTCTGCATTTTTTGGAAGTCAGTGGAAAGAAGCAGATATCACCACCTGATGTGTTCTTGAAGTGATATAGAATTGGAAATATAAGTGACTCAATATAAATAACCATGGTATAAAGTGAAAGGAGAGACCCTAATTTACTCCTAAAATTACCTTCGTATATGTAAATATAAATGTAATTATTGTGCTTCATTGGATGATTCTAATTTTCAAATAAAATGAAATGAAATTAGGGCAATGAAAGTCTGGTGTTGTCATTTCCCATTACAAAACTGTTAAATATAAATCTTTCCCGTCAACCGTTCACTCAAATAAAGAGAAGGAAAGGGAGAGAGAGAATGAGATAATGAGAAAAAAAAATATTTGTAGACAGTTTATAAATCTTCAGTAGAAGAATAACGTTTTTATAATGGCCTATGGAACTTTGTTCATTTAGAAGGTACTTAAATTAAAATGTGCACAATACTATAAATTGTTGCAAAGTAAATGTTTCTCCTTGCTAATGATTATAGCTACCATTTATGGAATGCTTATTACATGGCAGGCAGAGTACAAAGCATTTTATATTTTCACACAATTCCCCCTACAAACCTCCCTGAAAAAGGTATTTTAATATTTCTAGTACTCAAGTGAGAAACATAAAACTTAGAGCAGATGTGTAACTTATATAGCTTAAAGCCATATATCTATTAATACTAGATCCTAATTTCTATCTGAATGACCTGGAAGCCATTACATTTTTTTTAAGAAAAGACTCTATTTCTTGAAAGGATTTATGATGATACATGAGATGCACAGATGATGACTTTATGATGATACATGAAAGAGAGAGAGATACATGTGTTACTTACTAATGATTTATGACATAAACAACTTTTTGTCATTTATTCGTGGTATTTATTTATGGCATGAGGGCAAAGGCTTATGTCAATTATCCCCCTCAACACATATTTCAGCCAAAATCAACTATTTGCTCCCTCCCTTTTATAGGCCAGATTTTGAAGAGATTTCTTCCCTTTCAAATATCACATGTCAGATTCCTACATATAATTTTAAAATCATCCCATAAAATAAATCTTTCATAAATCTTCCCTGCGATTTTTGAGGTGACCAGCACATACTTCTTTAAGTGTATACAGAATTTTAAAAATATTGCTATGTTACCCATCTTAGCTTCCATCGTGACTTTATGTACTGCTCATCTCCCTTACTCTTCCAATGCTCTTTGTTGGAAGAGTTTGTGCTGTAGTAATCATTTAAAAATATGTATATACAGTTTTGACTCCCCTGTCTTGCACACAGATTATTCAGTAAAGACAGGTGTTGTGGTGGTAAACACAAGCATAGTTCATGAAAACTTTGAACCTAAGTTTTCACGCATGGCAAGATTGCAAACAGATTCTTTAAAGTTGGGAGTAATCCCACAAATTGATCTGATTAATGAATGTGAGGAGAAGACACATGTCACTTTCTAGGTGGAAGGCAGCACACAATCTGCCATGCCCACTTCCATCTGTCAGGGCTCCAGGCTTATGGTCCTTGTTTAGATAAAAATAACCCCCCCTCAAAAAAATCGGATAACTGCGCTCATAGACCACATTGCTACCTTTTCCAATATTAATGAGCCTGGAATCAGACGTGGCTCTATCTCCTTTACACTTTGACAAGACAATACCTGGCCACCTTCTCTGAATGTGCTGTGACAAGAGAAACATTTTGAGGCACAACAGCTTTACATTTTCCACCTGAA
Source organism: Physeter macrocephalus (assembly GCF_002837175.3). Classification (NCBI taxonomy): domain Eukaryota; kingdom Metazoa; phylum Chordata; class Mammalia; order Artiodactyla; family Physeteridae; genus Physeter; species Physeter macrocephalus. The sequence continues at coordinate 88,440,962 of NC_041220.1, read as the reverse complement.
AGCCAACTTACAAGGTTCTTTGGAGTCAAAAGTCCAGGGTGTATTTATTTCATCCTTTTTATACATAATTTGATTTATTTGTAGCCTTCAAGTTATATTTTTTCCCCCGGCCTGATTTGCAATTTTCAACATACTGTGTGCAGCTAGGACTTGTTATGACAAAAAGATGTGTTTAAATATGCAATTGTTTTAGTAGCTCACTTATGTCCTTGTAGCTCAGTTTAATCTTGTCAGACATAATGTAGATAATTATGGCAGCAAAAATACAAATTAATTACATATCCTCTTGATTTCTGATGTTGTGCTACCCTACAATGCAATGAGGTTTTGATTTCACACTTAAAAATCCTTAATGAATAATCCTCAGTTCCATTTACACAAAGCTAAAGAAATAAAAAACACGTTTTATTATTCTTTAGAAGTTTAATTTTAAAGCAATTTTAAAATAAGTATTAAACTAGTTGTACTAAAAATATCACAGACTTGGAGTACAAATGTAATCATGTCAACATACACAACAGGTTGGGAATCGTGAATCTGGTTTATATGACACATTTATCCTACTATTCTAGCACTCTGAAAGATGCCATTATATAAAATAATTTCAATTGAAATTCACTTTTAAAATAACTATGGCATAGTTTTAAGTAAATTAACTACTAATGTGTTCAAGAATATGGATTTTTTTTTGTTTTGCATTTTCTCATCATAGTATAAAATGGAATCCATATGGCACAATGATTTATAGGAGGGGTTGGCCAATTCATTGCCTTTTCTTTTAATTAAAGTTTTATTGGAACTTGGGCATGCCCGTTAATTTACATATTATCTATATGTACATTCAGAATTGATTCACAGTTAAACCTAACCGTAACCCTAACACTAACCCTACACTGACCAAGGGTTAGAGTTGAGTAGGGCAGAGTTGAGTAGTTTATGACAGAGACCATATAGTCCAAAAGCATAAACTATTTATTACCCAGTCCTTTACACAAAAAGTTTGTTGACCTCTCATTTAGAATATGAGCATCGAGTCAAAAAACATAGTTCTGCCATTTTATAGCTTATAATGGCCAAATTACGTAGCTTTTCTTTAAACTTCATTTTAAAATTTTCATCTATAGTTTTATCTCTACATTTTAAATTTATAATCTAAAGATTATAATACTACCTGTATCAAGCTAATCTGATGTTTAAATGGAAGAAGGTATATACATTGTTTAGTCTGCTGTCTGGTACAGAGAAATTGCTTAATAAAGATCACATTGTTATTATTGATGCTGTTTTTGTTCTTGTTATGTATGACCTTTCTTCATAGGACTGCCTGAGCAACATCCACTTGTATATACATTATTAGATTGTCAATGTTTACATAATGTAAATTATGAAATTATTAATGTAGTTCCCACATATTCAAAGAGACTCTCTTAGTGTGTTATTATATGTATTAGAGTGTTATAGAAGTATATCATTTTAAAAATCTATATTTCTGAGGTTAAAACATTTACAAGAGATTTTCTGAGCACAGAGTTGACATGTTCAGCACCTGTAAAATGTAGGTCATATATAGGTTGTGACTTTGAACACATAAAGATCAATTTGGTAATGCATATTCATTCAAATCTCCATGAAAGGATTAAATAAATGAATAGTTTCCTAATGAAGGTTAGGCTTCCTCCTTCCTCCCTACAGAGTATAACCTAAATATAAACTGAAACCCTGTAAAAAAGAGAGTCTCTAATGCCAAATAAGAGTGCGTCTCTAATGCCATTTTTAAACAATTTTATGGCTTGACAAAGGGCCTTATACATTCATTTTCTCTTCTAAAGAATTAAGTTTATCCTGCACATCATTCTTTGCACAGATGTCCAAAGGGTTTGCTGCACTGAGGTGCTCTGGTTTAAGGTTTCCTTCTCCTGCTGTCAGTGAGAAGTATATGCACAGGTCATTTCTAGGGATAGGATACAAAGGACTAAGCTCACAGTGGACACAGGGGCAGACCTAGAGGAACATCACTGTGGCATGCTGCATGGATAGAGATGAATGCAATATTATGGATATTTTTCACATATCTAAATTTTGAAATCCATAGCTAAACCTAGGCAGTTTATAGACAATGGATGCTGAATTTTTTCAAAAGTTGGAATATAAACTTTTGATCTTTCTATATTTAGGTCATTTGCATATAAGTAATGTCTTCACTTCTTGAAATTGCCCGAACAATTTCTTTCTTCTTGGCAAAATTTCCATTACCCCTGATGAAACAATGATAGTCTGTCATTTCTTTATTAATATTTCCACTAAACTATTTATCTAAACTGTTTTGCAAATACAATGACCTGGAATCTTTCTTGTTATGGAATTTGTCTTTGCATTTGTTAAGACTAGTTGTTAAACAACCTATAATTATGTTAAAATGTGTGAGAATATAAAAATATGGATGGATTGGAAGTTTGATTGTATATCTTAAAGGTGATATTTTTCTGTATGCTAAACATATTTTCATAGGTCTGCCTAAGAAATCAAGAGAACTCACTATTCAGCCTACCTCATCAACCATTATTAAGCACCACATGAGTATTCCCAGGGACCCTTTTAAAAATTCAGATAGTTCTCCATACTTATTTAAGTTTCTATAAATCAATAAGCACCTTACATGATTATTAGCACATCTGGCACTCTAGAAGCAGCATTGCTTAGTATTCATATTTGGTGTTCATATAAAGCACAGGATATTTTCAGGCAATTTACAAGCTGTCAGGGTTCGGGAGCCACTGATCAAAATTTATTGTAAATTGAAGAACAGGAGAAGGTAAGAGAGAAAGGACTAAATGGAGAAATGTGGCTTGTAGCCAAGAAATAAATTCTTACATAGTATTTGCTGCTCATGTGCTCTAGAAAATTAGGTAGATTGTAGATTATTGAATATATTTTCCAGAAACTATAGGAATAGAGAAACCAAGGAGATAGAAATTCTCCAGGAGGCTGAGAGGGCATTGATTATCATCTGGTTACTCATTCATTACCTCTAACCTGTCTCTGTAAGTTTGAAACTATGTTTTAAAAGAGTTGTGGATTAAAGACAAAAGAGCAAGGAAATCAGAAGAAATCTATTGCTGAAGACAAGGTGGAGATGATACTGGCATGAATGAGGTTAAACATACACACTTGCACACATAATTAGACCCTACAACTGGGAGGTTTTGAGATAAAGGAGGGGCCTATTAATAATAAGATCAGAACATCAGGCATAAACTGGGGCTGGCCCTATGCACCTGCAGAGAACAATCCCCCTGTATAAATTATGAGCACGTTCTCTAACCTACTAATAGCGCTAATAAAACTCAAGCAAATCATTCACAGTTTTGCATCAAACCACCTTACAGACACATTTATTTTGAGGTAATTAATCACAGCATCTTTTAAAATCAAATTTTGTTTCATATCAAATGTAACTATTTAGAGCCATACCTCAGTGTTAACATGGGATTCACAGAAAACTTTCTCTCTGCCCCCTAAGTGTTCTTGTCCTTACTTTTGTCTCTGTTCATGTATAGTTTAATTTGTGCCACAGGAAAGACATGTTCTGATTTGCAATGATTTTAATAACTTACCTGTAGGCAAATTTTTAAAAGGAAATACCTGCAGACACCTGCCAGGAGGTACGTTTATGGTGAGGAATAGCCACATTCATTTGACATTACTGTTTGCGGGTTATATTTCCAGTTGATGTGCTTCAGATTTTTTTTTTTCAGGTCTGTTAGCCTGTACTTTTCAAACTGAAAAACATTTACTTGTTTTTGAACCAGATGCCTGACCCTTTTAGGTTCACACATTTTTTTTTTCCATTTCATCACTATTTATTTTCTTTTTACATAACTCTACTATAGATAAAGTTATGTCACTGTCACTCTCTTCTGCTGTTCCTTTTACTTCATGTAAAATGAGTTTTCAAGAAGATGATAGACATTAGCTTCAACTGAATGTTTTCTCACAAACACATTTTCATGTAAAGTTTTGTTTCAATTATCATGTGCAAAGCTCTGCTTATCTCAAAAAATAAAATATATTTTAAATCAAGTAACAAATTTATATGGAATATGTAGGTAGCCATCTGGATTTGGGTAACAATTCTGTAATAAGTTGTTACCTACATCTGCTGCATTAAGAAGGGGTGTGGTTAAATTAACTGATACAGAGACTGGTCCTCTTGCCTAAGCATGAACTTTGTGGTTGACTGGGATGCCGTTCCTACCATTACAAACACTATCTAGTTAGTTGGGGCTTTAAAATAGAAAGTTTAGACAAAAGAGTATTATTTGGGAACAATTCAAACCACATACTATGGTTTGCCATCCCCTGAATGTGCCATGTTGTTTTACATCACCATGGGATTCTCTCTGCCTGAAGGGATGTAGGCTACTTCCTCAACTTCATTAACTCCTTGCCAGCTTCATGACTCAACCTAGATGATACTTATTATAAAGCGAGTTTCTTCAAACTTGGTTTGTTCATTTCCCCTTCTCTCTTTGGTGGAAGACTCTTTCCTTCTCTTTTTTTCTAAACCCCATATGAAACACTTCTTTCAGTGTAAGAAAGTTCAGGCTTTAGGGCAACGACCCTAGCCCTTAACCTCACAAAATGAAACAAAATTTTCTCAATGGTGCTTACTCCTTCATGTCTTCTGAGTATCCTTTGACTCCAATAAAGTGGTCTGTCTTAAGTACTGTCTCTGTAATTTTGCTTTTAACTCTTTATTGCACACATTGCTCTAGACAGTATTAACTTTTATTAAAAAAACCGCTATTGATTCATTTCTGAACTCAGATATTACATGAAATGATAGCAAGCATTTTCCAGTACATCTCACAATCCTTGCTTATGTGTATGTATTTTAGTATCTTGCCAATCTTCCTGCATATTATTGTGCAAATACAATGGTTGCTTATTAACTTTTATAAGACCAACATTATTTCTTCCACAGTTATCGATAATTTAGCCTTCCAGTTACAGAAGTATGTACCTCATGTTTAGGTATCCTCTAATTTGCTCTTACACACCATTTTTTTCCCTTTAGCTCCTGGTAAGATGTTCAATGATGTTAGGAAAAGACAAATTCCATCATAACAAACTTCAAGAACCAGTGTAAACCTCATCTGAGAATTAAACAAGTTAGTCAATGAGTGAGGTTTGGTAATTTTTTTGTGTATAGGATTTGTCTCATGACAAAAATGAAATGGTACCTTAACATGATAATGTTGTTACAGTGAACACTAGGGAGAAAATAGGCAAGTAAAACCAACCCACTTTGAAAACACTCAACCTGGTGGAGTAATTAGTTAATCCAAGTACCAATTAAAGCTATGGAAGAATAATTGATCCTGCAGCATCTGTAGTCAGGCTAAATGTATTTAACTTAAATGTGTGAATAGTACTGTAGTCCCAGGTCACTTCTGCCCAGTCAAATGAGAGGTACATGATGGAAATTGGTTTAGCTAATTCAAGACCATACTGGCCATATTATATGAAAATTAACATGTAGGCTTAGTTAGTTAATTAAAAAATTAAATACATAAACAACATCAGTTTCAGCATCTAAACAAAGTACTACCGTAGACTCAGAGAACATTATACTGTCTACATTTTGCCAGCTCTAATAAGGTGTGACAGACTGTAATTTTCAGTGTCCCTTATAAAAGCAGGGCAAGTCCAGGTTCCGCAGAGTACAAAATCATGCTAACTCTGTACATTAAAGATTTTGCTAGGGAAAAAAATATCAAGAACATAATAGTAATTAACTAGGATCAAAGTTACAGATAATAAAAACTTATAAAATAAAAAATAGATAAAAAAACATATCATGTTTTACAACAACCTTAAAAGGCAGTTACTGTTATTATTTCTATTTAAAGATACAGTAAACTAAAGAATGGAGAATGCTTGCAGTTTGCAAAGGGTGTCAGTCATTGGTAGAAGCAAGATTTGTGCCATAGGTATTGTAGCTACAGAGAACATGCTCAAAAGACATAGGTTATAGCTCCCCTTTTCCATTTATGTGTCCCAATTTCCTCCGGCTCCAGACATATATATATATATATATATATATATATATATATATATTTTTTTTTTTTTTTTTTTTTTTTTTTTTTTTTTTTTGTGGT
>NC_041220.1:88419121-88433504 GCF_002837175.3 Physeter macrocephalus | reverse complement strand
CTAACATCAGTATAATTTTTGTTTTTTTTTTTTTTTTTTTTTTTTGTGGTACGCGGGCCTCTCACTGTAGTGGCCTGTCCCGTTGCGTAGCACAGGCTCCGGACGCACAGGCTCAGCGGCCATGGCTCACGGGCCCAGCCACTCCGTGGCATGTGGGATCTTCCCGGACCGGGGCACGAACCCACGCCCCCTGCATCGGCAGAGGGGCTCTCAACCACTGCGCCACCAGGGAAGCCCCAGACTTATATATTTTGATGCAGGGGGAACTGCGTCGACAACATAAAGGACTTTATTCGTGATTTAGGGCAATAAAAGGAAAAACTACACTACTTTGCATTGATGGAAGGAATTTTCTCCTCAACCAATACTCATTTCTATATTTCTAGCTGGGTATCATCAGAACTGAGAAAGCTGGGGCTACCTTAAAATTTGCTGTCTTCCATTAAGTCAAATGTATTAATCTTCATACTCTAAGGAAAGAAATACTAACCTGCTCTCTTAAAATCCCTTTCAAAAACAAAGAGGAATCAATAAAATGTAGAATGCTAATATGGTTCATGATATTAGAGATGAATGAAGCTTTCTGAGGAAATAATATATAAAGTGTATCTTTTCATAATTTTTTCTTTTGCCTTAAATTTCTGAACTGGAATACAAAGATAATGTATGCAAGTGAAATGTATGTATGTGCTTTCTATTGGATAATACTTATCACGCTATGTTCAGGGATAAGGCACTTAAAATGTCCAAATTATAAAATTTCTATTTTAAGTGAGTTAGTTTACTTTATTCTAAATTGAGCCAATATTTTATTCAAAATTAAGCCAATGGTCTCTGAACTTGGTGCCTCAACTTTCACAATATACATTCTTATGTAACCACTAAACGTAAAATTTTGTACAAAATCACACATACAAATTTTCAATAAGTATTCCTTGGAAAGACATTTAACATCAATTTGATTCATATATATATTATAGGATGGCAGTGAATCATGCCTAGGGCATGGGTAATAGCATAATGGCATTCAGAAACCTCTGCCAAGATTCTGTTGATCTGCTACTCCACATTCTTTCCTGAATGTTCATTAAACTACATTGGTTTATTTCTTTCATTCACAATAATATTTCATAATACCAACTGATCTTTTTCCAATGGACTAATTTAGGCAAGTCAGTTCCTTGATCCTTACCCTTTTGTTCAGAGTTATGGTTAAACCTGCAAAGGATGTTGTTTGTTCTAATAGGTACTGTATAAGTCACCTTAGGTTTTAAAAAAGAAAGACACAACATAAATCTTACATGTGTCTTGTTCCTAATTGGGACTTCCAATGAGCAGAAAACTCAAGGATGAATCCTCAAAGAATTTTTTTTTTTCCTACACTGCTTCCAATGATTCACTGTACCTGGGCAGGCAGAAGTAAAACCTCTTAGGTTCCCAATAAAACTGGATGAGTTTTAGAACACATTCTATGACTGCTCCTTTAAGACATGTGTTACACTGCAGTTATTATGACACTCACTAAAAGCTAACTAAATCCATTTCCACAAAACTCAAGTTTTTAACAAACTTGTCAGTGTTTAAGCACATGCTGTTGTTAGTGCCATCTATTGGTTGACTTTGCAAGTGTCGTTTTATCTGGATGTTAGAGTAGAAAATTATTATCAACATTTCTGAAAAGTAGAAAATAGAAAATACTGAAGCAATGGCCAATGTAAATAATAATAAATGAAATTATGCAATGATTAAAAGAATAATGGGATAAACATATTGCTTTTCAAATTATTCTCATTTCTACTTTGAAATTTTAAAAGTTAGACTACAATTAGAAAATAATTTCTTTCTATTCAGTTAGCTTTAATGAAAACACTAATAAATCATTTGTCTGTAATTTTATTTATTAGTTTTACAAAATAGGTTTGAATATTTATATTGCAATTTCCTCTTAGCATTTGCTTTTCTCATATATAAAGATATCTGCTGAGAAAAAAAAACACACTCAAATGATCTAATATTAATTTCTGTGCAGCATAATTCTAGAAGTAAATAATTTATTCAAAACTACCAATTCTGGAACAATAAAAGCAACTAACATATGATACTGTCCTTGTTGGTAAAATCTTTCACAATAGTCATGCAGTCAGTGTTTATTTGTTCAGCAAATGTGTGTTTATCTCCTAGTTAATAAGAGAAATAAAACATATGTGGACATTACACAAACCAGGAAGAAACAAGGGGAGGGAATGGAGAGAGAGAGAGGGAAGGGGAAGAGGAGAAATATTACAAGGTGGGTGAAGTGCTGTGATAGACATAAAAAGACTGATGATGAAAAAAAATCTACCTGGTATACTTGAGTGTAGAGAGAGAGTCCCTTCCACTTTTGACATTGCATGACAAGTATCTCTGATTATATTCCAATTGTTGGAAGACAATGCTACTTTCAGAGGTAAGTTTCATAATGGTGATCTAATATTAAATCACCCCTTTTTCTTACACCTGTAAATCACTACAATGAAGTTCCATTTGCTGGCCACAAAGGAGTCCCTGATTCAATTGATGATCTGAATTACTACTGGGAAACTCCTCCAAGAGAATTGGACCAACAATTCATAAATAAACTAACTTTTAGAAAAATTTATATTAGAACCATATACAGGCATACATTGTTTTACTGTGCTTTCCTCTATTACACCTCAGATACTGTGTTTTTTACAAATTGAAGGCATGCAGCAACCCTGCACTGAACAAGTCTATTGGCACCATTTTTCCAACAGCATTGCTCACTTAGTGTCTTTGTGTCACTTTCTGGTAATTCTTGCAATATTTCAAACTTTTCATTATTACTATAATTGTAATTGTAATTTGTGATCAGTGTTCTCAGATGTTACTATTGTGATTGTTTTTGGGGCTCCATCAGCTGTGCCCATATAACATGGTGAACTTAATCCTTATATGTTGTGCGTATTCTGTCTGCTCCACCTATCGGTTGTTTCCTTATCTCTCTCCCTCTCCTCGGGCCTCCCTATTTCCTGAGACACAACAATATTACAATTAGGCCAATTAACAACCCTACAAGGGCCTCTAAATGTTCAAGTGAAAGGAAGAGTAGCAAGTCTCTCATTTAAAATCAAAAGCTGGAAATGGTTAAGCTTAGTGAGGAAGGCATGTTGAAAGACAAGATAGGCCAAAAGCTAGGCCTCCTGCACCAAACAATTAGCCAAGCTATAAATGGAAAGGAAAAATTCTTGAAGAAAATAAAAAGTGCTACTCTAGGGAAGACAGCAATGATTAGAAAGTGAAACAGCCTTATTGCTGATTTGGAGAGAGTTTGAGCAGTCTGGATCAAAGATCAAAGCAGCCACAACATTCCCTTAAGCCAAATCTAATTCAGAGTAATGGCCTGTCTTCAATTCTGTGAAAGCTGAGTGAGGTGAGGAAGCTGAAAAAGAAAAGTCTGAAGCTAACAGAGGTTGTTTCATGAGGGTTAAGGAAAGAAGCTGTCTCTATAACAAAAAAGTGACAGGGGAACAGCATGCACTAATGTAGAAGCTTCAGCAAGTTATCCAGATCTAGCTAAGACAATGAAGGAAGAAGGCTATACTAAACAACAGGTTTCCAATATAGATAAAATAGCCTTTTATTGGAAAAAGATGCCACCTAGGACTTTCATAGCTAGAGAGGAGAAGCCAATGCATGGCTTCAAATCTTCAAAGGACAAACTGTCTCTCTTGTTAGAAGCTAATGCAGCTGGTGACTTTAAATTGAAGCCAATGCTCATTTACCATTCCCCAAATCCTTGAGCTCTAAAAAATTATGCTAAGTCTACTCTGCTGTATTCCAAAAATGGAATAATAAAGACTGGATGATACCACATCTGTTTACAACATGATTAACTGAAATATTTTAAGCTCACTGCAGAGACAAACTGCTCAGAAAAACAAATTCTTTTCAAAATATTACTGTTCTTTGACAATATACCTCATCACCCAGGAGCTCTGATGGAGATGTACAATAAAATTAATGTTGTTTTTATGCCTGCTAACACAACATCCAGTCTGCAGCCCATGGATCAAGGAGTATTTTTGATTTTCAAGTCTTATTATTTAAGGAATACATTTTGTAAGGCTATGGATGCTGTAGGTAGAGATTCCGCTAATGAATCTGGGCAAAGTCAATTGAAAACATTCTGGAAAAGACTGACCATTCTAGATGTCATGAAGAATGTTCATGACTAATGGGAAGAAGTCAATATATCAACATAAACAGGAGTTTGGAAGAAGTTGATCCCAACCCTCCTGGATGACTGTGAGGGATTCAATACTTCAGTGAACGAAGTAACTGTCTGTAGATATGGTAGTAATAGCAAATCAACTAGAATTAGAAATTGAGCATGAAGATGTGACTGAATTGTTGCAATCTCATGATAAAACTTTAATGAATGAGGAGTTGCTTCCTATGGATGAGCCAAGTGGTTTCTTTAGAGGGAATCTATTCCTGGTGAAAAAAGGGAATTTCTACTCTAGGTAAAAAGATATTGATCAGCATTGCATGCTACAGAGAAATCATTTGTGGAAGAAAGACTGAATCAATGCACTAAACTTTCTTGTTGTCTTATTTTAAGAAATTTCCACAGCTAGCCACACCTTCAGTAACCAGCACCCTGATGAGTCAGCAGCCATTAACAAGACCCTCCACCAGCAAAAATATTACAACTTGCTGAAGGCTCAGATGATGGTTAGCATTTTTTAGCAATAAGGTATTTTTAATTAAGGTGCGTACATTGTCTTTTAGACATAATTCTATTGTACACTTAATAGACTACAGTGTAGTGTAAACATAACTTTTGTATGCACTGAGAAACCAAAAAATTTGTGTGAATAACTTCATTATGATATTCACTTTATTGTGGTGGTCTGGAATATCTCCAAGGTATGATTGTATGTTCTGTTTTACACACACACTATGTACTGTGGAAAAGAACAACAGACAGCTCTGCAATTTACTCAGTTCCTGTAGGAAATTTTACTCTAGAGATACTTTGTATTAATAGCATTTTAAACATTGTAGCCTATATAAAATCACAATATATAAAAGTGACATCATATAAACAAAAACAAGTTGTAAGCTAGGAGTAGTTACAGTAAATAGACTATAACAGGATCCAGTTGAAAGTAGATGTCAGAAGTCCTAAGTATAAATTATTCCTTTTATCTTATTAGCTATGTGACAGCAAGCATTAAGAAATAGTTTCTTAATAGTGAGTTGCCTGATGCACACACACACACACACACACACACACACACAAAACCTTTATAATTATACAAATGTATCATAAACATAGGTTAAGCTGTAAATCTTTAACTAATATAAAAAGAAATAAAAATAGTTTACAACTTCGGAGATTTATTTTAAAAACCAAAGAGATAAATTGCTAGAGGTATATCAAAAAGTCTAATAGGTCAAATCAAAATCATCTAGAAAATTCCCTGTTATAAAAAATGATAAAGTTTTCCTAAACTAACTAAATAGTATAATAACCAAATATATTGATAATCCACAGTTCATTAGCATTATAGACATAATATTATCTATAACAATTTAAATTTCATGTTTTTTTTTAAATTTGTTAGTCATACCAATGACCAGTGATTAGAATAGACAAAACCAATAATTTCATGGCTCTGTGTTTTGTTGAAATCATAAATATGCAGCACTAGGTTTTAAAAGCACAGACATGTAACTAAATTAAATAACATTTTATAAGCCAAGGTCTACTACTTGGTGGTTCTCTGCAACTCTAGCCTTAAAGCACTTTATTTTCCTTCCTAATTGAGGACTTCAAAGTTAATGAATGGCACCATCTGCAATTGTACTTGGTGCTTTGTATAGCACAATTTATATTTATTTATATTATTCATTTATATTTATCATAATAATTAAATAACAAAATATTTATTCATTTCAAAAGTCATTAAAATCTTCTTTTAAAATAAGAAGACATATGGAATCCTTATGTACAAACACATGTAATATGGAGGGAGGGAGAGAGAGAGAGAGAGGGAGAGAGGGAGGGAGAAGAAAGGGGAGAGGAGAGATAATAAGTGAAAAGAAAAACCAACATTTTCTCACATACACACTTGGATAGTACATTTATTGGAATTAACATTCTCAAGATTCTTAATGTGAGGATTTGGAAGAGGGATAAAGAAAGTTGAATTTTATTTTCTAGAATATCAAAAGACAAGATGCAGCTTTGAATTTACAAAAGTTTGCTTATGGAAGAGTAAAAATACACATACACTTACATGTTTAGACAAGATTGAAATCAGTGCAGATACTCTCTCTTTGACATTAATGTATATTGTAAACATTAAAAATAAATATAAATTTATATAATTTTATTCAAATCAAAGTTGATATATATGAATTTCATCATTAGCCCTATATATTACTGCCTGACTAAACAGAACATACATGTCACTAGCTAATATCCTTAACTGATGACTTTTGAGATGAAAGACACCATGGAGACTACATATTAGGAATAAAATCACTGCTAATCATTTCAAGTATGCCTCTCATTTATTTAGCATAATTAATGATCTTATAATCAAAAAATTAAACTTTAGCAGAAAATATGTATCATGTTTTGCTTTTTATATGTATGTATGGCATTGAACAAAATTTATCACAAACGTGAACTCAACTTAGTTTTCCTATGACCTCCTCTAGATAATCCCAAACTCAAAATAACATTAGGGCAATGTACCTTATAAAGCAATATTTACCAAAATGCAGGGGCCTATAGAATTGCTCTACTTTTCCTCACCTCACCTTCTAGCCTGCCCTCATATTAAGTCAACTAATTCTTTGTCAGTTGAGCAGCTATGTTTTCTAACACATTGTCATATAATTATGTAGGTACATTATTCCTTTGTGGGCCTAGATATGAGAAATTTATTTTAAAATGGTTACTGAAGCTATATTTCCCTCGTTTGCATTATTGAATAAACACCTCTATTTTACAGTCATATTCACAGAAATATTTGACTTTAATGGGATATAAGTTCTTTAATTTTTCTTTCTTACCTATTGTGTGTTTTTTTTAATAGATTTTCGTACTGACAAAAAGAAAGATTTAAGAAGAGGTACATAAAGTTGTGATTCGCTGTATTGTATGTTTCTTCTTTGTACTTTAATTCTCAAAAAAACCCTCTGATATATATCCACTATTCTAAACTGATAAATAACCTTTTCTTTTTTATGTAGTGATTCATCCAAGGTTTTCCTTAACACATAACACATAATTTAAGATAAATAATTAGTGAATTAATGTAGGGATTGTAAGGTATTTTCTGTGTGATCTGACATGTGAGTCAAGAGATCTGGGTTCTAGAAAGGTATTATCCTCTACTTTCATGACTTTATAGAAGTCACTTAACCTTCTTGAATCTCACATTTCTTTGTAGACTATATCACAGATAAAAAAATATTTAAGCGGGGTGAAACAGAGATAACTATTGGGAGCTAACAAGGATCTTGTCACTTGCAACACACTGAGGTTTTCAAAACATTCAGTTGTGGCAGATTCTAGAGGTAAACATAACCATAATCATGTTTAAAATTCTATGAGCATTTACTTTTTTTGCCAAGCACAGTGCTAATTATTTCTTCAAATTCTCACCAGGGATCTTTGATTTAGAAGCCATTGTCATTGACAGATGAGAAAACAGTAGCTTATTAAAATCAAGTTCATATCATTTAAGTATCAGAGTTGGATTTTGAACATCAATATCAGATGTAAAATGACACGGATACTTATGAAGGAAATGTCCTAGCTTTATTCTTTCATTGGAAATAGCACACATTAAGAAAGCTCCCCTCCTCTGCCCCCACTTTGTACATTTATCAGTGATGCCTTTTTCTTTCCTTTTTTTTCCCCCCTCAGAGAAGCAGCATGATACCAAGGAAAGAACATGCATATTTGCTTTCAGACAAATAAGAGTGACGATTCTGCCTCTATAATTACTAGCTCAGAGGATTTAGAAATCTCAACTAAACTCTCTGAGCTATGATCACTGCATTTGTAAAATAGGTTAAAAAATGTCAACTTTGAATACTTTATATGAGGCTGAAAATATTCCATGTGATGGTTACAGTGTAAGGTGCACTGTAAATTCAATAGCTATTACTTATATGAAAACTTCTCATACAGTCTACATGCTGAATAGTCCAGAACAAATTCCAGCTCTATGGAAATCCCTTACATATGTTTTAGTTTATGATGGAAGAAACAGAGGAGGAAAGAGATAGCGTCTTCCCCAAAAAGAAATTTGGATAAAAATAATTATCTGTCAGAGATATGGAAATGTATGCCCTCTAAAATGTGGAATTAAAACCTCTAATCTCAGGCAGAAAAAAATCATAAAAGGCTGGTGTGATTGGATTTTCTGAGGAAATAAGTATGAACGAGGTCTGTGTCTGCTCTTGTTTGACTGGGCTTAGACAACGTCTATCTGTAAACTGCAACGGACAGCAGATATCAGTTTGTTTCCCTTCACCAGTTGAGTAACTAACTGGTCTTCAAACGTAACAATTCTAGTAACTTATTTACTCATTTTTATAAGTCTAATTATCACAAAGTAGTTCAATTCTTTAACTCATGACTCAGAAAATTGTGTGTACACACTTTATGACAGGGCATTTATGTATTTCCACATGGGTAAATGGCGTTTTCTTTTTTGTGCTTCTCTATAAGAGCAACCAATAGAGAAATTTCTCCTCATTCTTATCTTGCAGATTACATGAATATATTCTCTGAGGCCAGAGTGGGTCAAACTGAATACTTGGAATAGCCATCATACATAAATTACTAGCTATTTGCAGGGTTTACTGATAAGCTGTTTAACACTATAACATTTTTTAAAAATTTTTATTGGAGTATAGTTGCTTTACAATGTTGTGTTAGTTTCTACTGTACAGAAAAGTGAGTCAGCTATCAGTATACATATATTCCATCTTATTTGCATTTTATTCCCATTTAGGTAACCACAGAGCATTGAGTAGAGTTCCCTGTGCTATACAGTAGGTTTTCATTAGTTCTCTATTTTATACATAGTATCAGTAATGTATATATGTCAATCCCAATCTCCCAATTCATCCCACCCCCTCCCTTTCCCCGTTGGCATCCATACGTTTGTTCTCCATGTCTGTGTCTCTATTTCTGCTTTGTAAATAAGATGCATGCTTTTAAATCACTGTTAGAGCCTATAATAACATCAGAATCAATAATTTCTATCCTGTTGTACCACTTAGATCCTGATCCTTTTTGGCTGGCTGACAATGAATACCTCAATATTAATGCATTTTTTGATGTTCAAAGGAAAACAAAAAAAAATCAGTATTAAGCCTTATTTTACATCTCTTGATTTGTAAAAGTCCCTTTTTCTTTTTTTAAAA
Organism: Physeter macrocephalus; assembly: GCF_002837175.3. Classification (NCBI taxonomy): domain Eukaryota; kingdom Metazoa; phylum Chordata; class Mammalia; order Artiodactyla; family Physeteridae; genus Physeter; species Physeter macrocephalus. The sequence goes on along the minus strand of NC_041220.1, from coordinate 88,424,045 downwards.
GGATGATCATAGTGTGAAGCTGTGTGTGAAACCCTGGAGCTTGTGTGTTAAGCTAAGAATATGCAGATTATGCAAATTATGACCTGCTGAATAAGGAGGCACAATCCACACGCAGGGCTTGGGGTGGGGGTGGGGGGGGAGTGCAGCATGTAACTTCCTGAGCACTAGAGGGGGCTCCCACTTTGGGGAAGGGGAAACCCTGGGGCCTGTTGATTGAAGGTGCAGTTTCAATACACTCACACAAAAGAAGTAGTCACAAGTGTATTACTTACAGAGCCCAGAAGGGAACATGTAATGAGCCAGGGGAGGGCAGCCTTGTGTTTGAGGTCACTAGCCAGCAGGAAATAGAGAGCAGCCACCTGTTACTTAAGAGACACCTGGGTTCCAGGTTACGACTATCTGGGGAGCTCAACACTGAGTGGTCATTTTACATGGTGCCCCAGGAAAAGCAAGGTGGGAACTTGTGGAGAAATACTAAACTCGGGTCCTTATCTAAATGTTCACACTCTGGGTACGAGCAGAATTGTCATACTGCAAAATGCCTAGGCAGCAACTCAAAAAATGGTTTTCTCATCACAGAAGAATTATATGGCAACAATCCTAGAGAAAACTGGTGATTTGTGATTCACTCTTGATCACTCACTTTTTTCTCTCCCCCTTTTAAAGGATTACTTTTAGGAGGTAGGTCCTATATGCTCATTCCATGTGTCTTAATGAAAGCTGTATTACTGTTACATTTCTAGTCTTAAATCATAAGTAGTGGGAACTGTTGGAAATGGAACCAAGCACAGCCAGGGATGTTGCATACAAATCAATAGAGTTGTCTTATTGTTGTTGTTTTTTTACTAAATATAGTCATGGTTATTATCAGATAATTGATTATAATATCTATTTACAGACTATTCCAATAAATATTATATGTAATTTTTCATGATTTTCCTAAGATTCAGCCACATGCAAGCTTAATAACTAAAAATTTATAAAATCTACTTATAAAAATGAGAAAAATGATCGTTCCCAATATATCTCACAAAGATGATACAAGAATTAATAATGTAATGATTATGTGTCAGTTAATTCTGAGGAGGAGATAATAGGGAATTTTCTTCTCTTTAGATCTTTAACTTGAAAATCAAGACCTGTCATATGAGTTCTTACCAATGAAGGTAATTATTTAATGCATCTCTACCTTCCTTTTTTTTTCCTATTTCTTATGAACTCTCAAATCCCAATTGTTATAATTCAGGAAGGGTACACTGGCATTTCCTCAATATATATATATATATATATTTTTTATCTTGGCAAATTAAAATGGAGAATTAAGAGTTTAGAAAGTTAAAACAAAAATATATCATCTGTTAGAGTACCTAGGTTCAAATGTTTTATGAGCATAAATAATTTTTAAGTTATATTATATTCACAGTTTAGTTTATGTGTATGTGTGAGCCTGGTTTTATTTGCAGAGGAGATAGTAAAATTATTTAAAGTGTTCATTAAGTATAGTTCCTCTGTAAGAATATAATTTACATGAGTTGATATATTGCTGTCTGGACAATGTGAAGGAAAAGTAACACTGCTTGTGACTTCGTGTGTGAAATCCTCAAATGCAGAGTATATTAGGTGCAGACTGCAGTAAGTGCTGCCAGAGAGGAGCCAAGGATATAGCAAGTTATCCTGCAGGATGAAACATTTGAATGTACATGAGTACTGGTAGATACGTGGCTTGAAGATTTATAGCAACACAATGTATGTAAAGAAAATAAACAATATTTTTATGTCAAAGCACAACTTGAAGTCATATTTCCTGATCACTGTCCTGCTATATCTTTTACTGAGCATATATATACAACTTCTGATGGTGGAGGGGGGCGTCAAACATATTTAATATGAGTATGATCTTGACAGAGCCCATGAGATTTGATTCGTTTCTGAATGTTCCATTACCTACTCTGACAGCCTTACAGCTGTCTTGGGAAATGAAGTATTACATCAGGTTACTAAGCAACTGTGCAACTTTTTAAAAGTATGTCTTGGAACTCACTTGTTTCTCCTAACTGATTCCATCCACGTCATTTTGAACATAAATGGGACATCATGTTTAGAAATATGCTGCGTTGCTACTTTCAGCTAACATGTCTTGCTACCTCTGCATATCTAAATCAAGGACTAGCATACAAATGTCATATTCAAAGCAAAATTTTATCTTTTTCTTGAGTTGCATTGAAAAAATATGTATATATTAGCAGTTCAAGTTAGTGTCTGAAGTTATCTACACAGTGTCAGAAAACAACATAAAAGAATGAAGAGTGATTTTTTTTTTTTACTTTTACACAGAATAAAGTTTTAATTAGCCAGTCAGACTTACCCCAGTACACCTCCACAATATAACACATCAGAATTAGTACCAAATATGTCTCACAGTGTGGCAGCCATGTTGACATTTCTGAAGTCACTAAACCTTGGAGCAAGATAGTATCTCATCCAGTCTTGAAATATTAGTGATAAACACATGCATATATCACTTTTATGAGGAGAATAGTTGTCTTTTATTATCTTTGATTTCTCTTTCCATTATATCAGAGGTGAAGAGTAAACAATAAAATTACAAACATTTTAGAGTCAAAGTACTTTCTCATGGAACCATTAACTCTCCACTCACATTTTACAGTAGGGCACAACTTAGTTACTAATTCTGTTACATGGAATATCTTGTAATTTGATGAGGGTCAAAGATGTACAAGAAATTGACAGATTTTTTAAAAAATTCTGGATATTTTTACTCAATGTCCACTTAGGAATTGTTGGATTATTTTTCTCTTTACTTAAAATATGACCAGTACAAAATGCTTTATAAGAGGAACTTCACAAGTAGCCACTTTAAAACAGCTGTTAGAAGATGGCAGAGTAGAAGGATGTGCACTCAACCCCTCTTGCAAGAGCACTGGGATCACAACTAACCTCTGAACAATCATCCACAGGAAAACACTGGAACTCACCAGAAAATGCACCCCACATCCAAAGACAAAGGAGAAGGCTCAGTGAGACGGTAGGAGGGGTACAGTCACAATAAATTTAAATCCTATAACCACTGGGTGGGTGACTCACAAACTGGAGAACAATTATACCACAGAAGTCCACCACTGGAGTGAAGGTTCTGAGCCCCACATCAGGCTTCCCAACCTAGGGGTCTGGCAACAGGAGGAGGAATTCCAACAGAATCAGACTTTGAAAACTAGCAGGATTTGATTGCAGGACTTCAACAGGACTCGGGGAAACAGAGACTCCACTGTTGGAGAGCACACACAAAGTACTGTGTACATCAGTACCCAGGAGAAAGAGCAGTGACCCCATAGGAGACTGAACCAGACTTACCTGCTAGTGTTGGAGGATCTTCTGCAGAGGCAGGGTTGTCTGTGGCTCACTGTGGGGACAAGGACACTCTCAGCAGAAGTTCTGGGAAACACTCCTTGGCATGAGCCCTCTTGGAGTCCACCATTAGCCCCACGAAAGAGCCTGTGGCCTTCAATGCTGGGTCGCCTCAGACCAAACAACCAATAGGGAGGGAACTCAACTCCACCCATCAGCAGACAAGCAAACTGTTCTACTGAGCTCTGCCCACCAGAGTAACACACAGCTCTACGCACCACCAGTCCCTCCCAAGAGGAAGCTTGTACAAGCCTCTTTGATAGCCTCATCCACCAGAGGGCAGAAAGCAAAACAAGAAGAATTACAATCCTGCAGCCTGTGTAACCAAAACCACATTCACAGAAAGACAGACAAAGTGAAAAGGCAGAGGACTATGTACCAGATGAAGGAACAAGATAAAACCCCAGAAAAACAATTAAATGGAGTGGAGATAGGTAACTTTCCTGAAAAAAGAATTAAGAATAATGATAGTGAAGATGATCCAGGACCTCGGAAAAAGAATGGAGGCAGAGATCGAGAAGATGCAAGAAATGTTTAACAAACATCTAGACGAATTAAAGGACAAACAAACAGAGATGAATAATACAATAACTGAAATGAAAAATGTACTAGAAGGAATCAATAGCAAAATAACTGAGACAGAAGAACCTATAAATGACCTAGAGAACAAAATGGTGGAATTAACTGCCTTGGAACAGAATAAAGAAAAAAGAATGAAAAGAAATGAAGACTGCCTAAGAGACATCTGGGACAACATTAAATGCACCAACATTCACATTATGGGTTCCCAGGAAGAGAAGAGAGAGAGAAAGGACTGAGAAAATATTTAAAGAGATTATAGACAAAAACTTCCCTAACGTGGGAAAGGAAATAGCCACACAAGTCCAGAAAGCACAGAGAGTCACAGGCAGGATAAACCCAAAGAAAACAGGCCGAGACACATAGTAATCAAATTGACCTGAATTAAAGACAAAGAAAAATTATTAAAAGCAACTAGGGAAAAATGACAAATAATATACAAGGAAACTCCCATAAGATTAACAGCTGATTTTTCAGCAGAAACTCTACAAGCCAGAAGGAAGTGTCATGATATATTTAAAGTGATAAAAGGGAAGAACCTACTACCCAGATTGCTCTAGCCAGCAAGTATCTTATTCAGATTCAACAGAGAAATCAAAAGCTTTACAGACAAGCAAAAGCTAAGAGAATTCAGCACGACCAATCCAGCTATATAACAAATGCTAAAGGAATTTTTCTAAGTGGGAAATACAAGAGAAGAGAAGGACCTACAAAAACAAACCCAAACAATTAAGAAAATGGTAATAGGAACATGCATATCATTAATTACCTTAAATGTGAATGAATTAAATGCTCCAACCAAAAAACAGAGGCTCACTGAATGGATACAGAAACAAGACCCATATATATGCTATCTACAAGAGACCCACTTCAGACCTAGGAACACATACAGACTGAAAGTGAGGCGATGGAAAAAGAT